>NW_023270389.1:29539127-29558154 GCF_011800145.1 Mirounga leonina
GCACCCCTTAAATATTTTTATTTATTTTATTTATTTATTATTTTGTTCTTCTGCACAGCAAACGGTAGGTTTACGGGCTGTGTGTCACACAATGAGGCGGAGCCATCCAGAGACGGACACCGCCTCCGTCCTCCTCCAGAGGGCTGTGCGTGACGCCTACGTGAACGTGGCCGAGCCGGCGTCCGCCCGGAGGGGCTGACGGGCCACAGGGGCTTCCCCGGGCCGCCGGGCGAGGAGCGGAGCCGGGAGGGGCAGCCGCACATCCCCTGCGCCTCGCGCCGCTCTCGCGCCGGCCGCCGCTCCCTGGGCCAGGTCGCCGAGCTCAAGGCCCCGCGGGAGGAGATCGCTAACCGCGGCCGAGACCGAGACCGAGACCACGGCCAGATCACGCATGACAGCTGCTGGCACTGGCTGGGAAGCACGGGGATGACCTCCGTCGCCGGAAGACGGAGACTTGTGAGAAGAACCCAACACTGGCCGACTCCACGCTGAGCTCGGCGGCCTCAGCGGCCACGGGGCTCCCCTGGAGGCTGCCCTCGCGGACACTTGGCAGCATAGGGAGCTGGCCAGTAAGGACGCTGGCGCCAAGCTGACTGGGCGCGAGGCTGCGCTGCAGCGAGCCGAGCGGGACACGGCGCGACAGCTCCGCCAGTCGCAGGAGCTCCTGAACGTCACACTGGCCCTGGACATGCAGGTCGCCACCCACCGGAAGCTACTGGAGGGCGGGGAGAGCCGGCTGGAGGCCCGGATGCCAACGTCGAGGGCCCGTACCAAGACTGCCAGGGGCGCCTCAGGGGGGCCAAGCCCCGCCCACTGGGGAGGGGGCGGGGCTCAGGAGCCGAGCCTCACCTGCAGCCTGAGCTCTTTCCGGTCCAGCTTCGGCTGTGGCGGGCCTCCAGTTCCTTCAGCCGAGTCAGCTCCTCCAAGGCTGTGGTTGTGAGGAAGATGGAGAGGAAGTTGGTGTTGGAGTCATCTGTGGTTGCTCCCAGCCTCCCCGCTCCTGTGGCTGCCATAGAGCCTTTGGGGGAAGGAGCTGTGCAGGGCAGCGTCAGAAGCAGGAGACCCACCTGGAGGCTCAGCTCCGTTCCTCAGTCCACCCTTGGAGAGAGCCTACAGCTCTGGGTACCTCCTGCCCTTGCCCCCAACTAAAAGCCCGTTCACCTGTCTGTTCCCAAGTAAAGCCTCAGCTGGCTCTGCCAATCACTCCCTCACCCCCCCCATAAAAAGAGTAGCCATATTTACAACACATATAAATAACACATGTTTGGCCCAGAATATATAGAGAATTTCAATGAATGAATATGAGAAAGATTAACAACCGGAGTAGAAAATGGCAAAAGATGTGAGCAATCATTTTGGGAAAAGAAAACCACAAGGAAGATACTACTTTATTTTCACCAGACTAAACTTAGAAAGATTATCTAATACTTGCATAGGAAGGCCTTGTTTTACATGCTTTAGAAGCAGTAGCTTATTGAATTCTCTCAACAGTCCTATAAAGTATGTTTTATAACTATTTCTAACAGATGAGGACATGGAGGTACAGAGTGGTTAAGTAACATTTGTAAGGTCACACAGCATTTAGAAGTGTACAGTGTGGGAGCTGGGCCCGATGCAGGGTTGGAGATTTGCAGCATATCCAGATGGCAGGTTGGGGAAGGAAGCACTGAAGACTGAGTGTGGGTTTTTTTTATGAACAGGCCTGGCAGTGCTGTTCATCACTTTAGTCCGCATTCCACCGTGAGAAGTCTGCGACATGACCTTACCTAACACCCACAGCTTCATTCTCAGGTTTTAGGGAAATTTTATGGGGGACTTGGGTTTTTATGATGGCTGAAGAAAATGTGCTGTCAGTGAAAAGGCTTGCTTTGGAGGTCAGAAGTAGCTGTTTGCTCTGCTTTTCTGGGCTTCCTCAAAAGAAGTGCCCCCGCAAGACTATGCCAACAAGTACTTGCTTATCCGTTGCTTAAAACTGGCAGCGCGACTTAAACCTGACTACCATTCTCCAGCCCAGATTTGGAGAAATGGGAAAATGCTCTCTCTCTGTACCATATTCTAACAGGAATATAAATGCTGGGTCTTGTTCCCATTGGGAAATATCCAAAGTGATTGTGACAGTACTGTATTTTGAGCAATGTTGGCTATTTGTTTTTTGAGCACAAAGCAAGCAATGAATCTGTCACCCTGAAAAATCAGGTTGTGACCTAGAGGAAAGAGCAAATTGTGACTTTAGGTAAAAAAGAGTGACCTACCAGGGAGGATAATTTATCATGATAACAAAATTGCTGGTGCTCTCCTAACCGACCAGGAAGAAGGGCTGCAGTAAGCAAATTCAGGAGATGCAAGCGTCCGAATATTTTTAACTGATCAATATTTCCAGAGTTCACAAGCAGCCAAAAAACTGTCATGGTTCAAAGTAAGTACAATGCTCACCTGATCTGTAAAAGGAGAAACTGAGAGCTTTAATTATTCTCTTTAAAAACAGTCACCACTCAACAATTGGCATTCTTTGTAAAATGAAAATAGATATTCTCCTGGGGATTTAGGTGAGAATTCTTGATTTTTTTGGGGGGGCAGGAGATAATGTTACCTGGAAATGCTTAAGGAAATTGACTACTGGGGATTAATGTCCTTCACCCACTCTTATGTTCATGCTGGAGAGGAAACCAAGTGAATAATATCATCTATGGAATTACCGATAAAATAAAAACTTAGGCAGAGCTAGAGGTTACTTAAGACAATACTGCTGTCTTTCCACTTATGTTGGGTATCTTCCATTTGCCCCTTCAGATCACTCTACTTGTTACTCCACCCTGCACTATGTCTGAGAGACAGTTCCAAAGGGTTCTCTGCCCCCGGTTGTTGGTTGGGTTCAGTCAATGGGCGGCACCTGCTGGAGAGTAGAGGGAAGAGGAGGCTGGGGTATTATTCCTCCGTACCCCTCCCTGCACGATGCCTTCAGGCTGGTTGTGTCCCGCTTCTGAAAGTCACAGTTGCTCTAAGGTGACATTTTCTGCACAGCCTTTTCTGTCTCTAGATTCCAGTAACCTCTTCCTTCCCTTGACACTTCTGTTCCAGGAGTGATAAATGCACCCCACCCATACTACCTCAGGATATGTGCTGTACTATCTTTGTGGTTTCCATGGGCCCTGCTCACACCTTTGTATATTAAGCTTTCCTAAATTAAAGTGGGTTGTTTCCTCCTTGGTCTTTAACTGATATACCACTTGAGTTGCACATTCCATAGACCTCAACATCCTCATGGCTTTCCAGCAGCTCTGGATAACTAAGGCACTTCCACAGGCCTTAAGCAGGGATGGCAAATGATATCAGTCATTGGATGAAGAATGTTAAGTTTCCATTATGTGGCTCAGTATTGGTAGCAACATGATATGCTCAAGCTTTGTATACTATAAAACTGTGATTTTTTTTCTCTAGATTTTGCTGACAAGTACAGATATGATAAATCCAGCTTTATGTCATCATCACTCCTCAATGAATTTGAAGGCTAGATAAAGCATTCACTTCCTGAGCATTAACACCCATTATCTTCAGCCCCTGTTGCCCACATGGCACAACTTATTTTCACTTCACCAGCTTACAAATTCAGCTGTCCTCCCAACAAGCTTGGCAGGCTCATCCCATTTCTCAGAAGAGATTTAACAGCAGTGAGTTCATGTACTACAAAGACTTCATTACTTTTATTAGCTTCCCATGCTCCATGCTTACTGGTGCACTGAGAGATAAATATGGAATAATCCATAGTTGTCAGAAATATAAATGTGCTCTAGCGTAGTACAGCTTTAATTCTACTTGTTTTATTTTCTTATTTAGGACATTTTGGAAGAGATTAGGCAGAGTTTCTTCTGTAGGGGAACCTGCTGCAAGTGGTGGTTTATGTCCAACATATGAGTAAAGCGGGAATATCCAATTTTCATGGGCCTATGGCACCTGATAAAAATGCATCCATAAGGCCAAGTGCTGATTCTTGTTGCTTTTCAGGCTCAGGCAAATTTTTTGGTAGAAAAGAATTTATTCACTACTTCATATAATCCTTGATCTTAAACAAGTTAAATATGTTTATGTACCTTTCTTTAATTATAACACATATACGCATAAATCGTGCCCTAAATACCTTTTTATTTTAAAATTTTTTCAAATTCTATTTTATTTATTATTTATTTATTTATTTTAGGAAGAGACCATGCATGTGCATGCTTGTGGGGGGGCAGGCAGAGGAGGAGGGAGAGGGTCAAGCAGACTCCACACCGAGCAGGAGCCCACCTTGGGGCTTGATCTCACAACCCTGTGCCAAAACCAAAAGTCAGGCACTCAACTGAGGGAACCACCCAGGAACCCTTATATATCTTTTTTAAAAAACACGACAACCAAAACTATTGGAGAGTATTTTGTAAAATATTTAGTTGCTTATTAAATCTATATTAATTTAATCGTAATTAGTTATAATATAAGCATATACGTACTAACGGAATAAGAAAGGGGAGAAATAAGTAGAATTTGTCCAATGAAGATTAATATTGATAAAGCAGAATACCCAACACTAATTGCACAAAATCTTTCAATTGTCTTAGATTTTAGTATTATTTATATAAAAGAAAAAAGTGGGGTGCCTTGGTGGCTCAGTTGATTAAGTGGCTGAGTCTTGATTTTGGCTTAGATCATGATCTTAGGGCCATGAGATCGAGCCCCACATTGGGCTCCATGCTGGGTGTGGAGCTTGCTTAAGATTCTCTCTTTTCCTGCCATGAAATAAAGACTAGAAATTGGATTGACTTCAGGTCTAAGATAGCAAGTATATAAAGTATGTGATAATTTATGGAATATCTTTCTTATTTAATCTATATGTCTCTGGGATTTCTCTTATAAGATAAAGGAGGATTATGTGGAAGCAGACATTTTTTTGAATGAAAAATAAAGACAGAATCTCTATAAAATTCTGTCACATAAAAAAAAGAATAAAATGTATATTTATGTCAGGCACTGAAGTAAGAACTTTACACACATTACTTAATTTCATTTTGATATTTAAATTACATTTACTGCTTGTTTTTATTTCTTATAAACCATAATATTATATGGACTATATTAGAGGACTAATATAGACTGCTTGCTACATATATCACCTATATAGTTTAAACTATTATGTATTTTATACTTACTGACAAAGATTTTGGAGTACTGAATTTGATAATATTAAGAACCTTTAAAATTTAGCAAACTCAAAAGGGAAGAAAGCAGGGAAAGATTATTCACCTCCCTTGATAATCCTTCTTCTGTTTCACAGTCTAATTTCTTACAAGAATTGCCTATGCAGTGGTTGCTTCTTTTTTCTTTTTTAATTTTTTAAAAAGATTTTATTTATTTATTTGACAGAGAGAGAGACAGCGAGAGAGAGAACACAAGCAGGGGGGAGTGGGAGAGGGAGAAGCAGGCTTCCCACTGAGCAGGGAGCCTGATGTGGGACTCGATCCCAGGACCCTGGGATCATGACCTGAGCCGAAGGCAGATGCCCAACGACTGAGCCACCCAGGCGCCAAGTGGTTGCCTCTTATCTGCAGTTTCATTATCTGTGGTTTTGTTTTCCCTGCTGCGCACTGTGGTCCGGAAGCAGATGATGCTCCTTCTGACGAATCATCAGAAGGTCAACCGTAGCCTAACTATGGCACAGGGCTTGCGTCATTCACCCCACTTCATCCCATTACATAGGCCTTTTGTCATCTCACATCGGGTGAGTATGGTGTAATATCTTGAGAGAAAGAGAGAGGTCACATTCCCATAACTTTTATTACAATATATTGGTATACTTGTTCTGTTTTATTATTAGTTATTGTTGTTAATCTCTTACTGTGCCTAATTTATAAATTAAATCTCATTATAGGTATATATGTATAGAAAAAAAGCATGGGATATAGAAGGTTCAGGGCTGTCCTTGGTTTCAAGCATCCATGAGGGGTCTTGGAAGGTATCTCCCATGGATAAGGAGGGAGGACTGTCCCCGATGTCTTCATTTTCTCATGTCTCAATGCCTTTAGCAACTCTTGCTCAGAATACCACCTTGTCAGGTCCTTGTTTTACTTGACTCCTCCACAGAGTTGGACATGCTAACCACTACTTAAAGTTCTCTCTTCTGCTGGCCTTGGTGACTTTACTTCCTCTGTTTTCTCCTTCCACAGTCCTCATTCTTTCACAAATCTTTGTCCTCCAGCTGGCTGTCTTATCTTGGGAGCTTTTTTTTTTTTTTGAGAGGGAGACTGTGGGTGCCAGTGAGCAGGGTTGAGGGTGGTGGGGGTAAATGGGAGGTAGGGGTGTGGGAGATTGTTGGGGGGAGGGATGAGAGAGAGGGAGAGGGAGAGAGAGTCTTAAGCAGGCTTCCCGCCCTTTGCAATGCCCGTCCTGGGGCTTGATATCACGACCCTGAGATCATGACCTGAGCTGAAATTGAGAGTCGGATGCTCAACCAACTGAGCCACTCAGGTGCTCCAATCTTGGGAGCTTCTAAAGGCTAAGTCCTAGGGATACTTACCTTACTTACTTTTCTGTTCTGAGGACCCTTCCCACATCTTCAAATATCCATGTTCCTAACTTCAGTTATTTGTTAAATGTTGATGAGATCCAAGTTTCTCTCTTTAGCTCGAACCTCTACTCCATATTTAACCACTTACTTCACTTCTTTTTTTGTCAGAGAGAGAGAGAGAGAGGGAGAAGCACAAGCAGAGGGAGCAGCAAGCAGAGGGAGAAGCAGTCTCCCCGCCGAGACAGGAGCCTGATGCAGGACTTGATCCCAGGACCCTGGGATCATGACTTGAGCCATAGGCAGACGCTTAACTGTCTGAGCCACCCAAGCGTCCATTGCTTACTTCACCTCTATATGAATGTTTTAAAAGCAGTTCAGCCTTAATATATTTAATGTTTAAGATAAAACTCATAATCCATGTCTTCCCCACCTGGTTCTCTGATTTTTCCTATTTTAGTGAATGCCATTATCACATTCTGGCATAATAGATAATTATCTTTCCTTCACTTCCTTAATCCTACCCATCATCAAGCTTCAGAGTGTGTGTGTGTGTGTATGTGTGTGCTTAATCATTAAATTATCTTTGAATCCATTCGCTTGTCAATATTTTCATTACCACCAGTCTGGACCAAATTCCTAGTGCTTCTTGCCTGTGTCCATACCGTAACTCACTAACTTCAAATGTTTGAATCAGTTATCTCATTTATATTCAGAAGGTTTTTACAAAACACAAATACTATCGTGTCACCCACCAGATTAAAACCTTTCACTTCAAGTAACTTTCTTTATTCTTAGGATAAACATCAAATGTCTTCCTCAGGGTTTAAAGGCCTTGTAACTTCTGGCCCCTGTTTTCCTTTTCAGTTCATTTTGAGCCAGCCTCTCATTTGTTTGCTGTGTTCTTGCTGCTTTGGCCTTATTTCAGTCTCTCAAATACACCAAATTCTCTCCCACCACAGGACCTTTGCACATGAAGTTTCCTCTTACTGGAATGCCCTCTTGTACTTATTTACTTGCTTATATACTGACTCCTTCACTAAACTTTAAGTGCCATGAGAATAGGGGTTGTGCTCATTTCTACTTTCTTTTTTCTGCGTTCTATTTAATCTGCAGATATGTAGTTCTGGCATATAGAAGAAGCTCAATAAACATTTGCTCTGAAAACATATATATAGGTAATAGCTATTACCATATTTAATTTTTCATTTACCTTTTCAGTATGTATCAAAATATAAAAATTTTGTGCCAAAGTTAGTATTTTTGCTTTTTAAACATATACTGATGTTTACAAATTTTACATAGATCTGTCAATCATTCTGTTATGGCTTCTTTTATTGATAACATGCTTGAAAAGTCTTTTCTTAATAGAAGATAACATGAATTATTATCTATTTTTTAATAATATAGCTCTTTCTTTAAACAAAATGTTAAGTTTTTAACCATATGGAGTGTATTTGAGGGCAAGATGTCAGGTAGTGAGGTTTTTGTTTTCCATGTAGTAGCCACTTGTCCCAGCAGACTACAATGAATGCTCCATTTCTTTCTTAAAATGCCCACTTTTATTTTGTATCTTATATATTTTCAGACTTTTTTGATATTTAATTTTGGTCCATGGATCTGTCATTTTGGTGACACATTATTTTAAGAATGATGACTTTAGGGGCACCTGAGTGGCTCGGTTGGTTAAGCGACTGCCTTCCGCTCAGGTCATGATCCCAAGGTCCTGGGATTAAGCCCCACGTTGGGCGCCCTGCTCAGCAGGGGAGTCTGCTTCTCCCTCTCCCCCTGCTCATGCTCTCTTAAATAAATAAAATCTTAAAAAAAATGATGACTTTGTAAAACATTTTAATATATGGTTGCATTAGTTATCTATTGTTATCATTATGCTATCCAACAACCATCCACAATGCAATGACTTGAAACATTCCTTCTTAGTAGGGCTACAGAAGATAGTTAAGCCTTAATGCCCTAAGGCATTTATTAATGAATTAACGAGGTACCATTTGGGAGATTGAGAAAATAGTCACTCAAATATTTTTTCTATAGGGCTTAATTTTCTAATGTAAACCCCACTGAGAAAATACAGCTTAAAAACAATAAATGTTTATTTAGCTCATGCATCTGCAGCTTGTAATTTAGGCTGGGCTAAGCTGGGCAGTTTTTCTGGCTTTAGTTGGGCTCATTCTTAAGTCTGGTGGTCTGTTGGCTGTGGACTAAGGAGATGCATGAAATTGGGCCATATATCTTTTGACCACCAGCAGGTTAGCCCAGACATGTTCCATGGTGAGGTGCAGAGGGCAGACAAGAAGCAATGCAAAAGTACTTTTTCAAATCTCTGCTTGAAGCAAGTTTGCTAACATCTCATTGGTCAAAAGAAGTCACACAACTGATGTCGCACCTGAGGTGCAGGGAAGTACACTCCACTTTTGCTAGAAGGAACTGCAGAGTCACATTGCAAAAAAGGTCATGCAGAGACTAGAGAAATGGAGTCCATTAATGTAGTTCATGTACCACCATGATAATCTTCTATTATTCTTTTTTTTAAAAGATTTTATTTATTTATTTGATAGAGACACAGCGAGAGAGGGAACACAAACAGGGGGAGTGGGAGAGGGAGAAGCAGGCTTCCCACTGAGCAGGGAGCCTGATGCGGGGCTCGATCCCAGGACCCTGGGATCATGACCTGAGCTGAAGGCAGATGCTTAATGACTGAGCCACCCAGGCGCCCCCCATTATTCTTCTTTAATACTTTTGACTGGCTCTTCCTGCAGACTTGTGATATTTTAGAACCATTTTTGTCAAGATAAAAAATACTCTTTGGGATATGCATGGAGAGAAGGCATAAGTTGGAAATTGAGGTAGATTATTATTATTATTATTTTTAGGATAAGAATAATCATATTTATGCACTGAAAACATCCTTGGCAATAGTCATCATTTGCATTTGAGGTAAGTACAAAGGCATAATCCTCTGAAAGAATATTTCTGATGTAAAAAGGAATGAATAGAGTGTGGAAAGGGATGTTCCATTCTCTCCCCACTCATGCCTCCAAGTGCTATTCCTGCCTCACCACTTTTGACACCTTCTCAATGAAACCACTGAGAAAAGAGAAAACAGAAATGGCAATAGTGAACCAGATATAAAATTTTCCAATGAGGACCTTAATAAATAACTTTAAAATGGGCATTTTTAAACTTTAGTCATTATTGTAGTGTATGGCAAATATGGATTTGTTGGGTTCTTTTTCCATGAACCATCAAAAGTCTTGAAAGCTTCAGAAGGTGGTCTTCCTGAAGTTCAAAGTATTTTATTTATTGAAGAATGGATTTCACTATTAACCTTACCTGCTTCATATTCTGTTGGCTACTCTACCAATATAAATTTAGTCTTTATAGTTAAAAAAATACTTTTTCATAGCAGCAAGTCTATCCATTATTGTGAAGTTTGCTTTCAAGGGAATTTGATGTTCTATCATGAGTTAAATTATCTGCTCCCAAAGTAGCTTCATTTGCAAAATGTCAGTAAAGTTCCTAGTTCTCCATTAAAATTCGAGCCACTCTGTCATATAAATACAGTTAGATGGTGAAATCTCACCACCTGCATGGCGGTCATCAAAAACTGGGCAGAGTCCACACGGGGCCCGGACCAAACCCGTGGGTGGGATGATTGTATTGATGCTCTGTACAGTTTCATGTGTCCATCTGCACTGCCAACCATGCCTTCTTTTGCAGCAAAGATAGTCATCTCCACTTTCCCATCATAAATGAGTGTATTTAAGATCGTTTCAATGTCCTCCACGGACAACTCTTACCTTACTGATCCCCAATTCACAGATAGACTTCCACACTTCATGTGATGAGGCAAATGAACTATTTCTTTGTATCATTGGATTCTGTTTGCTCTCTCATGCTGTTTCTGCCTTGGTTTGTAGGAATTTAAAGCACTGTTGGGTAAGCACCTCTATAAATTCTGATTCAAAATCCTGGTCACCATACCAGGCTCCACCAGTCACAGACTGGTCCGGTTGCACGTTATAGAGCATGTGTACTTTCTTTTTTGAGGCTGACACAGACTTAACAGCTTTGATAAGCTTTTCACTTTCCAAATGCTTTAGAATTTTGTTAATTTCTGTTAATGGCAAGTTACTTTTGTATCGGATATCTCTGCTCCATATTCCTTTATTTCCTGCATCCTCTATGATTTGATATACTAGTTTTTCTTGATTATCTGATCCTTTCATTTTACCAGCATTCTGAGAATCCTTTATTCTATACAGAAGTCCTGTATTGCTCCTTAAGAGATCCAGCTGACCCATGGACAGCGGTCTATGGATGGCCACTGCCTGCTGCTGGGCTTCTATATGAGGCATTTCATTCTGAATCACTTGGTCTGTGATTCCGTGAGGGAACTGGTGACATAATTCTATAATCCTGTTTTCTATTTCGACCGGATCCGCGTCAGGCAGCTGTACCTTCACTTTCACCTCAGCCATGACTGCCCAGTTCCCGGCCCCCGGGGGGAGAGATGCTCGGGGTCGCCAGAGAGCCAGTCGAGGAACTGAGGAACCGGGACTCGAGGTAGATATTTTTATGTATTCATGTCATTTAATCTTTTCAGCAGGTGAAAGTAGCTATCATAATACATATTTTTCAGGTAATGACATTGAAGTTCAGATAGATTCAATAACTATCAGACCGTTAATTGAGAACCTGGACTCAGACTCAAGTTTCCTGCCTCAGAGTACACGTCTTCTACCACTACATGGCTGCTTCCTTCGGTAATTTCTGTGAAGAACATGCATGAAAATGTCCATGAATGGATTTGGAAAACTGTAAAGTGAGCGAAAACCCAGTGATTCTGAAGTTCCCCAGATACCCATGTTTCTGTAAGTACAACTCTCGAAGTTTTTAATTTGTAGAAGAATCTATTATATCTCCTTCCTGTTTCATCTGTTAGTTTAGGTAACATCATTTACACAATTGACTGAAGGAGACAAAATCGTCACGAGAAGTGTAGCGTGCATTTACTATGGAGGCACTAACTTTTTAGCTCAATTGTGATATGATCCATTACATTTTCTGACAATTTAGAAAAATAACTATTTATTTTATTTTTTTCTTTTTAAGTCTTTTTTTTTTTTTTTTTTTTACTTAAGTAATCTCTACACCCAACATGGGGCTCAAAATCATGACCCTGAGATTAAGAGTCCCATGCTCTTCTCACTGAGCCAGCCAGACACCGCCTGAAAAATAACAAATTTCAAGGGGACTAGCTGTGTCTTCCAAAACTTTCCCTTGGGAGACTTTGACTGGGGTTCCGAAATGATGGAAGGGAGCTGAAGGCCAGTGACACAAACTGGTGGCACTGTTGCCAGAAATATTGTCAGAGGCTATCTTATTTCATTTTATCTAAAACTGTGCTCAACAGGTAAATTCTCTATAGGATGCCAAACAATCATTTCAAAAGTGAAACATCTATGTGGATTTTGATTAAAATCGAAATGTGTTGCTAGAGATTCTGGAAATAAGCAATAGTAGAAACACTAATAACAAAATTTCTTGAAGTTTACCTTGTTTCATTGTAGATATTTTTAATAAAAGTCAAACCATTTTGTGTATAAAAACCTAGTCATGTAGCCAAGTGTCTTAATGCTCTGGGTGGACCCATCAATTTAAATCATATGTTGGCGCAACATGGAAATGGTGGGAGGTGGGAAGAAGAGGTTGAAATCCAGGAGCCCTGGTCCTGGAAGTGCCTGGTGATCAAGCACCATGGGTTTGCTTTGGGTAATTTATACTTGCGTGTGAATCATGAAGATATTAATTTCCTAAGAGTTCTTCAATCTCCCTAATCATTATGGGCTTTGACATACCACAACCCTGAGAACAGTATAGTGTATACCTTAAAGGTCCTAGGAAAAATCCTTGAGAACCTACTGTGGATGAAAAATGCCATTCAATCACTTTATCTTCTTTGTTCAAGATGGCAGGACCTTCTGACGCACCGCATGGAAACCTATAATAATGTCCATCGAAAGCATGTGAAAAGATAAACTGCATGAGAATGGTGCAGAACATCTAGAGAGAAGGGCTAGTAGAAAGTTGTTTACTCACAGTATGAATTTAAGAGTAGTTGCAAGGATTAGAAGGAAGGTATGTTAAGGAGTCCACATCAGGCACTTGACACACATTAGCCATGATTATTACAACTGAGGAGTTGTCTGCAGTTACATTATTCTAAATGGAAGAAGGGGGATGGACTAGATGAATGGTGTCCAAAGCTGACCGATTATCAGAATTTGCTGAGGTGCTTTCTAAGATCTTAGATTTCCAGTTTCCAGCACTACATATTTTTATTCGATAGATCTTTTCTGTAAAGCTCTGCAACTGATTCTGATGACCAGCTAAATTTAGAGACCACTAGATTAGGAGATTTCTAAATTCCCTCTGCTGCACATTCCAGAATTTAAATTTGGAATTTTGAGAAGGTTCTGGTTTTGATACTTACTGCTCAAGCTCATGCAAATTTGCACTAACCAAGGTCAACTGATGTTATCAAGGTGCCTGTGATATTGCTAGAGCTGGTTATTCTCAGTGCAAATTGGCTTTAATGGGCCTCAGTTATTCTCTCAAAGCCATTCCAATGCTTCAGGGAATCCAAGACCCGTGATGCCTGTGGATATACCTCAGCCCTTAGCCCATTGTCCAAATTCTCATGTCTTCATCACCAAGTTTATCCTATGGTAGGAACAGAAATAAGGGAATGCCAAATTACCTGAGGTCACATTTTTCTGCTGCCACATACAATTTATGCCCAAATGTGGGAGACACTTCCAGATGTGTACCCTCTGTAGCTCCATGCATTTTTCTCCTAGACAAGAAAGCATATCAGAATGCACGTGACTGAGAATAATTCACTAACGTATACACATATACAAACAATCATTATGCATATGAACGTACATGTCTGTGTATTAATATATCCCTTTGAAAAAAATTAAACAATTATTTGTAAATGATGACTTGACACATGTCTCCTAACTGAAAGAGCTACATGTTTATGTCCACATATCATGGTTGAGAGTTGCCAACATAAAGATTTCTAATAGCCACGAAAGACACACATTTTAGTTCAGTTACCATCTTAAGTAGCGTTGTAGGGGTCCCCTTTGCTCTCAGACTAGGTGTTGCCAGCCTCTTGCTCTACTTTGGGTTGGTATTCTGGGCAGCCTCTTGCTAGCACCCTTGTTATCTTACCAAAGAAAGGGAGTTTGTGGTTTGTGGGGGACTTGTGGTTTTTGAGGAAGTTGGGATATTTAGCACGTGGTAATTTAGGAATCATACAGTTTTCTGAGTACACATTTGCCAGGAACTTGAACTGAATTGAACCAGGAACCCAAACCTGGGGCTGCCTAACCAACTTCAATTTCTGAAGCAATAAATTAATCGGTTAACCACAAACCAATGGAGAAATGTTTTAGTTTTAACCTAGTCAACCTATTCAAACCAGAACCAGTCATGAGTATTTCTTCTCAAACCACAGAACCATAACACTAGAATGTTTTCAAACTTAAATTAAATTTGGTTTGAGCTCCTGACTTCAACATTTATAGCTGCCATGCTTTTTGTAACATTCTACATGCTTAGCATTGATGGTAATTTGATATATGATAGTATCTTGTGTTTGAAGATCATAGAATGTTGCCAGTTTAGAAATGTCACTTTAAATATATTATCATGGGGCGCCTGGGTGGCTTAGTTGTTAAGCGTCTGCCTTTGGCTCAGGTCATGATCCCAGGGTCCTGGGATCGAGCCCCACATCGGGCTCCCTGCTCCGCGGGAAGCCTGCTTCCCCCTCCCACTCGCCCTGCTTGTGCTCCCTCTCTCACTGTGTCTCTCTCTGTCAAATAAATAAATAAAATCTTTAAAATATATATATATATTATCATTATAGTATAAAGTGGAAAATCCTGTCTTAGACTAGATTCACTGAAGGTTTGTTGAAGCTGAAGTGATGAGTCAGAAGAAGAGGTGGATAGTGTCTAGGAAACCTATTTAGATGTTTGTTGCTTTGGTCATTGAGCCAAGTTGCCAACATTTATATAAAGTTTCTTCTGTAGTATTCATTAAGGAAGGAAATAATTGATCCAACTTCTTCTTCATATACCACTTGCTATCTTGTACTACTGAGGAGTTAGTGTTAAGATAATTTAAATTTGGGGCGCCTGGGTGGCTCAGTCGTTAAGCGTCTGCCTTCGGCTCAGGTCGTGATCCCAGGGTCCTGGGATCGAGCCCCGCATCGGGCTCTCTGCTCGGCGGGAAGCCTGCTTCTCCCCTCTTTCTCCCCCTGCTTGTGTTCCTTCTCTCGCTATGTCTCTCTCTGTCAAATAAATAAATAAAATCTTAAAAAAAAGAGATAATTTAAATTTATTGATGAATATAAATTTTTTAGAGCTTAGTTAAAAGCTTCATTATTCTCTTACAGGCAGAAACCTTAAGGCTCTGAGAGGGAAGTCATACAGCTATAAATGGAAGAGCTAAGTTTTAAGCCCAGCTCTCTTTTAATTCCGAAGTATTAATTGCCATGCTATATGCTTTCTGCTTTGAGACTTTGTCCAGTTGTTGCCTGTTTATTCCCAGATTTCCTTCCATTTTGATGGAATTAGTTGAAGACCAAGCTGATTGCTTTTATGCTTTGGCAGTACCATTCTGAATTAAGTTTCCACTTGCTCTTTGGGGAACAAGAGCCTTTCATTTATGACTGAGAAAGAGAGAGAACAAGGGAATGGCCTGGTCCATCCCTTCCTTTTCAGGGGGTTTTTGCACATTAAGGGAGTTTGAGCATCACAAAGCCCTGTACAACTTTTTGCTCTGAGTGTTGTCTCAGGCTGCTCTTCTAAACTCAAGTAAGACTGATGCAGCAGAAAGCCAACTAGTGAACAAAAACTACAAACCTGACCCAGCTCCATTTTGACATATGCTCTGAAATGAACCTCTTAAGTCCCTTTTTCCCATTAGAAGATTGTTTTAAAACATATTCCCAAGGAGATGAATTTGATTCTTTATTTCTTCAGATTTCTTTGGCCTTCTATTACTTGAACTGCAGCCTTACATTTTCTGAAGTATGTCTGCAGTGAAGCCAGGCAGAGCACATTAACAGACCCAGCATGCCACGGCTAAGTAATCCAGTAAAAGTATTCTTGTTGTGCAGTGCATGCATTCATAGGACCATTTTAGTTATTGCTATAATTAGTTCTGATTCAAGTATTCCACAGAGAATGAGGTTTCTAGATTGAAAGTGGTCAGATGCAGGTTAGCAGTGGGGATGTAGGATGCAGATGGCAGACAGAGCCTGAAGGAGAGATGAGAAATGTTTCTATATGCCTCAATTTGTAACATTTCTGATTTTTATATGGACATTAAACTTGGTCAAGCTGAAGTGCCATTTGCTTTAAGAGAGGATAATGTACACTTATCCCTGTGAATTCTAAAAAATAGACTAAAAAATAGAAGTGGCAGGCTATGGAACAGCTCATGGTGACATCTACGTTACAAAATGCCTATAATATAAGGCTTACAAAATGAAAAAGAATAAGCATATTTTGCCTGTATAGTTTTAGGTAAAATTATTTTCACCCTTGACTGATGATATAAGATCATAGATCTTATATCTGGAAGAGACCCAAGAGATCATGTAGTCTTTCCTAAATTGCAAGTATGACAGTTTTTATTGATGAGTCAGCAGAATATTTACTATGGGCCAGGGACTCTGCTAGGAATTAGGAGTGGTAATATAAATAATACACAGTGCCCCCTTACCTCAAGGAATTGATGGTATAGTTGAGGAGACAGAAGTCTAAATAGTTTTTCAAAACAATGTGCTGAGTGGCATTTGGCATCATATACCCTGGGAGTTCAGAGGGGCACTCATGATGGCTGGGGCAGGGTTATGAAAGGTTAGGGAAGGTGTCAGAGAGAACATGCTTCTTGAAATGACATGGATGACAAAGATGCCAGAAAATCTCTAGGCCAAGGCAGCTTGATTCTCATGTGCAAAGTTTTGGTAGTGTCAGAGAGCACATTGCATTTGGGGAAGTAAAATGTTCAATAAGGCTAAAGCTTCTGAGGGAGCTAACAGGAGTTGACACTGAAAAACATAAGAAGCTAGGTCATGAAAGGATGTGACATTAAATTAGGGAATGTGGGCTTCCTTATATATGCAGTGGGAGAATTGTTTTGGATTTTATTTTATTTTTTTGTTTTGGATTTTAAAGAGAAGAGTGACATTCGGGTTTGTCATTTTCTGGTAGAAGTGCAAAAGATGGATGATTAACTGTACAGAATAGTTTTGGGGAGACTATAAAGAGAGGTACAAATTAAGGCAGTAAGAATGGAGAGGAGGGAATTTGTCTGGGGGACATTAAGGAATAGAATTGTAGTATTGACAGGGGATAAGGGAGTGGAAAAATGTCAGATGTATGGCATGAAAACTGATGGGATGATGATGCCATCCAAGAGCATTTGAGGGAGTTTAAATATGAACATATTATACAGTTTAATATTTTTATGGGATATTCAAGTGGGAATATCTCCTTGTGAATTAGAAGTATATTTCTGGAGTTGAAACGAGATGTCCATGCAAGAGATATGGATTTGGGAGTTAATCAGCCTATAAATAACAGTTGAAGCCATGGGAACACATGCCACTCATTGACATTTATAGAATAAGAGGCAAGGAGGGCACTTCTGAAAATATGGCAGACCAGAAAACTTGAGAACCCACCCCCTACAAACACATACGAATCTAAGATACAATGTAGCAACTTTTATGCTCAGAAAGTCATAGGTACTTCCAGGGGTCAGAAATGAAGGAGCAGAAAGTTTCCTTCACTCCCTCTAAATTATGACTCTCTCAAAATTATAATAATGGTAAATGAGTAAGCTGAGATGGTGTCTGCCTACTGGAATGAAGTGGAGGTTTTGTAGCTTTCAATAACAGAAGATTGGGTTGCAACACACATGTGGTCAAGAGATGAAGCTTTTGTCCCCAGTGAGGTAGAGCATTAAAATTCAAACCCATTTGGGATCCCTGAATGGTGATCAGGTGATTCAAATGGTGGATTAGGGAACAAGATGCCCACTGGCACAGAAAGAAGACAAGTAAACTGTTCTATTTTGGCTTTGAGATTAAAAAAAAAGAAAGGTCTCATGTGGGAATTTTTAAATAAAAATTTGTATCAGTATAGGTTGGGGTTAAAAAAATTTTAATCACATTGAGGTATAACTCACAGACTGTAAATGTCAGTCTTTTAAAGTGAAAAGTTTGGGGCGCCTGGGTGGCTCAGTCGTTAAGCGTCTGCCATCGGCTCAGGTCATGGTCCCAGGGTCCTGGGATTGAGCCCCACATCGGGCTCCCTGCTCAGCAGGAAGCCTGCTTCTCCCTCTCCCACTCTCCCTGCTTGTGTTCCCTCCCTCTCTTCAAATAAATAAATAAAATCTTAAAAAAAAAAATAAAGTGAAAAATTTGCTGAGTTTTGACAAATGTATGTAATTATGTAATCACCAAAATAATCAAGATATAGAACATTTAATGCACCTCAAAACTTCATAGGAATTCCAAAAAAAGAACCATCAAAAGGAACAGTCATTGGACACAAAAAACTCAGGATTATACTCCACATTATTTGCATAATGAAATAATCTGTTAGAAGCCATAAATAAGAATTTTTGGAAAGACTAAATTCATAAAATCAATTATTGAAAATATAGAAGAGGATAAAACACTCTGAGAAAAGACCAGATAGATTGAAAAAGAAAAAAGTGATTTTTAGGAATGAAAAATATAGTCAATGGAATGGAAAACTCAGTAGATGGGTTAAATAACAGATTAGCCACAGCTAAAGAGAAAATTAGTGAAGTAGAGGATATTTTTTGAGAAAATGAACCAGAAAACAGTTTAGAGAAATTATATATGTAATGTATATATAATAAATAAGATATAGGTATGTATAATATATAATAAATAACACTACACAATTATAATATAAATATATAAATATAAAATATATAAAATATAATGTATATTTATTATTAACTAGAGAAATTATATATAATTTATATATGTATACATATATGTATATATACACATGCAACTATGACTATAATAAAAAATATAAAAATAAGTTAATACTAAAATTCTGAATAAACACAACTGCTAAAATAGGAGGGATATTAAAATTAAGGTGTTTTAAGTTCTTTTTTTTTTTTTTTTTAATTTTTTTTTATTCTTATGTTAATCCCCTTACATTACAACATTAGTTTTAGATGAAGTGTTCCATGATTCATTGTTTGTGCACAACACCCAGTGCTCCATGCAGAATGTGCCCTCCTAAATACCCACCACCAGGCTAACCCATCCTCCCACCCCCCTCCCCTCTAGAACCCTGTTTGTTTTTCAGAGTCCATCATCTCTCATGGTTCGTCTACCCCTCC
>NW_023270389.1:29558254-29668813 GCF_011800145.1 Mirounga leonina
TATATTGCATTATTTGTTTCAGAGGTACAGATCTGAGATTCAACAGTCTTGCACAATTCACAGCGCTTACCAGAGCACATACACTCCCCATTGTCTATCACCCAGTCCCCCCATCCCTCCCATCCCACCCCCCACTCCAACAACACTCAGTTTGTTTCCTGTTAAGTTCTTTTTTTAAGATTTTATTTATTTTTTGACAGAGAGGGGGACAGTGAGAGAGGGAACACAAGCAAACGGGGTGGGAGAGGGAGAAGCAGGCTTCCCGCTGAGCAGGGAGCCCGATACGGGGCTCAATCCCAGGACCCTGGAATCATGACTTGAGCCAAAGGCAGATGCTTAATGATTGAGCCACCCAGGCACCCCGTGTTTTTAGGTTCTTATATTTTTCAGGGGGAGAACAGAATGGTTGATTAAGTTTATATTTTGTTAAGCCAAATATGAATATTAAATAATATCATGAATATTAAAAAGTAAACGTAACCTAATTTCTACTTGTGGTAATGATAGACATCCTTGTTGTAGAAAAAGTATCTGCTGAGCTCATTAGAAAAACTTGACTAAATATTTAAGAAGCCATTTGAAGACTTTTGAGATCTATCGAGGCAGCAAGGAAATATATTTATCTATTACATACACACATATATAAACAACCTCCTTGAAAATCATACCCACCAGTTAGGCAAAAATATGTTCGGAGTGTATCTGGTATAACCACTTTGGAGAGCAATTTGGCAATGTTACGTTAATGCAGAGACCTTGTAACACCTAAGAGCAGCGGCTCTCAAAATGTGATCTGGGACCGCTGGTGGCCCTGAGACCCTTTAGGGATTTTGGAAGGTCAAAACATTTTATAATAATACTATGAAATGATCTGATTTTTACTCTCATCCCCTCATAAGTATGGTGGCGTTTTCCAGAGACTACAGGATGCACGATGACATCATTGCCCTGAGGGCTAACGGGTTGTGCGCTTGTGAATTCTTGTGTTGTTAATATTTCAGTGTCAAATTCTTTTTTTTTTTTTTTTAAGATTTTATTTATTTATTTGAGACAGAGAGAATGAGAGACAGAGAGCATGAGAGGGAGGAGGGTCAGAGGGAGAAGCAGAACTCCCTGCCGAGCAGGGACCCCGATGCGGGACTTGATCCCGGGACTCCGGGATCATGACCTGAGCCGAAGGCAGTCACTTAACCAACCAGTGTCAAATTCTACTATGACAAATATTGATAGAAATAGGCCACATAAAAAAAGTTTCTTGGGTCCTCAGTGATTTTTAAGAGTGTCAAGTTGTCCTGATTACAAACACTTTGAAAATCTTAGAGAAATTCTCATGTGCACCACAAAAAAGGAAGCCTTACTGCAGTATTATTTGCAGTTGTAAAAAGCAGGGAACAGCCTACATGTCCACTAGTAGGTGAAAAGAGAATTGTTTTAGGTCTCTAAAAATAATGTTGAAAATTTGAATGAAAAGAACAAGTTGTATGGGCGCCTGGGTGGCTCAGTTGGTTAAGCGACTGCCTTCGGCTCAGGTCATGATCCCGGAGTCCCTGGATCGAGTCCTGCATCGGGCTCCCCGCTCAGCAGGGAGTCTGCTTCTCCCTCTGACCCTCCCCCCTCTCATGTGCTCTCTCTCTCTCTCATTCTCTCTGTCTCAAATAAAAAAAAAAAAAGAAAAGAAAAGAACAAGTTGTAGAAAGATAAAATTGCAGAAAGATGTACAGCTTATACTATAAAGCTTTTTTTAGACTTTAATTCCTGTTGCCCCCACACATGCACAGCTTCCCCCATTATCAACACCCCCCACAGAATGGTACATTTATTACAATTGAACTTATACTGACTCATCATAATCACTCAAAGTCAATTGTTGACATTAGGGCTCACCCTTGGTGTTGTATATTTTATGGATTTGGACAAAAGTATAATGACATGTATCCATGATTATAGTAACATATGGAATATTTTTATTGTCCTAAAAATCCTATGTGCTCCACCTGTTCCTCTCTCTCCACCCCATCCCTGATAACCACTGATATTTTTACTGTTTCCACAGTTTTACCTTTCCCAGAATGTCATATAGTTAGAATCAAACAGTATGTAGTCTTTTCAGATTGGTTTCTTTCACTTAGTAATATTTATTTAAAGATCCTCCATGTTGGGTCACCTGGGTGGCTCAGTCGTTAAGCGTCTGCCTTCAGCTCAGGTCATGATCCCAGTGTCCTGGGATCGAGCCCCACATCGGGCTCCTGCTTAGTGGGAAGCCTATTTCTGCCTCTCCCACTCCCCCTGCTTGTGTTCCCTCTCTCACTGTGTCTCTCTCTGTCAAATAAAATCTTAAAAAAAAAAAAAGATCCTCCATGTCTTTTCAGGACTTTATTTCTCATTTTTTTTTAGCACTAATACCATAAAATTTTAAAACCTGCCAAATTATTATATATGTATATAAATAAAAATTGTCATGCATTACAGAAATAAGCATGAGCATGATGAATACCAAAATCAGGATGGTGGTTACCTCTAGAAGTGAGGTATGAGAATGGTATTGATGAGGGGCACCCAGGGGGAATCTATTGTATTTGTAATTTCTTTCTTAAAAAAAAAAAATCTGAGGGGCGCCTGGGTGGCTCAGTCGTTAAGCGTCTGCCTTCGGCTCAGGTCATGATCCCAGGTTCCTGGGATCGAGCCCTGCATCGGGCTCCCTGCTCAGCGGGAAGCCTGCTTCTCCCCCTTTCCCACTTCCCCTGCTTGTGTTCCCTCTCTCGCTGTGTCTCTCTCTGTCAAATAAATAAATAAAATCTTTAAAAAAAAATCTGACAAATCTGAGCAATACTTTTTTTGTTATTTGTCATATTACACTTTATACTTTTCTGTGCTCTTAAAATATGTCATAATAAAAGTTATTTAAAATTATAAAATTATGAGAGAGCCAGTGAGAAAGCCCTTGGAAACCAACATCAAAAGGCTGGGCAGAAAAGCCAATAGAGATTCTTAGAAAGAGGTCAGGAAATAGAGAAACCAGGAAATCTCAACCCCAAGCACTATAAGGAGAGGAGACAGCATCCCAGTTAGATGCTGCTGAATGTCTAGGTAACGTGAGGGCTAGATATAGGGCAGGAAAGACATGTGATTAAAGTCGATCATGATGAGAAATTTGGGGACCGGTAAGGCTGGAGAACAAGGGGTTAGCTTGTTGAAGGTGCAGGTTAGTTGGTTATTAATGGTCCAGAAAGTGTGAGTACGGGAGATTACTAGGAGGCGAATAGGAGGACTGAAATCTCCATGGGGTAGAGGAGTAAGCAATCAGGTGAGGTGGAGGGCGAAGGTGTAATGCAATTTGGAAGATTTCTTATGGGGCAGTTTCCAGTGTCCATAGAGTCCTGGTTTGGCACTGGAGTTTATTGTTAGGAAGCGAGGAGCCACCACATTTGGGAAATCAAGGAGCTGTGGTTTTTCCATTAATCTAGGGATAGTCGAGGGTAGTGGTTTAAAGTGCAGCTCAGTGGTCAGCCTGCCTGAGTTTTTGTCTCAGCTCTGTTACTACCTGTGTGATCTTGGCCAAGAGTCAGTAAGAGTGTCTAGGCTTCCATTTTCTCATCTATAAAACGGGCTTAATTGTAGCACATGCCTCATGGGATCAGGGGGATGATTAAACAAGATAATTCATGGAAGCACTTACACAGTGCTTAGCACATAGAAGGTGCTTAAAAATATAGGTAGTATTTTTACTATTTTTAAACACTTCCACATATTTGTTGAAGTTGCCCATAATAGTGCAAAACATGAAAGGAAACATGTGAATTGAGTGCCACAATCATCAATGACTTTTGGGTAATGGTCTTGAAACAGATGATTGAAATTGACAAAGAGATGGAGAAGCTGGTAATAAATAAGGTAGCATGAACTTCCGAGGAAGAGGGTTTGCAGTTAAAAGTGCTAGAAGAACAGTCTGAAAATGGCAATAAGCAGCTAAGAGAATACAGATTTCTCATTGTCTCCTAATGTAGAGATATAAATTCTGGTGAGAGAGAAAAAGAGAGTGAGAGAGTGGAGTGAAAGCAAGAGAGATTGGGACATGTGTGCAAATATGAGAGTATAAAGTAAATATGGAATTGTTTGAGGATGAGTCCAAAACAGAATGGGTGAGTGAAGGGCTTGCATTTGGATGTTGTCTTCAGAGAACATGATGGATAACCTAGATGGCATTCAGGAACTGCTTGAGATGTCATTACAGTTATCCTATTTTTATTTATTTATTTTTAAACATTTTATTTATTTATTTGAAAGAGAGATCATAAGCAGGTGGAGGGACCGGCAGAGAGAGAGGGAGAAGCAGACTCTTCACTGAGCAGGACCTTGGATCATGACCTGAGCCAATGGCAGACACTTAACCAACTGAGCCACCCGGGGCCCCTCGTTACAGTTATTTTAGTGCCTACCAATATTCTAGTGACTTTTAAAATCTAGTGATTACAGTTTCAGGAATGGTGCTCAGTGCTAGGGATACAAAAAAGTCTAGAGGCAGAGACATGTAGGTGTATAACTATACAATGGCATGTGAAGAGGTAGAGGGATTAATTTATTAAGCCTTGGGAAGGCTTCACTGAGGAGGTGGCATTTTAAACCAGGTTTTGACAGATGATGAGAAGACATGCACAAGAAAATATATCATGAATGAGAAAATAGACTAAAGAATCTAAACAAGAGAGGATAGTAAAAGTCAGAACATGTAAAAATAGCACATAATCATTGACAAATTTTTTAAAACTAGTGATAAAATGATTGCTTTGATAAAAAATTAGTATATAGCAAGATAAATATGAGCTTGGAATTCTCAATAGATCCTTTTTTGGCCTTTACTGAATGCCAGTTTAACAAAGCTGCCTTTAAATTTGTATACCAGGAACTTTCTTCTCAGGAATCATGTGGGCATCTTGCCCATCTCCCATGTTACTTTGGCTACTTGGATGCCACTACTTAACAATTACTTTTATTTCAGATTGTGAATATGTTTAAGATGAGTAATTAAAAATTCTAGACCACTAATGCATTGGCTTTGAAAAAAATTTTTCCTCTATTTTTAGAACCAAACCTGCTTTCAGTGTACAATCTGGATTGGCACTTAGATGAGTTTGGGATAAGCAGATAATCAATCACAGCCAGATAATAGACATCAGTGATATTGCTTTGCAAGGTATATGCTCTGATTTATGTTAGTGGATTGTTGTTTATGATACCTTTAAAATACTTGTGATGGAATAAGGCTTTTATAACCAAGCAGCAAAGACAAAGCCATTATTTTATTTATTTATTTATTTATTTATTTATTTATTTATTTATTTATTTAAACAATCCATTTATCCATATACTGATTAAATTTTAATGTTTGGTGTGGTCGTCAGTAACTGTAATTTATATAATTTATATAAATGAATGGTTCTCATGGTGAGCATATTACCATGCTCACAGACTTCAGTTGTTGGTTTCAAAACTCATTTTCAGTTTGTCATTTAAAACTTGCGTTTATCCAGTCTAAAGCTGGAGGGTTAAAAGAATTATTTTGCTTGTAATTTCCTTAACTTACTTTCAAGAGTGAGAGAGACATTTTTAAGTATCTGCAAATATGTTTCTTCCATTGAGCTGCTTTCGTGTGTATGCCAAGTCAATGTGCAAATAAATACTTGTATTTATTTATTTATTTATTTTAAAAGATTTTATCTATTCATTTGACAGAGATAGATACAGCGAGAGAGGGAACACAAGCAGGGGGAACGGGAGAGGGAGAAGCAGGCTTCCCGCCGAGCAGGGAGCCCAATGCGGGGCTCGATCCCAGGACTCTGGGATCATGACCTGAGCCGAAGGCAGACGTTTAACGACTGACCCACCCAGGCGCCCCTAAATACTTGTATTTAAAAAATTAACCTATAGTGGTACTTGTGGCACCTTATTCCTGTCCTTCAACTTTATTTCCCCCTTTTATCTCCTGTCCACCTTGGTCCCTGACTTCACATCACTTGTGTACCTCCTACTATAGACAGCAAATATCCATTGTCTGAGAATGCCCTCTTTTCTTTCTTTTTTTAAGATTATTTATTTATTTATTTGACAGAGAGAGACACACAGCGAGAGAGGGAACAGAAGCAGGGGGAGTGGGAGAAGGAGAAGTAGGTTCCCCACTGAGCAGGGAGCCTGATGCAGGACTTGATCCCAAGACCCTGAGATCATGACCTGAGCCGAAGGCAGATGCTTAACGACTGAGTCATCCAGGCACCCCAAATGCCCTCTTTTCTTGGTACCAAAGATGCTATTTATTGTCTCTTCCTCTGCACCACTTTGTCATCCCCATCCTGTGGAAGGGCTTGCCAATCTGTACTCTGGATCACATCACCTCCAGGAACTTCACACTGTTTGTTATTTCTATTCTATTTTTATTCATGTATTTATTTTTTTTAAAAAAGATTTTATTTATTTATTTGAGAGAGGGGGGGGGGACAGAGAGAAAGATCACGAGCAGGGGGGGAAGGGCAGAGGGAGAAGCCGACTCCCCGCTGAGCAGGGAGCCGGATGTGGGACTCAATCCCAGGACTCAGGTCAGGACCCTGGGATCATGACCTGAGCCAAAGGCAGATGCTTAACTGACTGAGCCACCAGGCACCCTATGTATTTATTTTTAAAGTGTTCTGCTGTTTGATTTCATTGATTGGATTTGAGAAGATTTGAGAACCTACTAGATCAGTCAGTGATATTTCTGCAATCTACGGTGGATCACATATAGGATCTAAAGTATTATTTCTTTTTTCTCGGGCATCTTCACCCTTCTCTCAGATTCTTCCCATCAATTTTTTTTTTTTTAAAGATTTTATTTATTTATTTGACAGAGAGAGACACAGCGAGAGAGGGAATACAAGCAGGGGGAGTGGGAGAGGGAGAAGTAGACTCCCCGCTGAGCAGGGAGCCCGATGTGGGGCTCGATCCCAGGACCCTGGGATCATGACCTGAGCCGAAGGCAGACGCTTAATGACTGAGCCACCCAGGCGCCCCTCTTCCCATCAATTTTTAATCATGCTTAAGTACATCCAATTAAAAACAAACAAACCCTCACTTGATTCCTTATCTCCCTCTGTGTCCCTGCCTTATCAGTCATCTTTCTTTTACAGTTAAATTCCCTTAAAGACTTGAAAAAATTTTCTGGCAGTCTTGATTTCCTCACCTTCTTCTTGCTAGCCCGCTCCAACTTTTTTGCCGTCTTTCCTCTGCCTCCTTTATGGGTTGCCTTCTCCCATGTGGTTATTAAATGCTCAGATATACTGAGGCGCCGTCCTAGACCTCTTTTCTTCTTACTCTACAGTGTCGTTAGCCCTACTGGAACAGCAACTGACTGTTTTCTAAAGAAAAAATCCAGTACTGTTGCCAGAATAAGGAAAATGGATACTGGAAGCAGATCTTGGGTAAGCAAAAAATAACAAAACAAAACAAAAAACCAGACTAGAAGTCTATCACAATGGGCAATCTATTATTTATAATCTATCCTCAAACTTATCATTCCTGTTCTTTCTCAGCCATCCTATCCCCAACCACTTTGTGACCTTGTCCCACCATCTATTACTTCTATGCTTTTGAACTAATGCACATTTTGAATTTTTGTTTTTCACCCCAACCTGCTAAATGAAATCCTACCTACTACCTAAGACTCAGAAGCTATCTTTCTGGAAACCTAAATTAAACTTTTCCTTTTATATGTTCTCATAGCTATTTACTTCTCTCCTTGGGCACTTACCACATTCTAATTTGTAGTGCAGTTATTTCTGTTTTGTAGTCCAGTTCTCTGCTAGAGTGTAAGCATAAGCTCTGCCAGGACAAGGATTATACTTCGTTTATCTTTTTATCCTCATAGGATCTAATTTGTTGCCAAGTTCATGGTAAGATGATCATTGTCTTTCCTAGTGAGTCATAAGCCGGCATATTGGAACTTCGAAGAATTAAAAAGAGACAATTAAAGAAGGAAAAGATGAAGTTTTATTTTTTACACTCAGTTATTTAAACAACTAAGTCAATCAGAAAGAGCCATAGATTTCAGTTCCCAAGAGTACTATGTTATAACAAGAACCCCTTATGTTTCATATTGTTACATAGAGGAGATACCTTATACTAAATATTGTGAGTTTTTCCCCCTAGTCTGGTTTTATCTCTAATAAATGACCTGCCCTTTGGTTGTTTGTGTTGGTCAGACATGATCCTCATGTCCTAAACAGATGCAAACAATTTTGGAATAACCTCTTTAAACAACCAAGTTCTAGGAAAATAGAATCGCCGCTGTGATAATTTGGAAAGAATACTGATGACCTTCAGCTTCAAAACAATGCAATTGCAGCATCTTTCATGTATTATTTATGAGAACGCTCATTCTATAAGTCACATGGGGAGGAGAATGGTCCATGTTTATACACTAGAGGCGGTTGCACTTTCCCAAGGATGGGTTGGGAGAACATCATTGTTCATATCTTTTTCTAAACACTGTGTAGGTCTGAGGTGAATGTGACCTCAGTTTTTCCTTCTCAAGACAGTTCTGCTTAGAGGATTCTAGAATAATAATTTCAGCAGAAGTAACTTTTAATCTGAATATAAGACCCTGACAAACACTGGTACTTCAAATTGGGCCTACTCAGCATTACATCACACAGAAAACGGTTTCTCTGGGGCGCCTGGGTGGCTCAGTCGTTGGGCGTCTGCCTTCGGCTCAGGTCGTGATGCCAGGGTCCTGGGATGGAGTCCCACATCCGGCTTCCTGCTCAGCGGGAAGCCTGCTTCTCCCTCTCCCACTCCCCCTGCTTGTTCCCTCTCTCGCTGTGTCTCTCTCTGTCAAATAAATAAATAAATTCTATAAAAAAAAGAAAAAAAGAAAAGAAAACGGTTTCTCTGACAATAGCAATGGGGAAGGAATTGATGGAGGTAGATGTCAGGGATACTTTGGAGGATAAATAAAATGGCCTCTGTTAGTGGTCCCTCAACTCTTTGCATGGAGTATTTCAATTTCCACACAGCTCTGGATTTCGTCTTAAGACCTATCCTATCTCTGTCATCTGCCCAGAAATACAGCATTGTCATTTCTGAATCACCTCGCCCCTACAGTCTTTAAGCTTATTTCCTATAAACACTATACGTCCTGCCAAGAACAGAGTAAGACCTTACTATATCATATTTAGGAAACAGAATACCACAGAGTCGATTATATTTTGGTTGGTTAAAATGATGTCTGGGAAAGGCAGTTTTTCGTCTTCATTTTTTTTTTTTAAAGATTTTATTTATTTATTTGAGAGAGAGAGAATGAGATATGGAGAGCATGAGAGGGAGGAGGGTCAGAGGGAGAAGCAGACTCCCTGCCGAGCAGGGAGCCCGATGCGGGACTCGATCCCGGGACTCCAGGATCATGACCTGAGCCGAAGGCAGTCGCTTAACCAACTGAGCCACCCAGGCACCCTCGTCTTCATTTGTTTTAATGTCTTCTGTCTTTAGGATAACTGACATTCATCATTTTCTTTGCTGCCTATGTCTTTTTTATCAACATGTGTTTCTGTGTTGGTTTGAGCCAGAAACTGACTTAAATGGGAATGATTCTTTCTTCCTATTTTAAAATAATACTTTTAAAGGTGTAGAATACTTTGAGAAGGTGTATTGCACAGAAATACAAATGTGCAAAAATAACACTGTAGGGCACAATTGTTTTACAGAGAGAATCTTTGCTTTACTACATTACCCTGACTTCACTTAAAAAGAGGCTTCCTAGGGTTGTCTACTCAAATGATTACATGCTAGAAAGCCTGGCTAGAAGAGGATTTTTAGGTTATTCTTTACCAATAGGGTTACCAGGTAAAATATAGAATGCCCAGTTAAACTTAAAATTTCAGATAAACAACAAATAAATTTTTAGTATGCTATGTCCCAAATATTACATGGACATATTTATACTAAACAGGTATTACTTGTTTGTCTGAACAAGTATTACTTGTTTGTCTGAAATTCAAATTTAAGTGGGGGTCTTGTATTTTTATTTGCTAAGTCTGGCAAACCTACCAGGGTAACAGAAAACCTTGAAGGATTGATTAAACATTTTATCACAAAATTCCAACTTGTAAACAACCGTTCTTTGGGTAACATTTCTCCTTTTTGCATTAAAGGTGATCTATGTTAGATAATACATGCAAAAGTTCTTTGTGAACTGAAAATAATGGGTATGAAAATATTGTTTATGTGCATTAGGAACACAGTATCATTCAAGAGTCTAACAGGGCATGACACAAAGGCTTGTGTGGAGAGAGGAAGATGAGAGGCTTTTTTTTTTCTTTTCTTCAGCATCATTTCAACCTTCCTAATGTGCAATGATGCTTATGCAAACTCTCTTAGAGGAACATATACATGAAGTAAGTGGTATTGGAGCTGAGTTGAAAGCAATGAAAAGAAAAAGAGAAGAAGTAGAGAGGGCTGAGGCACTGCAGTAAGCGACCTAGGTTCAAATCCTACATGCACAACTCAGAAGCTAATGGCATTGATCACATTACCTAACTTCTAGTTGTCATTGTTTATGTTAGCCCTTTAGATACATGGCTTAAGCGATTGTATCATATCAGGATTTGCTATATGACAACTATTGTAATTATTGGAAGGAGGTAAGAGGACAGCAGTGATGAGAAAACAAGGAAGGGGAAGGAAAGGAAGGAGGAAAGAGAAGAGAGGATAAAATTTAGAAGTCTTTTTTTTTTAAGATTTTATTTATTTATTTATTCATATTTTATTTATTTATTTGACAGAGAGAGAGAGGGAACACAAGCAGAGGGAGTGGGAGAGGGAGAAACAGGCCTCCTGCTGAGCAGGGAACCCGATGCGGGGCTCGATCCCAGGACTCCGGCCGGGATCATGACCTGAGCCGAAGGCAGATGGCCAACGACTGAGCCACCCAGGCACCCCAAGATTTTATTTATTTATTTGTGTGTGAGAGAGAGCACAAGCAGGGGGAGCGGCAGGCAGAGGGAGAAGCAGGCTCCCCGCTGAGCAGGGAGCCCGAGGTGGGGATTTGATCCCAGGATCCCAGGATCATGACCTGAGCAGGCAGACGCTTAACTGACTGAGTCACCCAGGCATCCCCAAATTTAGAAGTCTTAAAAAACCCCTTAAAGAGTAAAAGGAAATGCAAATAACTATCTGCACCTCCCAACAATAGCAAAATCCCAAGGTGTTGCTTCACCTTCAAATTCTTTCCCCCAAGTCCTGTTGTGATTAATGCAACATGGTTGCAACTGGTTAAACAATCATTCAAATTTGTATAATGAATGGAAATACTCAAAACCACTAAAGGAGGCTATCCAGCTCCCATATTTCCAGGTGAGATGTGAAAATTAATATTTTGAAATCTCTAGCTGAGTTACATTGTTTTGGCCAATTTTCTAATCATGGATAATTTTTTTTCTCACTTTTTGATTTTCCAACACAGATACAGTCTGCTACTATCTTTTAGACCACTTGCTTTGTAAAACATACAGTAGGTACTAAAGAAAGCAGTAGTACATTGTAACAATGTTGTATGGCAACAGATGGTAATTACACTCACCAATCCCTATGTTGTACACCTGGAAGAGTGTAACATTGTATGGCAACTATACTTCAGTTAAAAAAAAAATGGAAAAAAAAAAAAAGCATCAGCCGAAGGCAAGCTCCATTCCTGTGAAGTGATTAATAAACCTACACCTCAAGACCCTAAGATTTAGAGAAAATTAAAAGGATCCCGTTTAAAGATTATTAAGAGTATCATCGTTGACTATGGACTCTGAGAAACAAACCGAGGGTTCTAGAAGGGAGGGGGTGGGGGATGGGTTAGCCTGGTGATGGGTATTAAAGAGGGCACGTACTGAATGGAGCACTAGGTGTTATACGCAAACAATGGATCATGGAACACTACATCAGAAACTAATGATGTAGTGTATGGTGACTAACATAACATAATAATAATAAAAAGAATATCATCGTTTTTGTATAGAGAGCAGAGGTGCTTTTTTTCTAATAATAGGAAAACTAGACTTGAATCAATGTGCCCTAGACGCATATATTTTGGTAGAGCCTCATAAATCAGTTGAGATCTAATTGTGATTAAATGGTATTTCACCCAAATAAGTGTTGTCAGTGTTTGGCAATATGTATGTAGATTAACAAACTCTGGCACGGAAAAGTTTCTGAGAGTTATGAGTGTAAGACCCAGGGTAGCTTGTCTACTGTTAGGAATTTGCCACAAGTTATGAACCATTCCCCAACTTTTCTAACATACTTTAGGACTTGCTAAATCTCTGTGCACAGGTGGAGAGAATCCTCCCCCAGCCCCTCAGGTCATCAGCTTATAGCCTGAGGCATGGGTTTCATTAGAGCATATCATTATCATAGCTTGCAGAGCTACAGATGCAAATGACAGTAATTGATCCATTCGTATTTTCTTTCTTTCTTTTTTTTTTTTTAAGATTTTATTTATTTGAGAGAGAGAGAATGAGAGACAGAGAGCACAAGCGGAAGAGGGTCAGAGGGAGAAGCAGACCCCCCGCTGAGCAGGGCCATTCGTATTTTCAAAGAAATGGTTTAGGAGGAGCCTTCAGCCTTTCACTATGGCTCAGGACAGAGTGACCACCTTGCTGTTCTGACCTCTGACAAACTTACCCAAGGCCATGTTCGCATGCATGGTGGAAACAGACAGACGAAGCACACGGCTAATGAATTTAACAGCCTCATTAGGTAACTCTGCCCACCCTTAATAGTTCACAGAAATGCTCTCGGCATTTTAAAACAGGCATTAATGGAGAAAGCTTTGGGGATTTCAGGCAACTGCTTCCACGCATTTGCCTTTCTGTTTCCCAGATGCCTTCCTACCAACAGCGTAGCTCTTGGGCCGGCTCGCAGGTGCCTGCTTGTCAGGTCCTATCTGTGTTCGGGGCACTCTACAGGACTGCTGAAGGAGACAATCATTTTAAATGGCTGCAAACGAAGTCGGTTATTGCCTATTATTTATTTACTTGATCTTGGAGTCACAAGAAATTATACAAGCTGAGATCTGAGGCTTCTCTGCTCGCTTTGGCCTGGGCTTTCATTCTCTGAGTTTAGGTGGAAGTGTTTCATTTGCTGTGAGCTGCATCTTAAGTTGCTCCCCTGAAGCAGGTCTGTTTATTTTGGGGCCGCGTTGCCCTCATCTTTTGTGCAAAGCCTCTTCCAATCCAGTTAAACCTCTTTCTGTGGAACATTTTTCCGTTCTGGACCACTCTGTACCCTGCTCTGAGATATCTGAACCCTTGCGGTTCCGGTTGGTACAATGTATGGAGCAGTTTCTTCCTCATTCTGCCTGGGATACATATTAGATACTGTGTATTAGATAAGCAGATGCTACAGTAATTTAGGCAATACCTAAAAGACCAAAAAGAATTAGATGAGAATGCATTGTTTAAAAATTAGAAGAAGTAAGAATTCACTCCATAAATCCCAGGACTTCTCTTTCATTTCTAAATAGCTTCGAGAGAAGGGTGTGTCTTTCTCTGGAGTGTTCTGATGAAGGCATTCGTATTCAATCAAATGTGCCTTGTGTATTTTCTGCTGATCTTATATTCGGTTGGTATTAGTGTACATCAGTACCTCCCAACCTTTTTCACTTCTGTGGCATACACAGAAGAAAATGATATCTGTACTGCACACCAGAATGAACTGAAGGGGATTTGAGGTGTCTGTATGAAGCCTGGGGGGAAATTCATTATTGTTTGTATTTAACAGAAGAGAAGAATTTACCAAGCATCAGTGGAGGTATCAAATATAAAAAAAAATAAAATATTTTCAAAATTTTTTATGATAACCTTAAACTTGCTTTGATGCCTATAAAATTTTAGCATCAGATATTATAGTTGAAATGCAATTTCTGGTTAAGATTTTTTTTTTTTAAAGATTTTATTTATTTGACAGAGAGAGACACAGCGAGAGAGGGAACACAAGCAGGGCGAGTGGGAGAGGGAGAAGCAGGCTTCCTGCCAAGCAGGGAGCCTGATGCGGGCCTCGATCCCAGGACCCCTTGATTATGACCTGAGCTGAAGGCAGGCGCTTAACAACTGAGCTACCCAGGTGTCCCTCTGGTTAAGACTTTTTAATAATAGTCTCTTCAATATATTTATGGTCAAGTTTGATAATAGACTCTTCCTGCAGTTATATGATAAAAATTTTAAACTATTAAAAAATGTATGACACTTGAATTATATTGGAAATAACAATTTTTCCTTCTACTTACAAATATAATTAATGTTGATTTCTTAGGACAATATGATTTCTGTAAAACTTTTTCGTATCAGATATTTCAGCATAATACTAAAGTTACATACTGCAGAATGCACTTGCACTGTTAAACAGTCAGTAGCAAATGGGCAGACATATATAATGACAGAGGTTTAAGCTGGTAAACCCAGTGCCTGCCAAGAGCCCCCATCCAACCTCCTGAAACCAGGGACTCATGGAGCTACTGGAGGAGTCTGTATGAAAGGTTCCTAAGGTGACTTCCTGCCCGTAGTATTGGGGTAGAAGGTGGTGCTGAGGCTGACAGGGCTTCTGGCAGCACTGGGAAGGAAGCAGCTTGAGTCTTTGTGGCCGTGCACATTGGACACAACTGTCCATCGGTACTGATGTGTTCTAAGTGACCACTCTAAAAAATCAAACATTCTGCAAAATAGCTTCATTATTATTTTGAAATAATCTAGAGAGCTGGCTCCTAAATGTTAATATTCAGGCAGGAGAACACCCTTTTGGCCATGCTTCGTGAGTGATCGTGCAGCAAATGCTGGAGAGCAGTCAGTTGGCTTGTCCCCTGCAGGCACTTCTGAGATGTGAGCAGGCACTGAGCTCACACTCCTTCAACCCTCAGAGGAGGCTGCTTATGGATGGAGGTGACTGGCCGGGGGACAAGTCAGTCTAGTTGCCCTCAGTATCACTCAGCACAGCCATAATCCATTCGCCGTGTACCAGTATGTTTTGGCACCTTGATTAGCAAGCTGTAGTGTGAATAATGTTTTAAAAGGACATCTCTGTGTCCCTTTCCCTATGCCATGTATATATGCCTAAGATGCTCTAAAAACTGGTTGAGCCTAAGTATGACAAGGGGACCCTGAAACTCTCTACTTAAAGTAGAGTTCTGCGGAAGAGATCTTGCCCAGCTTCCTCACACAAAACCATAGGTGGTCATGGCTGGGTAATACCCAATATGGTACTCAGCCATGACGATCTTCCCCAGCTTCCTCACACAAAACCATAGGTGGTCATGGCTGAGTAATACCCAATATGGTACTGAGCCATGACGATCTTCCCCAGCTGCCTCACACAAAACCATAGGTGGTCATGGCTGGGTAATACCCATTATGGTACTCAGCCATGACCAGCTGACTTGTGAAAAATGGCATTTCTTCAGGCTGGCAGACCTCTTTAGGGTATATCGCTCCACAGATGCTGCTCTTGTGGGTGGAAGGAGAAGGCAGAGATGAAAGAATCTGCTTTGAGGACATAGGTATACACTTCCCGACACTTGAGGTACAGAGTTACCTGTGGTGATATGGATCCTCTGTTCCTTCTTGCTCCGAGGTTGGAACATGTCTGTGCTCGCTTCAGCAGCACATATACTAAAAAAAGAAGTTGAAACATTTCTTCTCTCTTTCAGGGATAAACTTCCCATCTATGCTTTTTACCCCTTTCCTCTTAACTTCTTATAGGACCTCATTTATCTCTTCTCCATCCTATGTTTTGAGTTTCTTCTTTTCAACCTATCAGTGTTTTGTTTTGTTTTTATTTTGTTTTTCCTTCCTAAAACAACTCTCATGTCCTTCCTCTGGCTGCAGTTCAATTTTCCCTTTCTCTTCTATTAATGCCTCTGAAGTATAATAAATTTCAATTCATTTCTCAAACACTTGAATTTGTCTTCTGCTTTAACTGCTGCATTGAACTGATCTCATTACAGTTCCCGTTGACCTTCATAATATTAAATGCAATATACATTTTCCAGCTCTCAGTGATCTCTTTGCTGCATATGCTACTATTAATCATTCCTCCTTTGAGAGATTAAAGAGGCTCAAGAATTCTTTGACACTCCTCCCATCAAGAGATGTTTAATTGCCATTAAAACTAGTGGTACTTATTAACTGTGGACCACAATACGGGCAAAATAGATGGCAGTTTATGTTTATTCCCTACAGAATTATCTGTAACTATAACTGTTCATCTCTAACTTAGAGAAAAAGAATAGATGCCTGGGAATAATAATGATAATGTATTGATAGGGGAATATTGAATCTACAGTAATTTTATATCTAAAATATTATTCACAAATGTTAGTAGCTCATTATTTGTAGTAAGTTATTTGCAGTTGCTGAGAACAGTTGCTCTAACCTAACATTGTAATAACTATAACCTGTAGAACCACTGTAAAGAGATGTAAAGAGATTTTAACCCTCTGACAGTGAAGTCAATGATTATGGACCTTGAAATAGTACTCAAATGTCCAATACGTTTTGCTACCTAGTTTCCAATATAAATCACTTTTGTTTCTCTTGGGATTCCTCTGGCTGAAGTTCAAGGCCTTTTTCCAATGCCAAAATCTAAAATCTTCATTTCATCAGCTTTGAATGTATTTTTAAAATGTCAGAATGCATTATGACAACTTTATTATGGGATAAAGCCAGAAACATCCTTCTATTGTTTTCAAATACTCAGAAGACATAACATGGGAAAGAATATCAGAGATGCTTTTCTGGAAACCTTAGTGTCATGCTTGGACCTGCCAAAAATTTGCACTATAGTTTCACAGTCTAGGTTGGGGTGCGGGGAGGGGGGGATATGAATAGATGATAATATAATGCAAAAATCCTATAATTGAAGCATCACATAAGAGGTTACCAATTCCACTTGAGGAAGTCTTCCCAGAAAGGAGAAACCTGGAGGTGGGCCTTGAAGAACGAGCTGGAGTTTGCGAAAGGAAGAAGCCTAAAGGTCTTTCAGTCAGAGGGAACAACATGTGAAAGAGCTTTTGGGAGTAAGAGGGTTTGGGAGAAATGTGAATTGTTCCATACAATTAAATTAAAAGGAGTATGTGACTGTTTTGGCTGGAGTCCCACTTACGTTTTATTTCTGAGGATACACGGTGGTATCTCCTATCTACTGCTTTCTGAAGAGTTAAATAAACAGTGATCCAAGACAGGCTCTGCACCTAGTAGCTTTCCATACTATTATAGAGTGGGTTAAGATGAATCTCCAGGATATTTATAGATGATACCTTTAAAGCACTCACAGTATATTGACTAAGACAAACTAGAAGAATTCTGTATCTATTTACTTGTGGTGGGAGTGGGGAGGCAGCTAAAGCATAGAGAGCAGTGAGAGATTTGTTCAGGAGGGCTTAGATTATAACTCAGGACCCCTGACTTCCAGGGAAGGCCTTGCTTCATACCTGCACACCACCCAAGATCTCCAGACATTGTTCTCCACAGTATCCAGGCTCATCATCATCTTAAGGGGAGGTACATAAAGAGGGCAACTATCTCTGCCAAACTGAGATCATTTTTACTCTGAAAAGAGTGACCCCTTGTATCACCGACCAAGAAAGGAAATACTTCGTGGTTCAGTCTTGGATATCTACTGAGCCTTATGCCATACTTGGCACGATCTAAGGGGAATTAGAGATTAAGGGTTCTGCATCCAATTCCAATGTGTGCGCCCCCCCCCAAGACATTTTTGGACACCAGCCCGGCGTCCTACAATTCAACTCCACTTTCACTACCTGAAGATAGTGTCTGATTCCACAGATTAAAGTTTCAGTTCTATAAATTGCCTCCCTTTCCCATCCCACATTCCAGATGCCACCTGGGCTTCTGACTTACCGGCAATGGCTCCGAGGTTTCAATGACCCCTTCCTTGGGTTTGATTAATTTGCTAGAGTGGCTCACAGAACTCAGAGAAATATTTAACTTACAAGTTTTTACTTAACTTTACTTACTAGTTTGTGATAAAAGGATATAACTCAGGAACAGCCAAATGGAAGAGATGCATAGGGTAAGGTATGAAGAAAGAAGGCAGAGCTATCCTGCCTTCTCCCACCACCTCCATGTGTTCACCGACCTGGAAGCTCTCTGAACCCAGCCCTTTTGGGTTTTTATGGAAGTCTTATTGCATAGGCATGATTGATTAAATCATTGGCCATTGGTGATTGAACTCAATTTCCAGCCCCTCTCCCTTCCCTGGAGGTCTAATCACGATTGGCTCCAAGAACAACCAGCCTCCATCCTTAGTTTAGCTAGAGGCTTTCTAAAAGTCACCTAATTAACATAATAAAAGGCCTTTGTGCTCTTATCACTCAGGGAAATCCAAGTGTTCTAGAGGATCTGTGCCAGAAACCAGGACAAAGACCAACTACATATTTCTTATTATAAATCATTTAAGACTCTTCTGGAGTTCACAATCAAGGTGACAATATAGCCCATTTGGAGCTTAATTACAGAGTTGGCTCGAAGAACACAGGAATTCTACTTGGTTTTCCCGAATAATCTCATCCATTTCCATTAGCATTAGCTCAAATTTGCCGTGCACCTTGAAGACTCCCAAAACTTTTTTCTTTTCTTTTTTTTTTTTAAGGATTTTATTTATTTATTTCACACAGAGAGAGACAGCAAGAGAGGGAACACAAGCAGGGGGAGTGGGAGAGGGAGAAGCAGGCTTCCCATGGAGTAGGGAGCCCGATGTGGGGCTCGATCCCAGGACCCTGGGATCATGACCTGAGCCGAAGGCAGACGCTTAATGACTGAGCCACACAGGCGCCCCCCAAAACTTTTTTTCTGAATCAGAATTTCCCAACTGCCTCCAGGCCATCTTTACTAAGGTATCCCAGTGGCTCTTCAAATTCAGGAGATACAAAATCAGATGAATTTTTTTCCTATAAGCCCATTCTAGGTGTTCTTCTCATATTTATATATCAGTTAATGGTATTATCTCCCACTGAGCAACCAAAGCAGATATCTGGGGGTCATATTTGATTTCCCCCTTTCCTTCACACCTTAATATCCAACCTGTCACTAAGTCATGTTCATTTAATCTTCAAAATAATATTCCACTTTCTTTTGTAGTTCAGGGAAAATGTAGCATTCTATAATTCATACTGTGCCAAAAATTTATACTTGGTATACTTGGGTAGCAATGGGTGGTGGTTGTGGATCATCTATTTGACAATATATATTGGCTCAGTGTCATCCAGGTTCTATTTTAGGTTAACTTAGCTTTTTAAGATTTCTTTCCTCCCCCAATTTCTTCTTTCTTTTTTTTAAAGATTTTATTTATTTATTTGAGAGAGAGAGAATGAGAGACAGAGAGCACGAGAGGGAAGAGCAGACTCCCTGCTGAGCAGGGAGCCCGATGCGGGGCTTGATCCCGGGACTCCAGGATCACGACCTGAGCCGAAGGCAGTCGCTTAACCAACTGAGCCACCCAGGCGCCCCGTCCCGATTTCTTCTTAAGAGGGCATCTGGGTGAAGGAAAGCTGACTTATCTCACACAAGGTGAGAAGGGTGTGTGTGTGTGTGTGTGTGTGTATGTGTCTGGGAGCAGTGGGTATGTGTGTGCAGGAGGTGAGATCCACATGCTACCATTTGATTTCTTGCTGGTCTCCATCTAAGATGTCCTTCTGCTTCTCCCTGGGCATTAACATCTGTCTTCACTAAACCATCAGTGGCTAACAAGTCTTAGCTGGTCTTTGATGGTATTAGCATTCACTGTTGCCAATCATGGGCTCCATCATTATGCCTAGTCCTGAGGTACCTGCTCTTTGTGGCTTCTGCATTCTGACTCCAGGTCCCTGCCATTTCAGGGGTCCTCTCAGCATGCCCTTGCCTCCATTGCAGGTGGGAACTTCTGGATCTTTTGTATACTACGCTATGTGTTGACTGAGTGTATCTTGCCTATCACCTCTTTCCACCAATGCCATTTCTATATCTCTACCATTAGGCCTAGTGTTCTCAAATCTAGTCATATTTATCTGAATTTGTTATGCATCCCTTTGAGTTCTGACCTTTTTGTTCCACCCCTGGAAAATGAGGGACCTTCTCTTTTTACCTCTTTCTGATCAGGTTATATCTTTCTCCATATAGAGGTAACATTTGACATCCTTTCCTTGGGGCCATAGGGTGATAGGACTATGCGGGAATATGATTTATAGAGGTAATAAAGACTACATTTACTATTTTCAGAATAGTATTTATTATGCAAAGGCTCATTCATACATACATTTTTTTAAAAAGATTTTATTTATTTATTTGACAGAGAGAGATTCAGCAAGAGAGGGAACACAAGCAGAGGGAGTGGGAGAGGGAGAAGCAGGCTTCCTGCAAAGCAGGGAGCCAGATGCAGGGCTTGATCCCAGGACCCTGGGATCATGACCTGAGCCGAAGGCAGACGCTTAACAGCTGAGCCACCCAGGCACCCCTCATACATACATTTTTATTAAAACAAAATTATACTATACATATTATTCTGAAATGTCTCTTTTATTTTTAAAGTTTTATTTATTTAAGCAATCTCTACAGCTAACATGGGGTTTGAACTCATGACCCTGAGATCAAGACTCACCCGCTCTTCTGACTGAGCCAACCAGGCACCCCTGAAACTTCTCTTTTAACCTAATAATATATTTTGGAACATTTTCCATGTTTAGATATACCTCATTCTTTTTAATGGGCACATAGCATTTTATTTTATGACTATCATAATTTATCTATTGATGGACATTTAGTTTTTATTCTATTTTTTATTATTATGGATGTTTCTGCAATAGATATCCTTCTATATTGTGCAACAAAAATTTTAGTTTCTCCATTTCCTTTATAAATTTGGTGTTTTCTGTTCTGCTTAAAATTTGTTTTTTCTACTCCAAAACCAAAAATGTATTTCTTTTCTGTTTTTTTATGCCTTTAAATATTTAATGCATTTGGATTTTAGTTTTTACATGTTCTGTGATGTAGGCAGTATTGCTATTTTCTATATATTTTAGAATTGTGTATTTTTCAAAGAAAACCATTTCTTTTCCTACAGAAAAATTTTCTGGTTGAGTTGGTTCCATGGGGAAAAATTTAGGTTGAGGGATGTTCTAATTGACCTCAATTTCACACTCAACATTTCAGTTCCGATTCTTCTTTTGTCTCAGGCTACAATTGCCAAATGTCCTAAACCTGTCTTTGGAATAAGATGGATATAAATTTCCAGCTCCTCTGTTTGCAGTTGTTAGGTTGTTAATTATCCAAATACTCAGTCTCAGTTCACAGATCCTCACTACAAACATAATGATGTACAAGCAAAGTTAGGTCTATTTAAAATCCATGTAAAACCTCCAAGTGAACTCCAAGAGTTAGAGTTTGTGCACCTCTGTCATCATGTTAAAACATTTTCAGTGATATGTTTATAATAAAATACAAAAACAGAATTATCAAAATCTGCATTTTAATAATATTTGTATATACTGCTATTTTTACAAAAAGAGCATTTGTTTCTCTTTTTCCTAAGTACCAATATATATTTTTTTGAAGAAATTGGGAAACATGAGATGTGTACAAAGAAGAAAATAATTCACTGGCACCTAGAGAAAGTCATGCTTAATGTGTTGGCCTATTTTTTTTCTCACGTTGTACCTATATAATGCACCCATGGTTTCTTTACATAGAGAGTGAAGGAACACCAAATTCATTTTGGCCAAATGCTGAAAGATTGACTATTAAGATCAATATTCAGTGGAACTGAGACCAAAGGCAAATGTAACCATCAAAAATGAATTTACCAAAGTAAATCCAAAATGAGGTCAGTAAACTTACTATTACTACGGTTCCATATTAAAATTTTCATAATATAATTTTAAAAGTTCGACATTATGGTACAGGAGCATTACTGTCTACCTAGATATCTTAGCTGCTGACCTGCTCCTGGGCCTCAAATTCCATGTTTGACTACTAAAGAGATGCTCATTTTCAGCTCAGTTCTGTGGGGACATGATGTTCGTTGCTAATGGCCATGTTGCCACTAAGTGATTGAATGTTTGCTTCTTTGGAATTGTAACCAACTGAGGTAAAAATTTATCTACTATTCATATTCTGCTTTTGAAGATTTGATCATTTTGAAAATTGATCATTCAATTTTATTGAAGCAATTCCACAAATTTAAGCTTTTTGTTCAGTTAGAGAAAAAATTCTTAATGAAGAATACATATTTTTAATTAAAATTTTTTGTATACACATGGTTTTTAAAAAAAGATTTATTTATTTATTTGAGAGAGAGAAAGAGAGAAAGAGTGTGTGTGAGTGGGGTGAGGGGTAGAGGGAGAGAATCTTCAAGCAGACTCCCTGCCAAGTGCTGAGCCTGATGTGGGGCTTAATCTCATGACCCATGAGACCATGACCTGAGCGAAAATCAGGAGTCAGATGCCCAACCAATGGAGCCACCCAGGTGCCCCTACACATGATGTTTTATATAATCACTTGGGCAATTGTTTTCTTAAGTCTTAGATCTAGAAATGTAGCAGTGGAGCAATGTAATTGACTTTAAGTTTAGCAAAATTTTCTCTGACTTTCCATCTGCATCTCAGCTTTCACTGCATCTTTGTTGGAACAGCATGACCTGAAGCTCTTCACAACAGGTATCATCATGCAATACCTATCCTTCCACGGCAAGCTTCACCTGACAAACCACTTTCTCTGCAAGGAACTACTAGTCCTTAGCGCATTCTGTGTATCTGCGTATCTGTAGATATTCATCTCTACAAAGTACAGTGTTAAGGCTTTCTTTTGGAAAGCAGTTTAATTTTTTTTTTTTGTTTTTTTGAAGACATTGAGTAGCTATTATCTCTCCTTGTTTGACCATCTTATATGAATACATGATCAGGCAGTTCCCAAACTTCTATGTCATGTTGTTGTCTTTGGCTGCAGAAGAATTATGAATGTGGCCACAGTCTTGCTGCCTATAGCCAGCATTTTTGTTATGTTACACTCTGCTAGAATTACTTCCTGGGTGTGAACAGAACATATGACTGGGTTCCTAAACCACTGAGAGGCTTGTTTGTTCTATTGTCAATGACAACAGCATGATTTCCCATTCTATAAAGATTCCTTTAATAACAGTGATGTGAAAGTTTGGTGTTCAAGATAGAGAAATTTCTTGATTTGAAACTAAAACTAAACACAGTTAAATTTACCATTAATACATGGTGCAGACATGTAGACAAAATACTCCTGGATGTTTCTAAAAGTTTGTATGTTTAATATAAAACATTGAATATATTTAACAATATTATTAACCATTTGTACCAGGTATAATATAATTCAGGAAAATATTTTTCAGTAAGATGAGTTTTAGAACTCATACCCTGGGCAAATTTCAAAAACCCATTGTTTTTTATGTCTGAAAATCATCAACAATCTATGGCAAACATTTCCAATGAGCCTTTTGTTTAAAACTGTAGCTTCCATAGATTGTGAACTATGAGGAGCTATCTTATTTCTCAATTCTGTTGTATAAGAATTTACTCAGAAAATACGTTTGGGAGCCTCATTTTTTTCTCTAACACTTTAACTCTTCCTTATTTTTTTAATACTAACCATCTAGATTGCTTAAGCACTTAAAAATAAATATTCTGATATTAACCCATGAGTCTGATGACAGGCTTCCCTTTAAATTCATGACTATGAGTCACAAATTGGACATACTACACTTTCCTGCTCTATTCACTTTCTTGGTCCCTTATGACTCTTTCATACCTTCAGTGTTCTTACCACACTCCCAATATCTTCTCATCTCCACTTTTTGCTGATGCTTCTCCTGTTTCACCAAAAAACCTCACAGCAGTCAGAAGAAAACTTCCCTAGGTACCCATGCTCACTTCTACCCACCTACTAGCATCTACTCCTACCTATTCTCACTTCCTGCTGGTTCCCATAGTGGATGAACGCTCCACGCCATCCCTCCACATGTACATAGAATCTTACTTCTCTTGTCTACAAGGAACTCAGCCTTTTCACAATTCTTCCATTTGTTACAAAATCATTTTTTCACTCTCCACTGGATCATTTCCCCAGCAGACTAACACCCTGTTACCTTATCCCACTTTTAAAAAAGTTCTTCATGACACACTTCACATTCCCATATTTTTGTTCCCCTTTTTAGTAAAACTCTTTAAAAAGAATTTTCTGTATTTACTGTCTCCAATTGTTTTACTCCTAAAATATTTATAACTTTTGTTTAAAAGTTGATGTATACTCATGAAAACTAAAATATAGAAAATGAAAAATGTTATTTATTTTTAAAATTTTTCAATTCTTTGATTGATAATTACTGGCTTTGTGCATACTTGTTGGTGGCATTGCATACTTCTCGTGTGTTACCTTGGATTCTCTGGGCTTCACTTGTCTTTAGACCCCTTGGCCACTTACAGCAGACTCAGTGTGGACTGCATGGTTCTCGTTCTACAGGCTGATGCTCTGCCAGATTCTCTGGTTCCTCCGGACTAAGCACAGCAGGGCTTGAGATTTGGCTCACTCAGAATTCTGCTGAAAGGGTCAAGTGAATGAAATCCAGTAGAGTAATTAAATTCACTCTCCATTCCTGTTCCATTCATGGATGATTCTAAGGTGTTGCATATCTGTATCATTTGACCCACTGGGCCCTGCAATGGGCTACATATTTAGTGATGCAGGGCCATCTTAATTTATTTCTTATCCTTCACTCCTTCCTTCCCTTTTCCCTCACTTTACCTGCCCTGGGACTGTATCTCCCCCATAAAGCATTCATGCTTAAGTTTTGCTGCAGGCTCTGTTTTCTAGAGAAACTTGGTCAACACATTGGCTGTTTCCTTCTTTCCCCTCTTTTTTTGAGACTTGCCTGTGTGTAGCCTTTGTCCATTTTCCTTTCGGGATATTTATATTTTGTTGAATGATTTGCAAAAGATCTTTGTTAGATGAAGAGCTAATAATTCTGTCACTTATTTTAAATTTTATTATATTTTTAAATTAAAAAGTACTTTTAATTCTTATTTTTCTGCATTTTGGGCTACGTTTTTGTTTTATTATTTTTTTATGTTTTAAATGTGAACTGTATCACATATGTAGAAGAATGTCTAAAACATATCTCTTTTAGATGATATAACAATATAATAAAATAAACTGTAGTTACTTTTTTTTTTTAAAGATTTTATTTATTTATTTGTGAGAGAGAATGAGAGACAGAGAGCACGAGAGGGAGGAGGGTCAGAGGGAGAAGCAGACTCCCCACTGAGCAGGGAGCCCGATGCGGGACTCGATCCTGGGACTCCAGGATCATGACCTGAGCTGAAGGCAGTCGCTTAACCGACTGAGCCACCCAGGCGCCCTGTAGTTACTTCTATTAAGAAATAGGTCATTTATTGCCAGCGCTGCAAAAGTCCCCCACTGTGACTGAATTTAATCACATACTTTTTTTTTTAAAGATTTATTTATTTATTTGAGAGAGAGAGAGAGCCTGAGCAAGTGGGGGGAGGGGTAGAGGGAGAGAATCTTGAGCAGACTCCCCACTGAGCGTGGAGCCCACATGGGGCTTGATCCCATGACCCTGAGATCATGACCTGAGCTGAAACGAAGAGTCGGACACTCAGCCGACTGAGCCACCCAGGTGCCCCAAATCACATACTTTTTCTTCTTGTAATCATTCTTGCGGTTTCTGTGTGTGCATGTATGTGCATAAGTGTGTATGTGTGCATATGTCTCTGTGTGTGTAACACTATTTTCAACTCCTTACCTCTCATCTTTTCAGTTTTTGCTCCTGCTCCTTTCTCATCCACAAGAGATTTCCAACTAATGTAAAATGTGGAAATAGAAGGTAGACATGGGGAGACCAGAAGATAGATGATGACTCCATTAACACAGAAATTGAGCCAAAAGGAGAAAGGAGCAAGACTGATCGAAGTCATAAAAGTAGAAGACAACAACCACTGATACTCCTAAAATACTGTAAGATCAGTTGTGACTATGGATACTGACGTTAAGTAGGGAAAGAAACATTGAATGAATCTTCGAAGCACAACACAGTATTTTGTGGACTGAGAAATACAGAGGTAAAATAATGAGAGAAAAATTACCCAAAGACATTCAAATATACATGATATATTTTATATAATATGTAGATATATACTCTTCAGTTGAATGTCATCTTTTTAATAGAGTCTAACCCCTTCCCTAGAATAGGTGAACACAGAGATGTGAGGCTAGAAGTTAAACATGGGGTCATAGAACCAAGCTTATGTGTTTGGAAGTGATTTTACTCCACTGCCAGGCTTAAAAACTCTGGGACAATATCAATTCTATTGTCAAGGGCCATCATTGATCTTGAACTTCAGGGTATCTTCTTTGTTCTTGACTTCCCTATAAGTGATTTTATTGTCACTTAGAATATAAAACTCTCAGAGAGAGCTTGTATGTCAGTTTTAGAGTAGGAACTTAAATGAGTTTTGGTTAGTCTAGCTAAAAGTTTGTCAATTTTATTGATACTTTCAAAGAACCAATTTTGTTTTCATTGCCTTTTCTCTATTGTTTTTCTGTTTCCAATTTCATTTATCTCTATCCGAATCTCTGTTATTTCCTTCCTTCTACTTGCTTTGAGTTTAGTTTGCTCTTCTGTTTTCTAGTTTCTTAAGGTGGAAGCTTAGATATTCATTTGAGGTATTTTTTTTCTATTCTATTGTTACAGCTAAAAATTTCCCTCTAAGCACTGCTTTACCTCTATCTAATAAATTTTGATATGTTTAAAAATGGCATTTGATAGAACATCTCAATAGAGAATGCCATTGTCATCTAGCTTCCAGTATTGTTGATAAATTCAAAATCATTCATGTGGATCTGAGGGGATCTCCCCTCTTTTTTTTTCTTTCTTGCAAGTCTTTTTTTTTTTTGAATAGGCTCCATGTGGGTAGACTCTCTCCAGTGTGGGGCTTGAACTCATCACTCTGAGATCAAGACCTGAGCTGAGATCAAGAGCTGGATGCTTAACCAACTGAGCCACCCAAGCGCCCCCCCTTGTAAATCTTTTAATTGTCTCCAGTGTTCTGAAGTTGCACACTCATGTGCCATAATGTGGTTTATTTTCATCCATTGTCCTGGGCAATTGATGGCTCCTTTTTTTTTTTTTTTTTTAAAGGTTTTATTTTAATTCCAGTTAGTGAACATAGTGTTATCTTAGTTTCAGGTGTACAATATAGTAATTCAGTACTTCCATGCCTCACCCTGTGCTCATCTTGACAAGTGCACTCTTTAATCCCCATCACCTATTTAGCCCATCTCCCCACCCACCTCTCCATGGTAACCATCAGTTTGTTCTCTATAATTAAGAGTCCATTTCTTGCTTTGTCTCTCTCTTATTTTTTTCCTCTTTGCTCATTAGTTTTTTTCTTAAATTCTACATATGAGTGAAATCACATGGTATTTGTCTTTCTCTGATTTATTTTGCTTAGTGTTATAACTCTCTAGCTCCATCCATGTCACTGCAAATGGTAAGATTTCATTCTTTTTTTATGGCTGAATAATATTCCATCGTGTGTGTGTGTGTGTGTGTGTGTGTGAATGCTTTATCCATTCATCAGTCGATGCACACTTAGGCTGCTTCCATAGTTTGGCTATTGTAAATAATGTTGCAATAAGCACAGGGGTGCATATATCCCTTGAATTAGTGTTCTTGTATTCTTTGTAAATACCCAGTAGTGTATTTGCAATTGCTGGATCATAAGGTAGTTCTATTTTTAATTTTTTTTTTTTTTTAAGAGAGGGAGGCAGGGGAGGGGCAGAGGGAGAGAGAGAGATTCCCAAGCTGAGCATGGAGCCCAATGCAGGGCTCCATCCCACAACCCTGAGATCACAGCCTGAGCCAAAATCAAGACTTGGATGACTGACTGAGCTACCCAGGTGCCCCTCTATTTTGAACTTTTTTGAGGATCCTCCCTACTATTTTCCACAGCGGCTGCACCAGTTTGCATTCCCACCAACAATGCATGAGGGTTCCTTTTTTTCCACATCCTCACCAACACCTGTTGTTTTTTGCATTGTTGATTTTAGCCATGCTGCCAGGTGTGATGTGATATCTCACTGTCGTTTTGATTTGCATTTCCCTGATGATGAGTGATGATGAGCATCTCTCCCTGTGTCTGTTGGCCATCTGTATGTCTTCTTTGCAGAAATGTCTGTTCATGTCTTCTGCCCATTTTTTAATTGGCTTAATTGTTTTTTGGGTGTTGGGTTTGATAAGTTCTTTATATATTTTAGATACTAACCCTTTATTAGATATGTCATCTGCAAATATCTTCTCCATTCCATGGCTGCCTTTTAGTTTTGTTGATTGTTTCTTTCACTGTGCAGAAGCTTTTTATTTTGATGAAGTCCTAATAGCTTATTGCTGTCTTTGTTTTCCTTGCTTCAGGAGACGTGTCTAGAAAGAAGTTGCTATGGCTGATGTCAAAGAAGTTACTGCCTGTATTCTCTTCTAAGATTTTTTTAAAAAGATTTATTTATTTATTTTAGAGAGAAAGAGAGAACGTGTGCATGTGGGGGGAGGGGCAGAGGGAGAGGAAGAGAGAGAATCTCAAGCAGACTCTGCTGAGCACAGACCCTGATGTAGGGCTCAATCTCAGGACCCTGAGATCATGACCTGAGCCCAAACCAGAGTTGGATGCTCAACTCACTGAGCCACCAAGGTGCCCCTGTTGAAGATTAATTGATTGTATAATAGTGGGTTTATTTCTGCGTTTTCTATTTTGTTACACTGATCCATTTGTCTATTTTTGTGAGTTGATGGCTCTTTTCAGTCTACATACCCAAATCCTTCAGTTTTGAAAAATTTTCTTGTACTATATCCATGATGATTTCATTGCCTCCATTTCATTTTTCTCCATTTCTATAAATCTTACTATTCAGATGTCTAATATTTTAGATAAACTAATTCCCTTAGCTTTTCTTTACATTTTCCACTTTTTTTTTGTTTTGCTCTACCTACAGGAATATTTCCTTAATTATATTTTTCAACTCTTCTATTGTGTTATTTTTGCCCCCACCCTTTTTTTAATTATCAAGAGCTCTTTATCTTTGGCCATTGTCCTTTGATAGTAATTTCTTTTTTCTTGTAGCAATATACTCTCTTATGTCTCTGAAGAAATTAATAATAATTTCTTCGAAGTTTTTATCTTGGCACCATCTGTTTAAGTTGCTTTTACTTTTTATTGTTTATTTATTTATTGTGCATGCACACTCTCTCTCTTCTTATGTTGGCCAATTTTTCCTCTGTTGTCTAGTGATTTTTGGCTGCTGTTTGTATTAAAGAATGAAGTATAAAAGCACTGATTGGAAGCTCTGGGTGCACTGGTGGTTCTTGTTGCTTGTGCACTTTGTTCTAGGGTGATCTGACTGGGGTGTTTAATTGGGTAAAGCACCACTATCACTGTCTTTTTTGTTCCTTGAAATGGTCAGAGAATAATTTTCCTATCTCTTCTTTGGTTGTCATTGTTTTGGGAGCCAGATGGGGGAAGAAATGGTGGTTGTAATCTTCAGTTAATAGTATTTTACTTGACTTTCTTTTCAGCGAGCACTCATTGCTCAGCTGTGCTTGGTATCGTCCAGTTCAGAGACCAGATAATAAATCTGCACCCCTCCTCTTGAGTGGGTGGTGGACAATCACCTGACTATGCAGAGTGATGAAGGGAACCTGGGTCTAATTGCTTCTAAAACAAACTTTCAAATAATTCCTCTGGTTTTTTGTTTGTTATTTGTAGTTTGTTTGTTTTGCTACATCCTTTTTCTTTTTTTTTTTTTTTTAAGGTTTATTTATTTTAGAGAGAGAAAGAGAGGGAGAGAGTGTGTGCGGTTTGGGGATGAGGGGCAGAGGGAGAGAATCTTCAAGCAGACTCCCTGCTGAGCACAGAGCCCGAAGTGGGCTCGAACACCTAACTGACAGCCATCCAGGTGCCCCTTTTTTTGTTACCTCTTCACTCCTACTTCCTGAGGTAACTGTTGCTACCAATCCCTGAGACTTCGTTCACGCTGGGTTGCTTTCTAGGTTTTCCTACTGCCAGCTTGGGGCTTCTGCTGCCAATTATCACTTATCCTTCTGACTTCTAGAGCTATTCTTTGTTGTCCTGTTGTGTTTGCTAACGTGGGCTATAACTGTTACAAAAACTTTTGCTTTTTAAAACTGTAGTTTTTGTATGAAACGAGCAAATCTGCCATTTTTTTCTGGAAGTCATACTCATGCCTGGAATTCCTTTAAAGAGCCTGGAGGACTTAAAAAAGTAAATGCTTCTGGGAGAGGTATCACATTGGTTTCTTGAGACTGATGTCATATCTTGTCATCAGGGTAAGTGGAGAATATAAGCTGATAGGAAGAGGGTGCCTGAGGTCAGAGGGACTATACAAAGTCAAAGACCCAAGTTTCTCAGGAAGCATTTCTCACTTGAAAGAAAATTTCAATCAAATCAGTTCACTGTTAGCTTGTGAACCAGACACTCTCTTGAAGGTATATTTATGACTTCTTTTACTCTTTTTCATTTTGGGTAAGTTTGTGTTCACTTCTTCCCTTTCCTAATTCTCACAACAGTAATATTAGTAATAATAATGCCATCTTCCATATTTCTAGCTTTGATAAGTGTCAAGGACTGCACATATTTGATCTTTAGTCCTTTCAACAAACAGGTAGGAATAATTATTCTTTCCAGTTTCCTGATGAAAACACTGAATCTTAGAGGGACCAATTACCCTGTTCAAAGTCACATAGGAAATAAGTAGTAGAACTGAAATTTGGCCATAGGATGTTCTGGCTCCGATACCGCCGCCCCCCCCCCCCTTTTTTTAACCACACCATGCTGTCCCTTATCTTGTGTGTCAGGGAGCAATACTTTTTCAGATTAAGAGTGATGATAATGACTACAATAAATATCCTATTTAGTTTGGCTATAATGTCCTAATTTATTTATTTTTATTTATTTTTATTTTTTTAAAGATTTTATTTATTTATTCATGAGAGACAGAGAGAGAGAGAGGCAGAGGGAGAAGCAGGCTCCCAAGGAGCAGGGAGCCTGATGTGGGACTCGATCCCAGGACCCTGGGATCATGACCTGAGCCGAAGGCAGACGCTTAACCATCTGAACCAGCCAGGCACCCTATAATGTCCTAATTTAAATACTGAAGGCTCTCAGAGTTAGCTGAGGGGCACAAGTAAATCCTTCTTGTCATGAAAGAGCTATCCTTAACCACTTAATGAATTAGAAAGCAAACCATGTGCAAGAGAGACTAAATAGCAATATATTGTGCAGATCAAATAAGGTATTATCAATGTACACAGAATACACTGATATTACACAAGAAGCTGGCTCTATTTGCAGGGCATAAATTTCATTGTTCTGACTAAAGCTTAAATATGTGTTACTCTGTAGAGTGTATTGCTAAATATTTGACATCAGAACCGGAATTTGCCACTACATTTCCCTACATTACATTATAGGGAAATTTAAGAGGTCCATAACTCAGCTGACACTGTTTGGGGGGCAAGGGGTGTTGTGTGCATCATTAGGAATATCAAGATCTCCCAGTGCTTAGGAGAGAGAGCCACCAGCAGGAGAGAGAGGTCCAATGGTTATGGTGTTAGACATCACCTTAATCTGCTGTCTTATTCTTAGGAAAAAGAATACTTTGGAAAGAGAAATCAATTTGAGATTTGATTTGGGAAATCAATTAATCCACGTTCTGGATGTTTGTAAATATTAATTCCTATATTCATATTTTTAGAGACTTCCAAAGCAAATGGTTCTATAACTTTTCTCCGAAGCACATCGTTGGGTAGGGGAGTTCTTCCTTATATCTTACTTTCACCTCTCCCTTTTCTTATGTCTTCCATGGATAGGAATTAGAAATATCTCTTGCCAGTGATTCCTCAATTTTCCTTTTCTTCTGATATCTAAATTCTGACAAGAAATCTGAGTTGGGTTAATTCCCTTTTAATATTATTAAAAATGTATAACTCTGTGGCTAAATAGTATTTTAGGCTGGATTTATTAGTGAGTTTATGCTAATATATTTAAAATACATTTACTTGTGTTTATTAGAAAAATTAATTAAAAGTTAGTGTGCTTAAGTGCTGTATTTGTGACATTTTCCTTGCTCATATGCATTTTGTCTTTTCAACAAGCACTAATCTTTATATTTCCAATTCCTATAACCCCCAAAAAGTATTAGCTGAGTTATGAGTCATTTATTGATGTCCTGGGGTTCATTCCTTTGTTAAATGCTTTATTTGTAAAAGGCATAGGTAGGGGATATAAAGAAATGCTGTGATTAGAATCCTTGATTCTTGGAATTCACAGTTAAGTTTAGATGCTTGTAAATTAAATACTATTCCAAGGCAGTCTATAATTATGTATCAGATTAGTGGTACAGATAGTAGTTTGGGATTTCAGAGAAGAGGGCCTTGAGGGTGGGCTTCTGCTGGTTGAGAATATTTTTATGGAGGAGGTATGACTTACACTGGGTGTTGAACCATAGGCAGGATTTAAATGGTTGGAGAGGTGGAGGCCATGTTGGGTTTGGGGAGCAGAGTGGATCAGAATGAGCTGTGTGAGCGGGAGTGATGTTCATTCTGAAGAGGAGGAAGTTTGTGCTAGAATAGTAAAGTTAGGAAGAGAGGTGGGGGTTAAATTATGAGGGCCTTTAAGGTCGCTAAGGATTTGAGCCTGTGGGAAATGTGTTTTGGGAAAGAGAGTGACAGAGTATTTTGAGAAAGTGAATCTGATGATCACGTACAGTATAGCACAGTGCGGAAGAGCATGGGTACAGAATCAGAACCAGAGCCTTGCCTATTCCTTTGCTGGATAAACTTTGGCAAGTAGTTTATCCATTCTGTGCCTTAATTAAAGAAATTAATTAATTAATTTTTATTTTAATTGTGGTGAAAAACACTGTTTCTCTATTTTTAAAATGGGGGGATTTTTTTTTTTTAAGATTTTATTCATTTATTTGACAGAGAGAGAGAGAGTGCACAAGCGGGTCGGGAGTGGCAGGCAGAGGGAGAGGGAGAGAAGCAGGCCTCCCACTGAGCGGGGAGCCCAACCTGGGGCTCCATCCCAGGACCCTGGGATCATGACCTGAGCTGAAGGCAGACGCTTAACCGCTTAACCAACTGAGCCGCCCAGGTGTCCCTAAAATGGAGGTATTAAATAATAATACCACCTACCTCTAGGGCTATTGTGAGGAGTAAATGAGATGAAGTAGGCAAAACCCTTGACACTTTCATAAATGCCCGGCACATAATCCTTCAGGATAGATTGGCTAAAAATATTACCTCGTGCAGATGTTCTCTGAACTTTAACATTTGAAGATGGCAACTGTGTCTTGGTTTCCTGATTCGCTCTGGTAGAAAAGAAACTGCATGCTTGCTTTGAATTCATGTTAGCAACAAATAAGTAAATAAGTACATAATGATGTAAAAAAATGGTATGTCCAAATAGAAAGTGCTATTAAATGCTCATGAACCCTCAACAAAAATAAAAGGGAAGAGGCTAGGGACAGTGAGAGAGGGGAGAGTATTATAATAATTCAACTGTGAGTTGCTCAGGCATTTTTCCTTGTAAATAGCTCCATGGTTATTTTTGTCACATTGTATTATAGCTGGCCCTTCGATAAGGTGGTTATTTATTTATTTGAGAGAGCGAGAGAGGGAGGGAGCGAGAAAGAGAGAGAGAGAGAGAGAGCACATACGAGTGGGGTGAGGGGCAGAGGGAGAAGCAGGCTCTCCATTGAGCAGGGAGCCTGATCTGGAACTTGATCCCAGGACCCTGGGATCATAACCTGAGCCGAAGGCAGACACTTAACCCACTGAGCCACCCAGGTGCCCCCCAACACAGGTTCTTGAGCTTAGCACCTTATTGCTGATCAACTGTGAGCTCTCAGATTCATCAGACTTACCCCATGGAGGTGGAGGACGCCGCGGACTAACTGCTTGGTCAAAGCGCACGCGAGGGGCCTGGGCATCTACTTCTCTCTGGGATTCCCTCCTGGAGGCGGTGGCTCTGGAGGGCATGGGTCACTTTTTCCGCCAGAGGGTGCCAGGTGTGCCTTGAAGTTGCGAGACCAGCGCAGCACTGCGCCCTCTTCCAGGCGGGCAGAAACCCGGGTCGTTGTGGAAGCCGCCATGACCCTGGATGTTGGAGAACCTGACCTTGCGTGCCCTGAACCGTGCCTGTCCTGCCTGTACCCGGGGCAGACCCCCATCTTCCTGACTTCCTGGCGAACCACTGCCTGGATGAGGAGGTGAAACTCTTCAAGAAGATGAGCAGCCCCCTGGCTAACTCCGCAGGCCGGCTGGCCCCAGGCGCGGCTGGGCGAGTGTGTCTTGGGAAGGCGCACCCTCAATCACGAACGAGACCCTGTGGAGCGGGGTGGCCCCTGCGGGACCCTCTGCATCCTCGGGTGTCAGGCCTTCTGCCCGAGCCTCTCTCTGCAGTCACCAGGCAGCTTTTCCACCACCCTGGAGCCCTCTCCCAAGCCGCGGACCAAATGGAAATAATAAAACTTTTTGCAGAAAAAAAAACCCACAACAAAACCTAGGTGTAAGTGGATCCACACAGTTCAAACCCGCGTTATTCAAGGGCCAACGTATTTGTTTTTATGTCTGATTTGGACTCATTGAAGGCAAGAACCATCTTCAATGACTAGCCTGGTGTAAGATAAGTTACGACTGGAAGGATGCAGGATCTGTAACACGTACGCACTAAATACTTGTTGAATCTGTAATTAAGATGTGGCCTGAGTTGGTCAGAGCGGACAGAAAGGGTGGGTAAAGGAGACGTGATGAGGGAAGAATTAATTACGCTCGAATGATTGAAGCGGGCACCGGAGAGGCAAAGTGAACAATGGAGGTGAGCCCCGGATTTTAAGGGCTTGCGCAATTGCGAAGAAGAGGACATTAACAGAAGGAAGAAAGTCAGCAAAGAATGAGTTTTGGAGATGAAACGGTGAGTTTGCTTTTATTGCAGTTACTTTAAAGTTAGCCACTCATTTATTTATTTATTCAACAAACAGCATCGTTTTTTTTACACGTGAAATCAAGTACTTTGCCCACATTCTGCTTATAAAGTAAAATATTGTATATCTTGTTCCTCAATTTTAAGTTTCTGTCCCCTTTTTTCTTTCTTTAGCTGCCTTTTGTTTTGCCTACTGTCAGAGGAATAGCTTTTTCTTATGATTGACTGATTTATGATATTAAATCCAGGATCGTTAACATATGGTGTTATATTAGTTTCAGGTGTGCAAGAGATTGATTCAACAATTCTATGCACTACTTAGTGCTCATCATGATAAGTGTACTCTTGATCCCCTTCATTTGTTTAATCCATTCCAGGATTTTTTTCTTGTGTTTATTCTCTTTTTGGTTTTAACACTATTCTTGTCTTGCTCTCTGTCCAAGAATTACTTCTAACCCATTTATTGCTCTTTCCTTCCCATGCTTCTCTGTCTCATCTTCAGTGCACATTTTCTCTGTCTCTCTCCTCTTTCTTCCCTGGTATGCAACAAAATCAAGGATTCTCTAGCCCGTGGTGCACCCCCTTCTGAAGAGCTGAGTTTTGAGCAGTAAATGTGGAGGTAGTAATTGCAATTTAGTAGGGTTGCATGTGTGGTGAGGTTGTATGTACTGTTTCTCTTGGATCTCGAACCAAAGAATGATTCCTTTGGAGCATGTTGATGGTTTGTACTTTTGCTTCTAATTACGTGGAATATTTTGGTTATGGTGAGATGAGAGAGGTATGAGTCTAACTGTAACGTGATCAAGTCAGTTTTAGATAAACCCAAGAAGAGTTAATGAGTTGTACTTCACAGAAGAATTTCTATGTAGGCGGGCCTTTTGTTTTTCAGGGGTGCATTGAGATGGGCCAGTGGGTATAAGCCTGGTGTACAGAAAAGAGTGTTAGCTGGATATGTAGAATTAGAACACTGAGGCACCTTAATTCTGAGACCTGAATTTAAAATCTCCTTTTCTTCCATTCACTGCTTTACCATGATCTGTCCTGAGGAAGACCAAATGAAATTTGGAACCTGAGTGATTTTCTTCTGGTGGTGGTTGAGTCAGGAGCAGTACTGAGGTTTCTTTTGCTAAGCAAACACTTAATTTATAGATAACACACATTAAATATGTAAACAAGACCTGAGGGTAGGAGGAGATTTTTAAGTTGTTCAACAGAATACGTGGTTTGAGGCACTTAAGAAATTCCACTGAGCGCTGCAGAAACACAATTTATATATGGATAATTGATGTGCTAATTGCAATTTGAAATCTCATTAAACTAATTTTCTAAAGATCTCTACCAGGTGATTTTTTTCTCTAGATTAGTTAATGTTGTTTGTACTTGAAAGGAATGAATCTGTACTTCAAGAACGTTTATAATTCAGATGCTTCACAAATTCCAATTGTTCCTCATCCCTAATTAGTGATGTTTGATGGTTTATTTCTATCTTGTTTCAAGAAGCGCCTAAAAGGGGCATCTGGGTGGCTCAGTTGTTTGGGAGTCTGCTTTCGGCTCAGGTTGTGATCTCAGGATCCTGGGATAGAGCCCCATGTCGGGCTCCCTGTTCAGCGGGGAGTCTGCTTCTGTCTCTGTGCCTCCCCCTGCTCATGCTCTCTCTCTCTCGCCCAAGTAAATAAATGGAATCTTTAAAAAAATTACTTAAAAAAAGAAGCTCCTAAAAGAAGGATTTCTTTAGGAGATCTGTCTGTATATCTACCTAAAATATATATATTGCTATACACATATAATTTACTTTCAGGCAAATATATATTTAAGGTTGGGAATTTCCAAGTTTATCTCTGCTAAGAATTCCTCTCTGCTTTTTAAGGTTTGAAAACAGGCTTAAAATTTATAAAAAGACAGAACATTATTTTTAGTAGGCTGGATTATTTTTTCCACTTTTTCACTCCCTGTACTTATGGATTATGTACTATGTGTTATACATCTAAGCCTTTACTATGTGGCCTGCAGTCTCTCCTTCTAGAATAGGCAGAGCATACATATTTTCTTATTTCATGTATTTACTTTGGAAAATGGAATCTTATTTTTATTGTAACATAATTCATATACCATAAACTTCACCACTGTAAAGCGTACAGTTCAGTGGTTTTCAGCATATTCATGAAATTGTGCAACCATTATCTAATTCCAGGACATTTTCATTACCCCAAAAAGGAACAATATACCAATTAGCAGTCTCTCCCTATTCCACTCTCCCCGAACTCCATACAACCACTAATCTACTTTCTGTCTTTATGGATTTGCCTATTCCAGACATGTCCTATAAAATAGAGTCACACATTATGTGGTCTTTTGTGTATGGTTTCTTTCACTCAGTACATTTTTTTTTTGTTTTTTTTTTTAAGATTTTATTTATTTATTTGACAGAGAGAAAGAGAGAGAGCGTGAGCGGGGGGTTTGGGGGAGGGACAGAGAGGGGGAGAGAGAGAATCCCAAGCAGTCTCCTCGCTGAGTGCGGAGCTTGACGTGGGGTTCCATCTCATGACCCTGAGATCATGACCTGAGCTGAAATCAAGAGTCAGACCCTTAATCGACTGAACCACCCAGGTGCCCCTTACTCAATAGAAACTACTTAACCATCTGAGCCACCCAGGTGCCCCTGACACTATCTTATTTAAGAGGCTTTCACACTGTAGTGTGCCTTAGAATCACCTTATAGGATTATTAAAACACAGATTTCTGGGGGTACCTGGGTGGGTCAGTCAGTTAAGTGTCTGCCTTTGGCTCAGGTCATGATCGCAGAGTCCTGGGATCAAGCCCCGCATCAGGCTCCCTGCTCAGCAGGGAGTCTGCTTCTCCTTCTCCCTCTGCCTGCCACTCCCCCGATTGTGCTCACTCTCTCTCTGACAAATAAGTAAATAAAATCTTAAAAAAAAAAAAAAAATAAAATCTCACCAACAAAATACTATAAAAAAATAAATAAAGAAAAAGAAAACAGATTTCTGGGCCCTACCCCTGGAGTTCTGATTTGGTAGGTCTACGCTGAGGCTGAATAGTGTGCATTTCTAAGGAATTCCCACGTAAAGCAGATGAAGCAGGTCTGGGGACCACACATGGCATACTCCTGTCTGATAGTGTTAAAGATGCTTGAGATAAAATAATGGAGGTTGTTAGAGCCTTATCATGGTACCTGGTGGACTTCTTCCCAGAAGAAGCAGGAACCTCAGGGAACCTGTTTCCTTTGAATATATAGTAAAAAATTATACCCATTTGTCAATAACTTTCAAACACCACATTTTTCCCCGGTAATATAGGTAAGATACATAATTTGCTTTAAAAAATAGATATTCCATAAAAGTTAAAGCAATGCTTTCTCATTGCCGTGTCCTGGGCACACACTGTTGGTACATAAGAGGGGCTCAAGAAGTATTTCTTAAGCATGCATATACATTTAATTTGCACATAATTTTTTTTAAAGATCTTATTTATTTATGTGAGAGAGAGAATGAGAGAGAGAGAGAGCATGAAAGGGGAGAGGGTCAGAGGGAGAAGCAGACTCCCTGCTGAGCAGGGAGCCCGATGTGGAACTTGATCCCGGGACTCCAGGATCATGACCTGAGCCGAAGGCAGTCGCTTAACCAACTGAGCCACCCAGGCACCCAATTTGCACATAATTTAAATTTATATTTTATTAACTTTACGGCAGCATTAAAAATAAGAATGCAAAATACTTGACACGAAGGGAAAAAGATGGGGACCCACAAGAACACCGGGAAGGCACCCTTAGGGAGAACCTCAGGAAGTGGGTGTAGAGACTCCCCCACTTAGTGAGAGGGGTGGCTGGAGAGGGACACATCTGCATTCTCATCCCTCTGAGCTCCCCCTCACTAGAAGAAGGCACAGGGCGAGTGGTGGGTCTGTTTATCCAGCTTTCCACTGCACTCGTCAAACCTCTCAGACCACAGTCCCAAATGCGGTAGGAGCTTGCCTCCTGCCTGATGCTCCCTGCCTGATGCTCCCTGCATGCTCCAGGCCACCTCAGCCACTCACTGGCCCCGTCTTTCTTCTCTGCTTTCTCAGACACTCTTCCCCGGTGGGCAGGAGTCTAGGAGTCGGCTGCTGCATAGCGCACTCCCACAGGTTGATTACAAGTCACTGGCCCTCAGTTTCCACTAATATGGAAATGGAGCTTCTCTGTTATCTAAAAGAAATTGTAAGCACTGACCTAATATCTGCAAGGTTTCCTGAGCTACTCTAGAAAGTAGATAGTTTAGAAATGCGAAATTTTATTCTTGTTATCATCCAGTGGCCCGTTCTCTTTTGCACCCAGTGTCTCTTGCTTCCATTGCAAGTTTCTCTTTTAGTCAAATCCATAATCATCTAGCACAAAAGTTTTCACTCCCCCCTGCCTTCTTAATAAGAAATCTTTGATTCAGACAAACCTCCTGTAAAAACTCAGTGTATACACATGAGGAGTAGGGGTGCCCTGTGCTCTGCATGAACCCAGCAATGTCACCATTTACAGCAATTCAGGCCAGTGCAGTACACGACAATAAATTAGCGAAGACAGATGCAACACAGTTATTTCCTCAACAATTACATTCTGGGTGCCTCAGAAAATGACTGCTTTGCCAGATGCTCATTTCACACAGTATTAGGGAAAGGAAATAAAATGGAATCAAATGCTGAGAACAAGGGAAGCTATTTGTGCTTCGTCTTCTGAAATACTCTGGTTTTTTTTTTTCCCCCCTGGGGATTTTAATCTGACCACAGGCAGAAAGGTGGTCATTAGAGTGAGATGGTATCTTCTTTTTTAAATGCTCTACTACGCTGTATGTAATAATTGGTACTCGAACGCTCACTATGCACAGAAATGAAGGAGATGAAATTGGGTCCTAGACAGCACCAGCTTCTATAAAGCTCATACTCCAGAAGAATCCCAGGCTGAGATAGGAGGAGCAAGAGTTCAGGGGCAGAAGACCCGTCCCCATGCTGGCTGCAACAGCTAACGCAAATTTCCGGGCCTTTGGGACCTTCAGTTTTATAGATGTAAGATGGGGATAGTAATCCTTGTTTTGCCTCCTTCATGGGAGATGTCGGGACTCCGTCCCCTAGGGTAGGGGCTCAAATCACATAAGGTACATGAGACTGTTTCATCAAGTAGGAAACAAACATGGGCTTTTATTATGTAAGCATTTGAGAAATACTTGTGGGTGAGGTGCAGAATTTTTTTGTGAAGGTGCACTGTGCATATAAGACTGTTTTAGTCTCTGAGGAAGAATGGGACCAGTAGACTGTGCATTTAGGAGGCAAATAATCAAATTAACCCTTGAATTGAAAAGGGCCTTGGCAGGTGCCATTTGTTTGTTGAGCATCTTCATTGTGTCAGGCACTGAGACAAGGGATCTCCACGACAGCCTTACTAAGTAGAAATAACTGTTCTTGTTACGAAGGAGGAAGCTCAGGACCTGGGAGTTTACAGTAACTTGTACCAGGTCATGCAGCATGTGAGGGTCAGAGCCTGGACTCAGACCTCTCCCTCTTCCTCCTTTTCTCCTCACCCTTCTTCTCTTCATCTTCCTTTTCCTGGCCCATCCTCTTCCCTTCCTCCTTCTCTGGCACGCGCGTGTGTGCACCCCCCCCCCCACATATCGCATATTTAAAACTAAGCACAGATCTTATCATTTTTAGCCAGTTTGAATTAGTTTTCCTGTTAATTTATAGGGACTATATCTTAGTGTTTTAATTTTCATGTTTTCATGACTTTAGTTTTCATGTTTTAGTATTTTCAAATAGTGCTATAGATGATCAACTTCCAAATAAGACATCTTAGAGCACACGTTGTTGTATCTGATGTCAAATCTATACTTTAAAAAATATGACTGGTGGAGTAAACTAAGCCTGTTTCTTTCCATGTTACATTAAATCTCTGACATATTGGGTTATTCATATAGTAAAAAGTCCTCTCATAGAAAAAAAACATTTCGGTTGTAACTAAAATTCGATGTGATAGCAGGTAGGTTTGATATTCTTACCTAGAGCATTACTCAGAGCAGTAGGGGTATAGCTGTCTTTAACCAAGCATAATGAACATGTTTACAGATATCCTCTGTTTACTAGTGAATTCCATCACAGCTTTATACTTAGCTGATGTGATGTAATAGATTCAGCTTTATATAGATTATTTATAATCTCTCTATATATTTATATAGATAATAGATTACTTTATAACTTGGTGTCGGGAATAAGGGGCATGGTAAAGTTGAGAATTCTTAGCAAATGTCAAGTGTGAATCTCCTTGATTTCCCTATGGGGAACACATGTATGTGGACATAAATTGGGCTGCTAATGATGTAACTAGAAGTATCATGTATTTTGCGAACAGCTTGTCACGAGCAAGTCTCAAATATGCGTGAAAAAGAGTCTAACTTTTCAAACAATCCTTTGGAACTTCCGAACAAAAATATGTATTTAGATTAGCACAGATTGGAATAGTGCATGGAAACTAATATACATCTCACTGTCATACCTGAGGGACACACACCGCTTTTCAAGTCAAGGTCCACGGTTCTCTCCTTAAGGTTCAAGGAGAGAGTGATTACTTGTGAGCTAGGGGCTTGGGGGATTACTTTCAGAAGCTTATCCAACTCTTTGAAAGGCTGCTGGGAAAATTGTCGCTGGCTGAGACCCATCTTGGAGATTGTGCAGTGCTTATGACCTGTGACACGTGGAGTGGCCTGTTCCCTATTCACTATAGAGAGTCATGTGGGATTTCACCAAGACTAATTCTCCCACTCCATGCAGGGGAGAGGCAGTCGTCAAGATAGTTTACTCATTCATTTCTTCATTTCTTTTATTGGATGATGAGATGTAGTACCTACCACCTAAGGATTTGCTAGAGTAATTAGACATAAGAAAGTTATTTTTATTAACTGGAGGATGAAAGGAAATGATCATTTGTTGTATGCCTAGTTTGTGCCAGGTACTTTCATATCCCAAAACATTTAAGTTATATTAAACATTCTATACTGTGAAGTTGTAGCCTTTTTTTTAAAAGGGTGTAGCAAATAATTTTATTTTTGAAAAACAAATCGCATGATGACATTTTGCTACTATAGCTAAAATTATCAAAACAAGGGTGCCTGGGTGGCTCTCGGCTCAGCATCTGCCTTTCACTTGGGTCATGATCCCGGGGTTCTGGGATCGAGCCCCGTATGGGGCTCCCTGCTCACTGGGGAGCCTACTTCTCCCTCTCCATCTGCCGCTCCCCCTACTTGTGCTCTCTCTCTCTGTCAAATAAATAAAATCTTTAAAAAAATAAATAAAATCATCAAAACATATAAAGCTTCTGATATAGCTACTCAGATATTTATTATTCTAAGTTCTGTGTACCTGAGGAATATTTTTTTTAAGTTTATTTTTTTAAGTAATCTCTACACCCAACATGGGACTCGAACTCATGACCCTGAGATCAAGAGTCCCACACTCTTCCGACTGAGCCAGCTAGGAGTCCCTACCTGAGGCGTACTAATTTGGAATTACTCTATTTGTTGTTGAAGTGTGTTTTGGAACATTAAAACAGTTCATTTGCAATGTTCATCTAACAATATGTTGAAATGTTTGCCAGGGATTCAGTTTACTGCACATCACTGATAATATTTTAAGAAAGTACTTCAAAATTAATTGTAAATATAGACTGTGAATGATTTAAAAATTTTTCATTGCATCTTAGAAGTAAATTATTTTATTTTGTTTCTGACATGTGAGTGGCCAATAAAAGTATATCTTGAGGTGTCCATTTGAATAACAGAGACACATACTCCTCTTCTGAAAAATGTTTGGAAAAACAGTTCTTCATTAGCATGAGCTTCTGGGTTTCTTTTTTCTCCCCAGTTTTATTGAGATATAATTGACAAAGAATTAAAACTAAAGTTTTAGTTAAGGTGTTTAAGTTTAGGTGTACAACGTGTTGATTTGGTACACTTATATATTACAGAATGATTATCACCATAGCATTAGTTAATACCTTCATCACATCAAATAATTACCATTTCTTTTTTGTGGTGAGAACACTGGAGTTCTACTTTCTTAGTAACTTTCAAGTATATAATACAATATTATTAACTATAATTACCATATTGAACATTAGATCCACAGAACTTATTCATCGTATAGTTGGAAATTTGTACTCTTTGACCAGTATCTCCCCGTTTCCTCCACCCCCGAGTTTCTGGCAACCACCAGTCTAGTCTCTGTTTCTACAAGTTTGGCTTTTTTAGATTCCACATGTAAGTAAGATCATACAGTATTTATCTTTCTCCATCTGACTTATTTCACTTAGCATAATGCCTTCAATGTCCATCCACGTTGTCACAAATGACAGGATTTCCTTCTTTGTAATGGCTGAATAGTATTTAATCTTTACTATTATATATAATATTATATATTATATATACATATATCACATCTTTATACATTCTTCTATTGACTGGTGCTGAAGTTGTTTCCATATCTTGGCTATAGTGAATAATGCCACCGTAAACAGGGGAGTGCAGGTATCTCTTCAAGATTCTGTTTTCATTTCTGTTGGACATGTACTTAGTAGTGGGATTGCTGGATCATATGCTAGTTCTATTTTTAATTTTTTGAGGAGCCTCCATACTGTTTTCCATAGTGGCTGCACCACTTTACATTCCTACCAACAATGCACAAGGGTTCCCTTCTCTCCATATCCTCAACAACACTTGTTATCTCTTGTCTTTTTGATAAACAGTCTAACAGGTGTGAGGTGATATCTCATGGTTTTGATTTGCATTTCCCTGGTGATTAGTGATATTTTCATGTACCCGTTGGCTTTTTTATAGGTCTTTGGAAAAATGTCTGTTCAGTTCCTCTGCCCATTTTTTAATCAGATTTTTTTTTTTTTTGCTATTAAGTCATATGAATTTCTTATATATTTTGGATATTAACTCCTTATCAGATATATGATTGCAAAAAGGTTGCCTTTTCAATTTTTTGATGGTTCTCTTTGCTGTGCAGAAGTCTTTTAGTTTGATGTGGTCCCATTTGTTTATTTTTGCTTTTGTTGTTAAATTAAAAAATCATTTCCAAGATTGATGTCAAGTAGTTTATTGCCTACATTTTCTTCTCCTTTTTCTCTACTGCCTACGAGTTTTATGGGTTCAGGTCTTATGTTCAAGTGTTTAATCCATTTTGAGTTGATTTTTGTGTATGATGTAGGAGTCCAGTTTCATTCTTTTGCATATAGCTTACCAGTTTTTCCAGTGTCATTTATTAAGAAGATTGTCCTTTCCCCATTGTATATTATTGGTTCCTTTATCATAAATTAATTGACCATATATGTGTGGTTTATTTCTGGGTTCCCTATTCTGTTCTGTTGGTCTGTGTATCTGTTTTTAAGCCAATACCACACTGTTTTGATGACTGTAGCTTTGTAATATAGTTTGAAATTAGGACACTTGATACTTTGGTATAGTTTGAAATTAGGACACTTGATACTCCAGCTTTGTTCTTTCTTTCTTTCTTTTTTTAAAGATTTATTTATTTTAGAGAGAGCGTGTATGCATGTGTGCATGCACAAGTGGGGGAGGGGCAGAGGGAGAGAATCTCAAGCAGACTCCCCACTGAGTGCGGAGCCTGACCCAGGGCTTGAGCTCTCGACCCATGAGATCATGACCTGAGCTGAAACCAAGAGTCATGTGCTTAACCAACTCAGCTACCCAGGTGCCCTCCAGCTTTGTTCTTTTTTAACAATATTAATTCTTTTAATCCACAAACATGGAATATGTTTCCATTTATTTGTGTCTCCTTCAATTTCTTTCAACAGCATTGTAAGTTTCCAGTGTATAAATTTTTCACCTCCTTGATTAATTTTTTTTTAAAAGATTTTATTTATTTATTTGACAGAGAGAGACACAGGGAGAGAGGGAGCACAAGCAGGGGGAGTGGGAGAGGGAGAAGCAGGCTTCCCACTGAGTAGGGAGCCTGATGTGGGGCTCGATCCCAGGACCCTGAGATCATGACCTGAGCCGAACGCAGACGCTTATCAATTGAGTCACCCAGGCACCCATCTTTGGTTAAATTTATCCCTAAGTATTTTATTCTTTTGGGTGCTATTATAAACTGGATTATTTCTTAATTTCTCTTTTGATAGATTATTAGTATATAGAATGCAACTGATTTTTGTATATTGATTTTGTTTCCTGCAATTTTACTGAATTTGTTTATTAGTTCTAACATTTTTTGGTTGGAGTCTTTAGGACTTTTTTTTTTTTTAATTTATTTTATTTTATTTTATTTTTTATTCTTATGTTAATCCCCATACATTACATCATTAGTTTTAGATGAAGTGTTCCATGATTCATTCATTGTTTGTGCATAACACCCAGTGCTCCATGCAGAATGTGCCCTTCTCAATACCCACCACCAGGCTAACCCATCCTCCCACCCCCCTCCCCTCTAGAATCCTCAGTTTGTTTTTCAGAGTCCATCGTCTCTCATGGTTCGTCTACTCCTCCGATTTCCCCCCGCTTCACTCTTCCCCTCCCGCTACCTTCTTCTTCTTTTTTTTTTTTTCTTAACATATATTGCATTATTTGTTTCAGAGGTATAGATCTGAGATTCAACAGTCTTGCACAATTCACAGCACTTACCAGAGCACATACCCTCCCCAGTGTCTATCACCCAGTCATCCCATCCCTCCCACCCCACCCCCACTCCAGCAACCCTCAGTTTGTTTCCTGCAATTAAGAATTCCTCATATCAGTGAGATCATATGATACATGTCTTTCTCTGTTTGACTTATTTCACTCAACATAATACCCTCCAGTTCCATCCACGTCGTTGCAAATGGCAAGATCTCATTCCTTTTGATGGCTGCATAATATTCCATTGTATATATATACCAAATCTTCTTTATCCATTCATCTGTCGATGGACATCTTGGCTCTTTCCACAGTTTGGCTATTGTGGACATTGCTGCTATAAACATCGGGGTGCACGTACCCTTTCAGATCCCTACTTTTGTATCTTTGGGGTAAATACCCAGTAGTGCAATTGCTGGATCATATGGTAGCTCTATTTTCAACTTTTTGAGGAACTTCCATACTGTTTTCCAGAGTGGCTGCACCAGCTTGCATTCCCACCAACAGTGTAGGAGGGTTCCCCTTTCTCGGCATTCCCGCCAACATCTGTCGTTTCCTGACTTGTTAATTTTAGCCATTCTGACTGGTGTGAGGTGGTATCTCATGGAGGTTTTGATTTGGATATCCCTGATGCCGAGCGATATTGAGCACTTTTTCATGTGTCTGTTGGCCATTTGGATGTCTTCTTTGGAAAAATGTCTGTTCATGTCTTCTGCCCATTTCTTGATTGGATCATTTGTTCTTTGGGTATTGAGTTTGATGAGTTCTTTATAGATTTTGGATACTAGCCCTTTATCTGATATGTCATTTGCAAATATCTTCTCCCATTCTGTCGGTTGTCTTTTGGTTTTGTTGACTGTTTGCTTTGCAAAAGCTTTTTATCTTGATGAAGTCCCAATAGTTCATTTTTGCCCTTGCTTCCCTTGCCTTTGGCAATGTTTCTAGGAAGAAGTTGCTTCGGCTGAGGTCAAAGAGATTGCTGCCTGTGTTCTCCTTTAGGATTTTGATGGACTCCTGTCTCACATTGAGGTCTTTCAACCATTTGGAGTCTATTTTTGTGTTGGTGTAAGGAAATGGTCCAGTTTCATTCTTCTGCATGTGGTTATCCAATTTTCCCAACAACCATTTGTTGAAGAGACTGTCTTTGTTCCATTGGACATTCTTTCCTGCTTTGTCAAAGATGAGTTGACCATAGAGTTGAGGGTCCATTTCTGGGCTCTCTATTCTGTTCCATTGATCTCTGTGTCTGTTTTTGTGCCAGTACCATGCTGTCTTGATGATGACAGCTTTGTAATAGAGCTGGAAGTCTGGAATTGTGATGCCGCCGGCTTTGCTTTTCTTTTTCAACATTCCTCTGGCTATGCGGGGTCTTTTCTGGTTCCATACAAATTTTAGGAATATTTGTTCCATTTCTTTGAAAAAAGTGGATGGTATTTTGATGGGGATTGCATTGAATGTTTAGATTGCTCTAGGTAGCATTGACATCTTCACAATATTTGTTCTTCCAGTCCATGAGCATGGAACGTTTTTCCATTTCTTTGTGTCTTCCTCAATTTCTTTCATGAGTATTTTATAGTTTTCTGAGTACAGATCCTTTGTCTCTTTGGTTAGATTTATGCCTAGGTATCTTATGGTTTTGGGTGCAATTGTAAATGGGATCGACTCCTTAATTTCTCTTTCTTCTGTCTTGTTGTTGGTGTATAGGAATGCCACTGACTTCTGTGCATTGATTTTATATCCTGCCACTTTACTGAATTCCTGTATGAGTTCTAGCAGTTTTGGGGTAGAGTCTTTGGGGTTTTCCACATAAAGTATCATATCATCTGCAAAGAGTGAGAGTTTGACTTCTTCTTTGCTGATTTGGATGCCTTTTATTTCTTTTTGTTGTCTGATTGCTGTGGCTAGGACTTCTAATACTATGTTGAATAGCAGTGGTGATAGTGGACATCCCTGCCGTGTTCCTGACCTTAGGAGGAAAGCTCTCAGTTTTTCCCCATTGAGAATGATATTCGCTGTAGGTTTTTCATAGATGGCTTTTATGATATTGAGGTATGTACCCTCTATGCCTATACTCTGAAGAGTTTTGATCAAGAAAGAATGCTGTACTTTGTCAAAAGCTTTTTCTGCATCTATTGAGAGGATCATATGATTCTTTTCTTTCTTATGTTAATGTATTGTATCACATTGATTGATTTGCGGATGTTGAACCAACCTTGCAGCCCAGGGATAAATCCCACTTGGTCGTGGTGAATAATCCTTTTAATGTACTGTTGGATCCTATTGGCTAGTATTTTCGTGAGAATTTTTGCATCCATGTTCATCAAGATATTGGTCTGTAATTCTCCTTTTTGATGGGGTCTTTGTCTGGTTTTGGGATCAAGGTAATGCTGGCCTCATAAAACAAGTTTGAAGTTTTCCTTCCACTTCTATTTTTTGGAACAGTTTCAGAAGAATAGGTATTAATTCTTCTTGAAATGTTTGGTAGAATTCCCCTGGGAAGCCATCTGGCCCTGGGCTTTTGTTTTTTGGGAGATTTTTGATGACTGCTTCAATTTCCTTAGTGGTTATGGGTCTGTTCAGGTTTTCTATTTCTTCCTGGTTCAGTTTTGGTAGTTGATACATCTCTAGGAATACACCCATTTCTTCCAGGTTATCTAATTTGCTGGCATAAAGTTGCTCATAATATGTTCTTATAATTGTTTGTATTTCTTTGGTGTTGGTTGTGATCTCTCCTCTTTCATTCATGATTTTGTTGATTTGGGTCATTTCTCTTTTCTTTTTGATAAGTCTGGCCAGGGGTTTATCAATCTTGTTAATTCTTTCAAAGAACCAGCTCCTAGTTTCGTTGATCTGTTCTACTGTTCTTTTAGTTTCTATTTCATTGATTTCTGCTCAGATTTTTATTATTTCTCTTCTCCTGCTGGGTTTAGGCTTTATTTGCTGTTTTTTCTCCAGCTCCTTTAGGTGTAGCGTTAGGTTGTGTACTTGAGATCTTTCTTGTTTTGAGAAAGGCTTGTATTGCTATATACTTTCCTCTTAGGACTGCCTTTGCTGCGTCCCAAAGATTTTGAATAGTTGTGTTTTCATTTTCATTGGTTTCCATGTATTTTTTAAATTCTTCTTTAATTTCCTGGTTGACCCATTTATTCTTCAGTAGGATGCTCTTTAGCCTCCATGTATTTGAGTTCTTTCCGACTTTCCTCTTGTGATTGAGTTCTAGTTTCAAAGCATTGTGGTCTGAAAATAGGCAGGAAATGATCCCAATCTTTTGGTACCAGTTGAGACCTGATTTATGACCTAGGATGTGATCTATTCTGGAGAATGTTCCATGGGCACTAGAGAAGAATGTGTATTCCGTTGCTTTGGGATGGAGTGTTCTGAATATGTCTGTGAAGTCCATTTGGTCCAGTGTGTCATTTAAAGTCTTTATTTCCTTGTTGCTCTTTTGCTTAGACGATCTGTCCATTTCAGTGAGGGGGGTGTTAAAGTCCCCCACTATTATTGTATTGTTGTCGATGTGTTTCTTTGCTTTTGTTATTAATTGCCTTATATAATCGGCTGCTCCCATGTTAGGGGCATAGTTATTTACAATTGTTAGATCCTCTTGTTGAATAGATCCTTTAAGTAGGATATAATGTCCTTCCTTATCTCTTATTACAGTCTTTGGTTTAAAATCTAAGTTGTCTGATATAAGGATTGCCACCCCAGCTTTCTTTTGGTGTTCATTAGCATGGTAAATGGTTTTCCACCCCCTCACTTTCAACCTGGGGGTGTCTTTGGTTCTAAAATGAGTCTCTTGCAGACAGCATTATTGATGGGTCTTGTTTTTTAATCCAGTGTGATAGCCTGTGTCTTTTGATTGGGGCATTTAGCCCATTTTCATTCAGGGTAACTATTGAAAGATAGGAATTTAGTGGCATTGTATTGCCTGTAAGGTGACTGTTACTGTATATTGTCTGTGTTCCTTTCTGGTCTATCTTGCTTTTAGGGTCTCTCTTTGCTTAGAGGACCTCTTTCAAGATTTCCTGTAGGGCTGGTTTTGTGTTTGCAAATTCCTTTAGTTTTTGTTTGTCCTGGAAGCTTTTTATCTCTCCTTCAATTTTCAGTGACAGCCTAGCTGGATATAGTATTCTTGGCTGCATATTTTTCTCATTTAGTGCTCTGAATATATCCTGCCAGTCCTTTCTGGCCTGCCAGGTCTCTGTGGATAGGTCTGTTGCCAATCTAATGTTTCTACCATTGTAGGTTACATATCTCTTCTCCCGAGCTGCTTTCAGGATTTTCTCTTTGTCTCTGAGACTCGTAAGTTTTACTATTAGATGTTGGGGTGTTGACCTATTTTTATTGATTTTGAGAGGGGTTCTCTGTGCTTCCTGGATTTTGATGCCTGTTTCTTTCTCCAAAGTAGGGAAGTTCTCTGCTATAATTTGCTCCATTATACCTTCTGCCCCTCTCTCTCTTTCTTCTTCTCTTGGGATCCCAATTATTCTAATGTTGTTCCGTGTTATGGTATCGCTTATCTCTCGAATTCTGCCCTCGTGATCCAGTAGTTGTTTATCTCTCTTTTTCTCAGCTTCTTTATTTTCCATCATTTGGTCTTCTATATTACTGATTCTCTCTTCTGCCTCATTTATCCTAGCAGTTAGTGCCCCCATTTTTGATTGCACCTCATTAATAGCCTTTTTGATTTCTACTTGGTTAGATTTTAGTTCTTTTACTTCTCTAGAAAGGGTTTCTCTAATAACTTCCATATTTTTTTCAAGCCCAGCTAGTATCTTTAAAGTGATGATTCTGAACTCTAGATCTGACATCGTACTAATGTCCATATTGAGTAGGTCCCTGGCAGTCGGTACTACCTCTTGTTCTTTTTGTTGAGGTGATTTTTTCCGTCTTGTCATTTTGTGCAGAGAATAGATTAATGAGAGAACAAAATGCTAGCAGAGTAACAATGTCCCCAGAAAATATATGCTCTAAACAAATCAGAAAAGATCTGAAGCAGTGGAAAAAGAAATGGAAAGAGAGAAAAAAGAAAAGGAAAAAAAAAGAAAAAGAAAAAGATAAAAACAAACAAAAACAAACAAAACAAAACAACAACAACAACAACAAAAAACCAGAATGTGATCAAATATGATCAGGCTGGTATATAGATCAGTGCCACACACTAGATTTGGGGTGTATTTTGTTCTTTTAGAAGAAAGTTCCTCCCAAAATTTTAAAGAGAGAAAAACTTATATATATACAAAAATAAGGGTTTATATGATGAAGGGATGGAATATGACTGTAAAGATGGAAATTATAGAAAATTTTATAAAAGGAATTGATAAGAAGTTGTTTGAAAAAAAAGAAGAGGATTTAAAAAAAGAAAAAAGAAAAAAACGGGAGAGAATGTGATCAGGCAGGGGAGTAGAAACAAACCACACAGTAGAGATTTAGGGTATATTTTGATGTGTTAGAAGAAACTATCTCAAAATTTTAAAGAGAGAACAACTTATATATATATGCCAAAAATACAGGTAACTACTATGAAGGGATAGAATATGACTCTAAAAATGAAAAATAAAAATTTTTTAAAAAAGGGATTGATAAGATGTTGGTTGAAAAAGGGAAAAAGAAAAATTCAAAAAAAAGAAAAAAGACAGTTAAAGAAAAAAATTAACTTTGAAAGACTAAAGAATCATGGGGAAAAGCCATAAATTCTATGTGCAGTATTCCCCTAGCGCTGGAGTTCTGCCGTTCTCATTGATCGGTAAACTTGGTCTTGGCCGGCTGTTCTCGCTGATCTTCTGAGGAGGGGCCTGTTGCCGTGGTTTCCAAATGTCTCTGCCGGAGGCGGAATTGCCCCGCCCTTGCCCCCTCCCGGCTAAGTAATCTGCTCAGGTTTGCTCTCCGGAGCTTTTGTTCCCTGCGAGCTTTCCGTACAGCTTTGGAGGCGGAGAGTGAGAATGGCAGCCTCCCAATCTCTGCCCCGGAGGAGCCGAGAACTCGGGGCCCACTCCTCAGTGAGCCCCCAGAGAAAAGCTGTCAGTCACTCCCGTCTCCCTGGTCTCCGGCCGCTCTCCGTGCTCACCCGGCCTGTGACCGTGGGCCTCTATCTCTGGCCCCCGAGCCCGGGTGGAGTCTCCGAACCCAGCAGATCCCTGTGGTGCACTCCTGCGCGGCTCTTCCCGGGGGAGGAAGGTGAGTCTCCCCGGATCTGCCGCTTGTTGCGTCCCTGCTGGAGGAGCAGTGGCCCGACTGTGCCGCGGATCCCGGTTTATGGCAACCCTGAGCTGAGAGCCCTCGCCTGGGCTCCGCCTCTGCAGCCGGCTTCCCTGCTCATTACCTGGGAGCTCTGCCACACTCAGGCACCCCCGATCTTTCTGTGACCCCGAGGGTCCTGAGACCACACTGTCCCGGAGGGTTCCACCCCCCGCTTAGCCACCAGAGTGACGTCCCTCGGCGGAGCAGACTTTTAAAAGTTCCGATTTTGTGCTCCGTGGCTCTATCACTTGCCAGAAGCGGCCGACGGAGGCCCCTCCCCCGCCGTCTATCCTCCCGAATATCGCCTCGGATTCACTTCTCCGCAAGTCCTACCTTCCAGAAAGTGGTTGCTTTTCTGATGAGAGAGTTGTTGCTCTTCTTTTCTTCGATCTCCTGTTGAGTTTGTAGGTGTTCAGAATGGTTTGATCCCTATCCAGCTGAATTCCTGAGAGGAGATGAAATCCAGGTCTCCTACTCCTCCGCCATCTTGCTCCTCTTTAGGACTTTTTTTTAAAAGTAAATTCTACAGCCCTGAGATTAAGAGTTACATGCTCTACTTACTGAGCCGGCCAGTGCCCCTAGGGTTTTTTTTAATATAATTTTTCAGATATAAGTGTTCATAGTTGTACTTATGATCATTTGTATTTATGTGAAAAGCTGGAATGTCTCCTTTTTCATTTATAATTTTATTTATTTGAATCCTTTTTTGCACTTGATTACTCTAGCTAAAGATGTGTGTATTTTGTTTATCTTTTCAAAAAAATAGCTTTCAGTTTCATTGACCTTTTCTGTTGTCTTTTTAATCTTTATTTAATTTATTTCCACTCTGATCTTTGTTTTTTCTTTCCTTCTGCTAATTTTGGGCTTAATTTGTTCTTATTTTTCTAGTTTCCTTTAGGTGTAAAGATAAGTTGTTTGAAATCTTTCTTTTTTCTTAATGTAAGCGTGTATCACTATAAACTTCCCTCTTCACACTGCTTTTACTGTATCCCATAAGTTTTAGTGTGTTGTGTTTCCATTTTCATTTGTCTCAAGATATTTTTTTATTTCTTTTTTGATTTCTTCTTTGACCCGTTGGTTGTTCAAAAACATTTTCACATGCTTGTGAATTTTCCAGTTTTATCCTTTGAACTAATTTCTATTTTTATACCAATGGGATTGGAAAAGATGCTTGATATGATTAAAGATGATACTCTGTGCAAATGGAAACCAAAAGAAAGCAGGGGTCACTGTACTTATATCATACAAAATAGACTTTAAGCCAAAGACTGTACAAGAGACAAAAAAGGTCATCCTATAATGATAAAAGGATCAATCCAACAAGAGGATATAACATTTGTAAATGTTTATGCACCCAGCATAGAAGCCCCTAAATATAAAAAGCAAATATTAACAGATATGAAGGAAGGGATAGGTAGCAGTACAATAATAGTAGGGTAATTCAGTACCCCACTTTCAACAATGGACATCATCCAAATAGAAAATCAATAAGGACACATTGGACTTAAATGACATGTTAGACTGGTAGACTTAACAGTCATTTATAGACATTTCATCTAACAGCAACAGAATACACGGTCTTCTCAAACACACAAGGAACATTCTCTAGGATAGATCATATGTTAGACCACGAAACAAGTCTTAATAAGTTCATGAAGTTGTGTTCTTATACCATTTTAAAAATTGGCAAACTGAGGCTCTGAGAGATTGAGCAGAAGGCTCAGTGTTTCTCAGCTACAGGGAGTGGAGCTGGTATTCGAACTTAATCTTTGTACTTCTGGTACCAGGTATTCTTCTGTGATTACTCTGGGAGTAAATGTATGTCAGTTACATTTCCCATTTCATGAGAATTTTATAATATATAAATGTAAACTATATGGAGCAAAAATAAGAGCCTATACATGTGAGTTTGAGAAATTGTGATATATTTAAATTTAGGAAATATATGACTAAAACTTGAAATTATTCCATTGCTTAAAAATTTAATACACTAGGGGCACCTAGGTGGCTCAGTCGGTTAGCATCTGCCTTTGGCTTGGGTCCTGGGACTGAGTCCCACATCGGGCTCCCTGCTCGTCAGGGTGTCTGCTTCTCCCTCTGCCCCTCACCCTGCTCATGCTCTCTCTCTGTCTCTCAAATAAATAAATAAAATTAAAAAAAAAAATTTTTTTTTAAAATTTTAATACACTATAAGAAATCTTGATTCATGTTCTCCTGGGTAAGCATCCACATCAAAAGAAATGCCTATGTTATAATAAACTAAGAATAAATGTAGAAAAAAATTGAAGTTTAATTTCCAACAAGTATATAGTCACTAATCAGAATAAACATATATATTAAGAAAATCACAAGTTGGGGTGCCTGGGTGGCTCAGTCGGTTAAGCATCTGTGTTCAGCTCAGGTCATGATCCCAGGGTCCTGGGATGGAGCCCCACGTCAGGCTCCCTGGTTTGTGGGGAGCCTGCTTCTCCCTCTCCCCTCTGCTCATGCTCTCTCTCTCTCTCTCTCAAATAAATGAATAAAATTTTTAAAAAAAAAAGAAAATCACAAATCATGTGGTTTTGATATCCTAATATTTCAGTGAGGAAAATTATTTTCCACACTTTTTTTTTCTGCAAAAATCTATATATCTAATGTACTGTATTACATTTAATTATATAGATTAAAACTTTTCAGATTCTCAACTTCATCTGCCAAAATTGGTTTCCCAAAATGGTCATTGCTGGTATTTAGTGAGTGCTTACTATATATGTATATGTTTATTATCTACGTACTTCATGTGAATTGTTTTTCTGAATCCTCACCACCTCGTGAGGTATTTGGTGTAATTATTTCCATTTTACAGATGAGAAAACCCAAAGGCCATCAGGCTGGTAGAGAAGGGAATCTGGAATCAAATCTAATATTCTGACACCAGAGTCCATGCTCTTAACCATAGTATTCATCTATAATGTAAGGTAAAATTGGAGAATAGACTTGGAATAGACTAATATTTACTTCTGCTTCTCACCCTTTCCTAAGTCAGTGTTGGCTCATGTTCTTTTTAATTCTTTGTTATTCTCCTTAAGGTTTTCTGTCTCACGGGATATCATATAAATACCTCCTCCAAAGTAGAATATTGCCGGGGTAGCGTTCTCTTTTGGGCACCCCCAAAGTGATGGTTTCTATGAAGGGATGATGATTTCCCCTGATATAATTCCTGGGGTGCCACTGGTGGGTGAACACAGATCCTTGTCGCCTTAGTTGTGCCCCGGTGTAAGAGAAAAACGGGAGTACGGCTGCCAACCAGTGTAAGAAGAGAACAACAGATGCACAGTCTCTGGTCAAGTGTCGCTTGATAGTTCTGTAGGGAGGAGAAAGGGGCGAGTTTGGGGCATATCATGGGTAGAGGGAAGGAAGCAGGCTAGTACATTTCTATAGAAGTAGCATCAGCCAAGGGCTGATAGTCTTTGGCAGCAGGAAATTGGATATTATTTCTGGAGAACACTTCCTGTCCCAAAAGGAAGAATTTATCCACTTTGCACATTTTCCTACTTACACTAGGGGCTTCCTAAGAAAAAAATACTGTTGTGTCTTCATGTCTCTCTGTTCAGCCAGGGGTCTGTGATAACTATTCCCCAGGAAGTTCTCTGGGGGAACTCACAGGACAGGAGAGAGGAGATTTATCTTCGATGGAGGTGAACATTTTCACTCCCCTCCCCATTTATCACCCCCACTCCACTGATTTGTCTTTAAGCTATTTGGCCACTAGTTTTTTTTCTTTTTTAAACTGCCATTTACTGAAATTCTGTAGGTTTTAACCCCAGAATTCAGAAGGTCCCAGTGTGGGCTGGGGTGCTTACTAGTCAGTTCACCCAGCCCTAGCTTATCCCTTCTACCTGAGGGATCTTTGGGGGATGTTGGTGATGGGATTACTAGTAAGACCCCTGCATGGTTCAGTCTGGGTGAACTTGCAGGCAGATACTGAGTGTGCTTGTTCCTTGGGAACCAGATCTTACATTTTCCTGCCTCCTTGGTATTGTGCTCTGGTCCCTTATGATCAGATACCCCTTTTCCCGTCTGAAATACAGCAAAGTCTTAGTTCTAATCATTTCCAGGTATAGTCTTGCTTGTGTAACTATCTGGGAGATTCCATTGACCATTAATTTTTGTTGGATATTGACTTTTGTGTCAATTGTGCCACCTGAAGTTCACAAACACTACACACTGTACCAACCTAACCCCCTCCAAGCCCTTCTGGATAGTTCTGCAGCACGTGCTTGATACAAAGCAAGGAGTGTGGTGCCAAGTCAGGGTGGTAGCATAAGGCATCACGTTTTATGTATTAAAATCAACTCTTTGAAATAGTATTTAAATCTTAATAGGAGTATTTTTATATTACTACAAAACATGCTTTTAAAAAGGAATATGAAACCTCATATATTCTTTGCAGACTTATTTTATTCACCTCCTTCTTTTCCTTTGTTGTAAACAACCGTTTCTCCTTAGTCGTTCATTCGGACAGATGGTCTCAGTTATGTACAATGGCAGCCATCCTCTGTGTTGCTATGCAACAAAATGCATCCTATCTGCGTCCTTTCTCTGTTGTATCCCATTTCCGTTCAACGACTCAAAATAACTAGCCGCGTGCTTCCACATGCTACTTCCTCCTTTCTACAGAGTTGAATATCTATCAAGTATCTTCCTGGGCTTCCTATCTCTTCCTGTTACAGCCTTGAAAAAAATGTGTTTGCCCCAAATTGATTTTCCTCATCACTTCCTATTTACATCAGCCCACTCAGTGCGAAGGCAGGCAAAACATACAGCAGTGAGTCATGCAGCTGTTGGCCCATAGGGGGAAAAAAACGGGTTAGCCAATTGTGTGATGTTTGAAGCCAAGATTTTTTTTTATTATGGTCAGGTGTGGGGTTCCTTCCTGTTTGTCCTTTTTATCATGGTGTTGTTTCCCAATAGACACCAGAATGTAAAAAAAATAAAAATTAAAACCAACCAACCAAATATCAAAGTAACGTTTCTCGTATCTGGGCTTAGGAAAGATAAACTTGATAATTCTTACAAAATAAGAGGCAAACAGAAGGCATGAAAGTGTTCTTCTGCATTTTGAAGGTAGAAAGTTCAGAATTGAAAGAGAACCCCCTGCCAAAAGACAGAAGCAAAAGTAAGTCTTTTTAGAGATGGTAGGTCATGTTGGGGTTCTTCTCTTTCTTGTTTGAGCACTAGGAAATTAGACTTATTTATAGATTCTTTCAAAACTGATTTCATGCCCCCTTAATTCATGCTATTTTTCTTATTGCTAGCAGTCACAAATCTCAAATAATTAGACTAAAGTTGACCCAACTAAGAAATCAGTGGATGTGGAATGGGAGAGGTGGTAACATTGAGGTTGGAGCAGTATGGGAAAATAGATTCATCACTCCTTGCTCTTTAGTGAGTTCAAATTCCAATATCTGAAGGAAAATCTAATGTCAAGTGGAAAAGCATGCATGTATTTTTTGAAAACTCAAAGAACACATGTGATTCACATTAGTGTTATCTTTCTTAATTTTAAAAATGAAGGTGCTACAACATTGCATGATTTAAAAGTGTAAAACACGATAGAATTATGGTGCAGTACAATTACTGTAAATTCAGCAAGACGTTTCAGTTGCCTTAAATTTGTGTGAAATTGTATAAAATGTTCCCCTCAGAGGTAGGTACATTGATCTTTTTTTCTGGGACCTTTTGGTTTCTCCGTCAAGTATTCTCTGTGGAGTCATTGTAAATTTCCTTCTGCCCTGGCTGGGGTGGATGCGCTTTTCTTCCATCCTCATTGTTTTTCATTCCTCTCTTTGCTACATTTATGTTGGCCTCTTGCCTGAAGAAGATTCTAACGGCATACACTGATAATTATCAGAACAGATGATTATTGTGGCTGGGTCTCCCACCACACTGTTGATGTGGATACTCAGAACACTGAGAATTATTCTTCAGGTCTTGACCACAATGGAAGCTAAGTAATGTTGAGGATCCGAGTTTCATAGCACTACTCACCACTGTTTGAGGTTACTGTGGTTTTTTGTTAAAGGACCTTATCAATATTTCCACAACACCATATGTCCCTTTTGAATACTCGATGTTATGCATGTGAACTAAAAGTGAAGCACGGGCTTGGATGGTGGAATGGAGCTGTATCTGTGCCTTTAATGTAGATTGTTCATGACTATCTGTGTTCATGCGTGGGTGGGGGGAGGGATTTGAAGTTATTTGCTAGACAGATGCTGGTGTTCTTTGGTCATATGAAAAAGAAAAAGGAGGGCACTGGTGTGGCTCAGTCGGTTAAGCATCTGACTTTGCCTTGGGTCAGTATCTCAGGGTCCTGGGATTGAGCCCTGAGTTGGGCTCTTCGCTCAGAGGGGAGTCTGCTTCTCTCGCTGCCCCTCCCCCTGCTTGTGCTCTCTCTCTCTCTCTTAAATAAATAAATAAATCTTAAAAAAAAAAAGAAAAAGGAGATGGAAGATGGTAATGTGGATATGTTAAGTTCATGTATATGTATTTATGTATCTGTAAATATGTATGTATATCTGTATGCATGTAAAGATATGTATGTGTATATACATATGAGTATGTGTATGTGTGTGTGTATATGTATTTATGGGGACAAGTAGATAATAAAAATAATTACAACCACTCCAAATAATTTTAGCTCATTCTTTCAATCTGTGCCTCAAGTACTACCTTATATTTCATCTTTAATTTATCTGTGTTTTAGTTTACTTCTATTTATTTTTAAGTAATTTCTACACCCAACATGGGGCTGAAGCTCATGACCCCGAGATCAAGAGTTGTGTGCTCTTCAGACTGAGCCAGCCGGGTACCCCTCTTTTATCTACAGTTCTGAAAAATGTTAGGTAAAATAATTCTCTACTAGATATTTAAAATATTCAAAGATATGTTTAAAAGGTTGTAATACTATAAATTTCATCAGATCCCAGATTTTTTTTTTTTTTAATCCTGTGCTTGAGAGAGTCTCCTGTCCTCTGGTTCATATCATACTCAGGAAGAGCAAATGATAGATTCAAGTAAAAAGAAACTCACTTGTACTTCATTTTGTTTTGAGGGCTCAGGAACATTCAGTCCACCTTTCATCATTCCTCTTAGAATGTTTCATCATATCATTTTAAACCATGAGTCTTAAAAATCCCTTTCGATCCTGACCATGGTGCACATTCCGGGCAAGATAGCGAGGCCACGGAGTGCAAGTTCTCATCTCCCCCAGACAGGCCTGGTATCCGGGCACATGCAGGAGCAGCAACTCATTGATTTGGGGGGAAGCAGCCCAAATTATGTTAACCTTTCAGCACAGCCATGGTGACTGGGAGCGGTGTCTCATCTCCAGAATTCATGGAAGCGGGCATAGTGGTTAATATCAGAGAGAATCTTTTTTTTCCCTCCATTTAAGTAATAAGTTTTGTTGTTTCTCTTAATACTGAAGTAAAACATGTTTATTGTAGAAATTTTTGAAAAGCAACAAGGTGAGAAACACAGTTTGTAGATTACCATCAGTACCCCTGGGATGTATTTTCTTTTCCCTCTCATTTTCCTTCCTTTGGGTTATGATTGTTCTGCACATATTTTTCTAGTGGTTTTTTTTCCCCCTACTTATGAATGGTTTTCCATGTCATTAAATATTTTAAATTCTGATTGATAATAGCTGTGTATATATTCCATATACAAATAACTTTAGTTATTTAAAACTTTATTTAATAACTTTATTACTCCAAAGAGTAAATTCATTCTCCTTTTAAAAATAGCTGGAAATTTAATTATGAAATAATGCAAAATTGTGAGAAGGGTGCATTTTTTTTTTTTAAAGATTTTATTTATTTATTTGAGACAGAGAGAATGAGAGAGAGAGAGCACATGAGAGGGGGGGAGGGTCAGAGGCAGAAGCAGGCTCCCTGCCGAGCAGGGAGCCCGATGCGGGACTCGATCCAGGGACTCCAGGATCATGACCTGAGCCGAAGGCAGTCGCTTAACCAACTGAGCCACCCAGGCGCCCGAAGGGCGCATTTTGTATCCGGTACCTACCTACCTCTCTGATACCTCATCTTATCCTGGCACACAACACATAGAAGCCCCTCATAATGGTAATCTGTTCAGTCTCTTCTCTTCTAGAACAATCCTACACTTAAAAATTAAACCTTTCTCCTGAACTCAGTTGAGGCTTTTATTTTAGGATTATCTTTTTTTTTTTTTTTTTTAATTTGTTTGAGAGAGAGAGAGAGAATGAATGAGTGATGCGGAGGGGCAGAGGGAGAGAGAGAGAGAAAGTGAGAAGCAGACTCCCTGCTGAGCAGGAAGCCTGAGGTGGAGCTCAATCCCAGGACCCTGGGATCCTGACCTGAGCTGAAGGCAGATGCTTAACCAACTGAGCCACCCCTAGGTGTATCTTTAGAAATTCTATTCTTTCCTAGATATTTGCACTTCAAAGAGGATACAGAAAATGTAGACAGCAAATCTCTTATAGAATTTTGTTTAGTGCATCCTGAGCATCTATGTGGCATCTTTTGGAGAAGATATACTGCTCTGTCAACATTTGTGGCTAGTTCTGCTTTGGGACCATAATTATTTCCCAATTATTTTATAATTTTGGCACCTGCCTTCCCAGTATCACTTGTCAGTTTTTTAAAGGTTTTTCTTTTTTTCCTTTTTTTTTTTTTTTTAAGAGGTAGAGGAGGGGAAGAGGGATAGGGAGAGAGAGAATCTTAAGCAGGCTCCACACCCAGCATGGAGCCCGACGTGGGGCTTGATCTCACAACCCTCAGATCATGACCTGAACCAAAATCAAGAGTTGGACACTTAACTGACTGAACAACCCAGGGGCCCTGTCAGTTTTTAAAATAAAGGCCCAGAGAGGGAAACTTTTCTTGTTTCGGCTCAAAGGTTAGTCCAATTCTTGGTATGTTGCTAATAATAATAATAATAATAATAATTATTATTATTATTTTAAAAGCAGTTTACTTAATTGGAGTGGTCAGATGGGACACTCAAACCTTAAGATCATGGGATGTAGTCAGTCTCAGCAATGAAGGGATGTTTCTTACACTACTATTCCCAAGACAGAAGTCACACAGAGGATGGCTAAAAGAAAAATATTCAGCAAATTTGCATGATGAAAAAGAGATTGGGTGATATTAAGCAGAATAATTAGGCTTATGTCTAGGGTTAGAACATTTTGAGTACATTAAGTAAATTTTGAGATAATGTACCTCAGAGTCATAATGTTGTCAGAATTTTTAATTAGCGTGGCATTCTTTTCTGTTGAACCATATCCAGCCAAACAGATAATCCTGGTCATCAGAGACACATTTCCCTGAGTGGAAGATGAATAATGCTCTCTTTTAAGTAATGGAGATAGGAATGAGCCCTGAGGCTACATGCTTTTGCCATTACTCTTCCCCTCTCTAATGTATTTTTTTGTCTTCTCCTTACAAACTCTTACTCATCCTTCAAGATTCAATTCAAATATTCTTTGAAACACTTACTGATGTCCCTAGCTTAACTCTGCACACCCTAAGACTTGCTCTTCAGCAACATTCTTGTTCTATGTTTGCAAATATTTAGTTATCACAGATAAGCATTATACTGTCATTGAATGTCCCCTTACCTCCACTCTCCTGTGAACTTACCAAGTATGGAACCATATCCTATTTTCCTTTGCATTCTGGGGACTTATCACAACCCATTGCTCATATGGTACACAATAAATTTTATCAGGTAAATGAAGGTTGACCCACAAATCATGTTGCAAGTTATTGACAAAGCTCATAAAACCAAGTACAATGATGGGTTTCATTATGCTATCTTTGTTTGGCTATCTTGACCAAATGCACAAACAAGTTGGGGTATTAAGCCTCAGCCTATGACATCTACAAGGCCCTGTTTTTCTTGTGGTCTCTTCTTTGCCTTAGATTATCCACCTCAAACTGTAAGGGCCAGTTTTCTATTCCTGATTGTACTTGAGTACATTCCTATCACCGAGGCCTTTTCTCTTTGGTTCCCTTCTGGAGTAATTTTCCTGCAGCTATTTGCGTGGCTCAGTTCATCACTTCATTATGTCTTATATCCTCAAAGGCCACCCTGTTTAAAAGACCAAACTTTTCAACTCCATCACTCTATCCTGATTTATATTTCTTTGTAATACTGAACACTATTTGACATTATAATACACATTTTAAAACTTAGATGTTTCTTGTTATCCCTCTCCTAGAATATAAACTCCTCAAGGGCATGGACTTCATTTTATTCATTGCTCTATCCCCAGCACCCAGTACAATGATTGTTTATGGTAGCTTGTAAGTAATTATTTGTTGAAGGTTCAGTGAAACCTTCTGCTCTAAGTCTGAGAACTGGGATGATAGTTTAGATGTGCTGAGAGTTTGCACTGGTATGCAAAAGAAACAATTTTTCTTAAGAAAAATGAAAATTAATGATCAACCATTGCACCTGGTTTGATATATATGAACCCACTAATATACTAAGCTGTCTGCTGTTGACAATTTGCTTCGTAGCTGTTACCGTTGCAGCTGTAACTATTATTCTGAACCTATCAATGTGTTATAGGATTTAATAGCACCCTCCAGGATAGATAAAGCTCTAGGTCTCTAATACTGCATTTATAATAAAAGTGAAGGAATTTCTTATTGTAGAATAAAAATCATAGAAATAGAAATTTCAGTAATTCTCATTAAAAATGCTGCTGAAAAACTTTTATCCCACAAGCATGTTCAATGATTTCTGAGAGCAGCACAGAAGCAATTCGATAAAGAATTCAAAAAAGAATAAACTTTTTAACAAGTGGTACTGGAGCAATTGGACCTCCGTAAGCAAATAAATGAACCTCAAACTGAGTCGTCACCCCCAATTAACTCAAATATATCATGCCGAAAAAAAAATGTAAATCTATCAAACTTTCAGAAAAAACATAGGAGAAAGTCTTTGGATCCAAGGGCTAGGCAAAGAGTTTATAGACTTGATACCAAAAGAATGATCAATAATTGTACCTAGACTATGTAAAGAACTCTCAAAACTCAGCAGTAAAAAACTTTACAGTCCAATTAGAAAAGAGACAAAGAGATGAACAGACATTTCACTGAAGAGGATATATGGATGGCACATGAAAAGGGGTTTAATATCATTACTTATTAGGGGAATGCAGATTAAAATCACTGTAAGATATCAATACACAACTATCAAAATGGCTAAAATAAAATGTAGTGACTATACCAAATGCTGACGAGGATGTGGAGAAACTGGATCATTCGTACATTGCTGGGGGGAATGTCAAATGCTACATCAACTCTGGAAAACAGTTTGGCAGCTTTTTTTTTTTTTTTTTTAAGTAAACTCTACCCCCAACTGTGGGGTTTGAATTTGAGACCCGAAGACCAAAAGTCACAAGCTCTACTGACTGAGCCAGTTAGGCGCCCAGTGGTTTGACAACTTTTAAAAAAACTAAGTTTGCACTTATCAGATAACCCAGCAATTTCAGCTCTTGAGCATTTATCCCAGAGAAATAAAAACTTACATTTATGCAAAAAATCTGTCCATGAATATTCATAGCGGGTTTACTTATAATAGCCCCAAACTGAAAATAACTGGAAGTACAACCATACCATGCAATACTACTCAGCAATAAAAAGGAATAAACCAGTGAGTGATACATGCAATAACTTGGATGGATCTCAATGGGATTTTTCTGAATAAAAAAAGATCGCATACCGTATGAGTCTGTTTATTTAACAGTACTGAAATGACAAAATTATAGAGATGGAGAACAGACTAGTGGTTGTCAGAGGTTAGGGCAGGGGAGGAGGGCAGGGGGTCATTGCAGATATAAAGCGGTAGGAAATGGAGCCTTAATCTGATGGAGCAGTTCTGTATCTTGATTGTGGAAGTGATTACATGAATTTACACATATGATAAAACTGCATATAACTAGACACACACACACAAGTGCACATAAAATCGGTGAAATCAGAATAAACTGGTGAAATCAGAGGAGTATAACAATGTCAAAGAGCGTTATTATTATTTTTGAAGAGCATTATTTATAATTTAGATATAATGGACTGAAGACAGAGGAATTAGCTTATCAATTAGTATATTAAAGTACAGAGACCCAGAAATATATGCACATCTTTGCAAAATGGTACCTGCTTATATACAAAAAAGAACATTTCTTAGTAGCTTGTTGTGTTAGTTTGCTAGGGCTGCTGCAGTAAATCACCACAGACTGAGTGGTTTAAAACAACAAAATTTTATTCTTTCACAGTTCTTGAGCCTCAGAGTTTGAAACCAGGGGTCTGGCAGGGCTATGCTCCTTCTAAAGGCTCTGAGGGAGAGACTATCTCATGTGCCTGTAAAAGCTTCTGGTACTTGCTGGCCGTGTTTGGTGTTTTTCTCTCTGTGTCTTTCCTTTTATAAAAGCACCAGTCATTGGATTAGGATTCATCTTAATCTAATATGGCCTCTTCTTAATTTGATTATGTCTGCAAAGACCCTTTTTCCAAATAAGATCACATTCAGAGGTACTGGGGTTTAGGACTTGAATATATATATTTTTTTGAGGGTACAGTTCAACCCACAATGGCTGCTATTGTTTTCTTTAGGAAAATAATAAAGGGTATAATCTTGTACCAACCTTGAAGCAATACAGATTTATTTGCTGTGGCCAGTTATTATCTTAGAAAATATGCATGTCTGTCCACATGGAAAGTATTGGTGACCACTTGCTGCTTTGGGGGAGTAGTAAGAGAAACAACTGTCAACATCCCATCCCTTTATTGTTAGGATTCTCCCTAGTTGTCTCTGCTACCATACCTTTGACCCACTTCATAGAGCCTGTTGAATGAGTCAAAAGACACAGCATTTCTGTGACTCAAATTCAGCAACTTAGTTTGTACCAAAGGAGAATTTCTTCCTTTGTAGACGTGTTCGGATGTGACATTGTAGCTAATATCACTGGTTACTTTGCTTTTGAACCAATACAGACATTCATTATAGGTAAACTTCATTTATAAGGTGAAAAATGGGGACAAAACATGTCTTACACCGCAGTGCTTTTAACTAGGGCAGGAAATCAAATCAAGAGCCCGGGAGCACATTCCTTCTGGAAAATCTGTTAAAGGAAGGAAGTTCCCTGAGGGATTTTTAATCCTCTTGCACAGGACTTTGTTTTTTGAGGGTCATTCAAAAACAAATCTGTACAAAGTGCCCTATAGGGCACTCATGACACATTTGGGGAAAATTTATAATGCTGCAGCATTATGATGCAAAATGCCCTTGTCATGCTAAAAGATAGAGGATCTACTGTCCCAGTTGAGTAAGAAGAGTAAGCATTAAGAAAGAGCAGGTGTGCTCAGGGTTTCTGGCTTATTAGAAAGAGTTCTCAGTGGCAGGGAACAACTTACTTCAAAAGGTCTGCAGACAAGAGTAACCCAAAGAAAACAAATTAGGATGGAGTGGGGCAATAGTTATTTATTTCTTTTTTCTTTTTGTAAGGCAAATTTTTTTCTTGTTATATTTCAGGAACCCAGGAACCCAAGAGGTTGGGTCCCTGCTGGCTTTCCTGTTGATACTTAGTGGCCTGCGTGGTGAATGCATTACTCACATCAAAGGAAAGAAATTGGAGCTGCAGTGGAAATATTAGCAGAGCTGACAGTTTTGTGAGGTTTTGAGATAGGAAAATTCAAGATGCCACTGTAGCTCACATTCTTAACCCAAAGAAATAGTTTCTACTAGTTGGTTCGGGTGGTTAATATGTGGTACTAATGAGGTGGAGGTCTTGGGTTTATTCTCACCAAAGGTCTCATTCTCCCCCTGGGACGTGGCCACTGGCTTCTCTCCATGTTCTGTCCAGTCATTCTGCACGTGTTATCAAATGATCACAGGGAGTTTCTTTTCAGAGCATAGCTAGATGGTACAGCTACATGACAGACTGTAGTGGAGTCTGTTTATTCTACAAACTTTAAAGGCCATGGGTATAACTGTTTATAGAAATGCAGATAATGCCTAACAATTTCTAGTATGAAAAGTCTGTCCAAAAAGTATGGAGTATTTTCTGTATGGGATCTCATGAAAACTCTCTGCTATTTCATTTTGGCTCAAGATTTAAGCATCTCATTTTAATTTTTATTATTTATTATTTTTTTAAACATCTCATTTTAAAATCTTCAGTGAGTTCCAGATATAGGTCTATTGTTCATATGTGTGAAAATGAAAAAAATTATAAATAAAGACATTTGCTCGTGAATATAAGCAGTGCTTCTCTATTAGGTGGGAGAGAGGAGAAAAAGGTGGAGAAAGGGAGCCCTTATAAAGAGCAGAGTAGGCTGGGCATACCTTGCTCCCCAAGGAGATTCAGACCTAGTTCCTTCTCCTCCTAGGTGGTTACTCTCATAATCACATGTTGTCATATGGAGTCACCATTATTCACAGAAATCTGTTAAACCCCTTTACTTTGTTGGGAAGGAAAAAAAGTTGAGATCATATACCCATTTTAGTCCACATTCCTTCTAAGAGAACAGAATCCTGACCTTTTCCCCATCTGGAATTGGTTTCAAATCCTAGTAGGGCAAAGCATTGCATTTTCCCAGTAAGGATATATTTTCATTACAGTTGCATAACAACAATACTAATTAATGAATGTTAACAAAACACTTTTACCAGCTAGGGTTCTTCTAAACAGTCTCCCTTCCATGTAGTGAGCATTCACTTCAGCAGTGATTGGTCAAAAGTTGCCTTTGGGCAGAACCGCAAATGGAGGCACAGACTCCCGCCTACTCACTGTCCTTCAGTTGTAATCTGGGCAACGGTGCTCTCTTCGCTCTCCTCTCTGCCAAGGATTTCTGATAGCTTATTTATAGCTTAAAGTCAACAGTGCAATATATTACCTCTTTTATCCTATTTTTTCTTTCACTCAAATTGTAAAATTCAAATACATAAATGAAATTGTTGGATAGACTTTCTTTGAGCCCGAGTGCTTTCTTGAGGCAATAATCTCCCTGACAGTAGCGACATCTTTCCTATCTCTCACAGTCCCTGGGATAATACCTTGAAATAACTGGCACTCATGGACTTATGTTGAATGAATGACTAAGTCCCTGGGAGGCTGGTGGAGCTGAGGATGGGGGTTTCCCAAATTTGTGAGGAATTTCAATTGAATGAACTCTAATAATGTTGGTTAGCATTCATTTCATTCATTCAAAATTATTTATAGAGCATGTGCCAGATGTTTTGCTAGGAAACCACAGTCACATACTGATATATGCCACCTCGACATTAGGGACTGTATAACACTCCTTGGGCAAGAGATGGGAGAAGGGCAGGGCAAAGAACACCCCAGAGAAAGGTGAGTAAACTTCAAAGTGGATAGTGATGGAGATAATGATACTGGAATTTGATGGGAAAAATCACTCCATCAGTCATAGTATCAGGGTGAGATGGAGTAAGTTGTCAGTTCTATAGGCAGAGTGAGGCCTGAGAGCTAAGTTGAGTTCAGTTATTGAAGATAAAGAAATTTCCCCTTCTGTCCACCTAAGTTATAGTGAGCATACTTTGGCCTGTGCACTAGACATGATACTTTCAAAAGTTAACTTGACTCCTGTGAACAGAATAGGGCATCAAGAGTGAAAACAGGAAGACAGGAGGACCCATGATGGTAGTTTGAACCAAAAAGAGTAATAGTAGAGAGAGAGAAAAGTAGATGGATTCAGGATCTATTTTGGAGATGAAGCAGGCAGGATTCACTGTTGGATTGAGTGGATGTAGGGAGCAAGAGAAGGAGTAGACTTAAAGGGGCGTCCTGGGTCTTTGGCTTGAGCAACTGGGTAATACTGCCTTGTATTAAGAAATAGAAGACTGGGGGCGGGGCATGGCATCTCTGAGGAACCACAGGAAGAAATCTGACTGGATGATGGAAATGAGAGGGAGAGGTGGTTTGAAAGTGTGGTTACAGTTGGACCATCAGGGCTTGTCTTTCTTCCCATGGGAAGTGAAATCTTTCTCTTCCTTTCATTCTCTCTGCACGCCCCCCCCCGCCCCCTCTTCTGATGATTAGATGTAATTAAGGTCTTGCTTCTATGGGGTGTCTCCTGAAGCTAAAAGTCCTCAGTTTAAGTATATGAAACAATTGTATTGGCCCTCTAATTAAAAAAAAAAAAGTTATTTCTATGTTATCATATTCAGTCCTTTTAACAAAACTGAAAAAAAAAATAGAGGGATTATTATCATTATTAATTAATAATTGAGACAACAGAGTCCAAAATAGCTATACGATATACCCAAGTTCATACAGAAAATGGCAGTATCATATTAGATGCCATGCATCCCTGTGGCTTGCTCTAGTATAGTTGGTAGCTATTACAAAGGAATGAATGAAGAAAGGGCATACTTTGCCTCCAATGGAGAGACTAAAAGGACACCTGGTAGAAACCTTCAACAGTTTGGAGGGCTCTTATCCACAAAACTGCCTCTGTCATCTGTTGCTGTTAAGAGCACCGTGAGAATCAGACCATGCAGGTTAACATAATGAGACCTGTGATTTGAGAGAGAGGGTGGTCAGTGAATTGAAGCAGACACACTAGCTTATGTAAGAGATCATGGGGTCTCATATGGGGACAGGCAGTTAGAAATGAAGAGAGGGCACGGAGAGAAGGAACACTGAAGAGGCAGCCCCCAAGGCTTTGTGAGTGATCCTATGTGTGCAACTGTGAGGTGGTGAGAATGTGAGTTTCTAGCTTGTTCGCTGGATAAATAAATGCTGATGATGGCATTCATCGACGTAGGAAGTGCACCAAATATATGCTTATCTCACCCCAATTGTGAAAATAAGTATATTCTACCACATTAGCCATTTTCTCAGGATTTGTGTACTTAACACGTTTCATTCTCATTAAATTTGCTTACTTTTAAAAGTCAAGGTTCAGAAATAATGGTGTGTGTCTTGAAAACAAAGATTTCTTTTTATTACCTGAGATACTAGAGTGATAACAAACAAATATATATATTTTAATTCTTTTTCCCTTGACCATCCAGTTTAGCTCTTTACCCCTTTTAAATGATAGCTTTAGTAATTTGTTACCAGAACTGTTCTTTATGATTATAGTTCACATTTAATTTTCTACAGCACATGGCATTTCAAATAGGTAGAGATTAGTACTGATGTTATATGCCTTATGAATGGAATTTGGGTTCTCCTCATTTGACTACACATCTACATACCACTAAGATCGATTGCTAATTACAGTGGTTGGCTGTCTCCATTACAATGTCAATAACAAAGTTAGTGCCCCTTATGGAACACTTCAATATAATTGACATCTGTTTTAAAATCTGCTAGAATAAACTTCCCTTACTCTTCTATTTATGTTTGTGTTGAAAAGAATCAGGGAGATACTGAAAACAGACCATATGTTCAATGACAATAAATGCTTCAAATAGTCTCTTTGGACACATACTTCATTTGGAGTACAGCAAATGATTAATGCAGATTCTTCTACAATTTCCACGTGGATAAAAGGATCTGAGACACACTTTCCTCTCACCTCAAGTGCATTGTTGACTGACATGCCCTTCTGTTGTTTATTACTACATAAAATAAAAGAGCAGGACATATGTTTGCTGAGATAGCATTCACAGAGGGGCGAGGCAGCAGGTCAAGAGCTGATTAAGATTTATTTCCTCTGCATACTTACTGCACAATTATTCTTGTACTTATTTGGCTGTTTAGAAGGAAGAGAACTTAAGACTTTTCCTGGAATGTTCTCTTTGCCCCAAACATTCAGAGTTCAAGAAAATATAAAGTAAAAAATGTCTGAGAAAGGAAGAATGTTTAAAAACAGCAACTGTGGTCAGCAAATGATTCCTACTACTAATGATGATAATAATGATAGGACTTTAAAGACAGAAAATTAGCAAAGCTGGGTACATGTGATGTCTGCTTGTTTAGTCCTTTATTCTCCATTTGCATGTTAAAGATCTCAAGGTAATAACATATTTTCTGACATCCTTTCATCTCTTTGGGGTTTGTTAAAATTGTTGCCTTTTAATATTTAATTTAAAAATATTTTTGTAATATTCTGAAATATCAGTATAGTAGAATTTTTCTATACCTTATTTTATTTCATATTTACTATCTTGAATTTCTTCTCCAAGGGAGTTGACTCATTCTCTGTGGGCATCAATTTGTTAATCTGTATGACAGATAGGTATCATAATATCTCCCTTACAGGGACGTTATGAGTACAGAATGAGAGAATGGTGTGACAGTCCTCGGCATAGAGCAGTCTTTAAGTAAAGATCTTTTCCTCCTTCCTTTCTTCTTTTTTTGCTTATTTATTTTCTTATTTCCTTTCTTCATTCTTCCCTAGTGGTAAGTCTTAAATCCATTATTTTTGAATGATATTATCTTTCAGTTTTAAATTGTGACCATGGACTTATCTCAGTCAAAATGAAGAGTAGTGAGTCTTTTAATGGAATGATTGGTAGAAGGAAGGGACAGAGGGAGGAACAGAAGGAGAGAAGAAGACTTAAAAGGGAAGAGCTTTTCTTTATTAACACAGTTATGTTCAGTTTTTTTGTTTTGTTTCATATTTTTCTATTAATAAAAAATAGACTTGGTAAAATATTGTTAACATTCTAGAAGGTAAAATTCTACAAATAAAATGCTGTTTCATACTGAATTACTATAGAGTTTTTTTTTTTTTTTTTTTTTAAGACTTCATTTATTCACTTGACAGAGAGAGAGAGAGAGCACAAGCAGGGGGAGCAGCCGACAGAGGGAGAGGGAGAAGCAGGCTCCCTGCTCAGGGGGGAGTCCAAAGTGGCTTGACCCCAGGACCCTGGGATCATGACCTGAGCCGAAGGCAGATGTTTAACCGACTGAGCCACCCAGGCATCCCTTAATGTCCAGTTCTGTTTAAAAATCTACTCTGCAATTATTTTGATCCAGGCATAGGCTTATCATGTGTGTCTAAATGTATTTAAAAACAAATTAAACTCATTATTTTTATTTTGAGATAATTGTAGATTCATATGCCATTGTAAGAGATAGAGTAAAGAGAGCCTGTGTCCCCTTTACCCAATTTCCCTTGGAACATCTTGCACAACTCCAGTACAATATCACAACCAGGATATTGACATTGATGGAATCAAGATACACAACATTTTCATCACTACAGGGATCTCTCATGTTGTCCTTTTATAGCCATACTCATGTCCCTTTCATTGCTCCTTCCTCAACCCCTGGCAACCACTAACCTGTTCTCCATTTATATAATTTTATAATTCTAAGAATATTATATAAATGGAATCATACAGTATGTAACCTTTTGGGATTGGCTTTTTTCACTCAGCATAATTTTCTGGAGATTCATCCAGGTTATTGAGTGTATCAATAGTTCATTTACTTTTTTTTTTTTTTAAAGATTTATTTATTTATTTGAGAGAGAGAATGAGAGGGAGCACATGAGGGGGGGGGGGTCAGAGGGAGAAGCAGACTCCCCGCTGAGCAGAGAGCCTGATGCGGGACTCGATCCAGGGACTCCAGGATCATGACCTGAGCCGAAGGCAGTCGCTTAACCAACTGAGCCACCCAGGCGCCCAATAGTTCATTTACTTTTATTGCTAAGTAGTGTTCCATTGACTGTACCACAGTTATTAAACCATTCACCCATTGTAGGACATCTGTTGTTTTTTTTTTTCCCCCCCTACTCTTCTGTTATCATGAATCAAGTTGCCAAAAACAGTATAGGTCCTCCTTAACTTATGATAGGGTTATTATGTCCTGATAAACCCATCGTAAGTTGAAAATATTTTAAGTTAAAAATGCATTTAAAAAATACATTTAATACACCTAACCTACCAAACATCATACCTTACTCTAGCCTACTTTAATGTGCTCAGAACACTTATATTAGCCTCCAGTTGGGCAAAGTAATTTAATACAAAGCCTATTTTATGATAAAATATTGAATATCGCTTGTAATTTATTGAAAACTGTAGTGAAAGTGAAAAGCAGAATGGTTGTATAGGTACAGAATGGTTGTAAGCATTTGGGTTGTTTACCTACGTGATTGCATGGATGACTGGGAGCTGTGGCTCACTGCCCTTGCCCAGCATCACCAGAGAGTATTAGACTGCATATCAGTAGCCCAGGAACAGATTAAAATTCAAAATTTGAAGTACAGTTTCTATTGGATGTTTATAACTTTGACACCATCATAAAGTTGAAAAATTGTAGTTGAATCATCCTATGTTGGCCACTGTTAGTAGTGTTTTGTGTGAACATAAGTTTTCATTTCTCTGTGATAAATGCCCAAGAGTGCAATTCCTGGATCATATTGTAGTTTCATGCTTATTTTTTAAGGAGCTACCATTTTCCAGAGTGGCTGTACCATTTTATATTCCTACCAGCATCTAGCATTTGATGATGTCACTATTTTTTATTTTAGCCATTCTGATAGAAGTATAGTGATACCTCATTATGGTTTTAATTTATATTTCCCCTATGTCTAATTATGTGATGTGCTTATATGCCATCTGTATATCCCCTTCTGTTCTGTTAGTCTATGTGTTCATCCTTCTACCAGTATCACACAGCCTTGATTACTATAGCTGTATAGTAAACCCTGAAATCAGGTAGACTAAGTCTTCCCACTTAATTTTTCTTTTTCAAAATTGTTTCAACTATTCTAGTTCCTTTACTTTTTCATATACATTTTAGAGTAAGTTGTCTATATCAACAATTTTTTTTTTTTTGCTGGATTTTGATAGGAATTGTGTTAAGCCTATATATCAATTTTGGTTGATTGATATTGATATCTTTACTATACTTAGCCTTCTAATCTACTAACATGTTATGTCTCTTTATTTAGATCTTTAAAAATTTCTTTTATCAGTGTTTGGTAGCTTTTAGAATACAAGATCTTGATCTTGGTAATAATTCTATAATGTGTATGTATAACTAATCATCATCATGTTGTAGACTTCTATTTCATTTTATTTTTAAAGATTTATTTCTTTTAGACAGAACACACATGTTTGGGGTTGGGGGAAGAGGCAGAGGGAGAGGGAGAGAGAGAATCTCAAGCAGACTCCCCACTGAACATGACCCTGATGACCTGAGCCAAAATCATTTGGATGCTCAACTGATTGAGTCACCCAGGTCCCCCTTTTGTACATTTTTCAAGATATATAATTATATTTATCAATTATTTTACAATTAAGTTAAAAAAATATATATATAATTCCTGTACATGTTTTGTGAGGTTTACATCCAATTATTTAATTTCTTCTTTTTTTTGAGTGATGGAAATGGTATTGTATTTTTAAGCTTGATATCCATGTGTTCATTGCTAGTGTATAGAAATACCATTGATTGTATGTTTATCTTATATCCTGAAACCTTGCCAAACTCACTTAGTTTTAGAACTTTTACTGTAAGTTCCTTGAGATTTTCTACATAGATGATCTTATTATCTTCAAATAGGGATGGTTTCATTTCTTCCTTTCTGATCAGTTTGCCTTTTAGCCTTTTATTTTCCTTTATTGCCATCTTGCCAGTGGCCAGGACTCCTAGCACAGTGTTAAGTAAAAGCAGTGAGTGTGGACATTCTTGTCTTATTCCCAATTTTAGGGGGAAAGCATTTAGTCTTTACCATTAAGTGTAATGTTGACTGCACCTTTTTTTCTTTTCTTTTCTTTTTTTTTTTTGTAGATAGTCTTTATTAAGTTAAGGAAGTTCTACTATCTTACTTTTCTGAGAATTTTTATCGTAAGTGAATATGGAATTGTGTGAGATGTTTTTTCTTCATTGATTGATACGATCATGTGATTTTTTTCTTAGCCTGTTAATATGTTATATTAATTGGGTTTTGGATATTGAACCAGCCTTGCATCCCTGTAATAAATCCCACTTGGTCATGATAAATAACTCTTTTATGTATTACTGAATTTTGTTTGTTAATATTTTCTTAAGGAATTTAACATCTCTACTGTCTTGTCTTTGTCTAGTTTCAGTATCAAGACAATACTAGCTTTATAAAATTATTTGAGAAGTATTTTCTCTTCTGCTACTTTCTGAAGATTGTGTAAGATTGGTGTTAATTCTTTACATGTTTGGTAGAATTCTCCAGTGAAACTCTCTGTTTTAGAGATTTCTTTTTTGGGGGGAGTTTTTAAATTATAAATTCAATTTCCCTAATAGTTACAGAACTATTCAAATGATTTATTTCATATTGGATGATTTGTCATAGTTTATGGTTTTTGAAGAATGGGTCTATTCTGCCTGAGTTCTTAGATTCATGTGTGTGGGGTTGTTTGTGGTATTCTCTTATCCTTTAGGTGTCCTCTCACCTGTTTCATTCCTAATTTTGTTCTCTCTTTTGTTTGTGTCAGTTTTGCTAGAGGTTTGTCAATTATATTGATTTTTCAAAGAACTAGCTCTTTGTTTCATTGATTTTCTCTGTTGTTTTTCTGTTTTCAATTTCATTGATTTCTGCTCTTTATTATTTTTCTCCATCTGTTTGCTTTGGGTTTATTTTACTCTTTTTCTAGGTTCTTGAGATGGAAGCTTGGATTATTGATTTGAGATTTTTCTCTTTTCTAAACTATGTTTATATATTTTTTCTTCATTCAGTTTTAGGCTTCCTGGTTCTTTGTTCTTTTTTATTAAAACCTGGACATTTTGGATATTAATTTCCAAGATTCTGGATCTAATTTACACTTTCTGTTATAATTGGATTTCTCTGATAACACTCATGGAGGGGAAAGGAGGCATTGCCTCCATACTGCTAGGTTAAGGAGGAGATCCAGTTTTCTACTTGGCCTCTATTGACAATAGATGTTGAGGGAGTTCTCATTATTGCTGCTTGGGGAGTGGAAATTCTCTTTTTTTTTAGATTTTTTTTTTTTAATTTTTATTTCTAAGTAATCTCTACATCAGAATGGGCCTCAAACTTACAACCCTGAGATCAAAAGTCTCATGCTCCACAGACTGAGCCAACCAGGAACTCCGGGAGTAGAAGTTTTGATAGGCCTTTACTGATACCTCCCTGACTGGGAGGAGTAGGAGTTCCTTATTACCGTTCCACTCTCTCCTCTGCCTCCACTGACAGCATGGGATGGGGTTGACTTCCTTACTTCTTGGCAATGACGAAAGTCCTGACTCTCCACTTCCTCTAACATTGCCCCATTGGAGAGGAGGAGGATGCTTCATTACTGCCAAGCAGAGGTGAAAGTCTGTGTAACCATGTGGTCTCCATTGACTCCAGGGTGGGGGGCTCATTTTTGGCAGGTGGAGCAGAATGTCTCAGCTCCCTGTTTGGTCTTCTCTGACACTACTCTTGAGGGCATGTTGGCAAACCTTGGTACAGTCTGTGAGGTTGTGCTCTAGGTTCCCCACTTGGCTTTTGCTGTTGTGGATATGGGTGGGACCACAGTTTTTCCAGTGGTGTTTGCATAGAATAGAGTAGTTATTGTCTAAAAGTGTTTTTTTTTTTTTTTTTTTTGTCTTGCTAGACAGACTCTCTTCTGGTCCTTTGGCTAGAGGGAGCAGGATTTTCCTTCTTTTTGGGGGGCGGGGCTTCTGCATTGGCATGTCCAGGTTGCTGGCTTCTTTGGCAAGTCTGGGATATATAAGGCAAAAAGACAATGTGTTCTTTGGGTCCTGTGTTCCCTCACTGGTTTGCTTGACTCTTCTCTACATTTTTCAGCTTTATGTTTATTTTATATATAATGTCCAGGATTTGTAGTTGAACTTAGCGAGAGGAATAGGGAAAAATATATCTACTCCATCTTCCTAGAAGAGTAAGTCTCCTAAAATAGAAATTGTAGTACACATATTCACTTGATTTTGTTTAGAGTTTCCCCTAGATAGCTAGGCAGAAATTTCAAACATTGCAATGCATCTTTTGACCTTCTCCTTCTCCCCTGACACACTTTCTTTTTTTTTTTTAAGAACAAGTACATTTGAGGTTAACGAAAGACAGAAGTTACAGTACAGCTTATAGATGTTTTTATTATATTTTAGATTGGATCTGAATTTTTCAGTATAATACTTGTTAATTATTAGTTAATTCTGTTAGGGAGGTTGGCATTATAAGTAATAACATAGATTTTTACCTGCTAGGTAATAGTTAAGATTATTTTGCATCTAAACATTATTGAAGTTGCTCACAAGGGACAGATAATTTAATATTGACACAACCTTAAATAAATTGAAGAGGCATAAATCAGAGTAATGAGATTCATAAAGCTGTTAATATTAATGGGGAAACCTTTTGGGAAGCATAGTATGAAATCAAAGAAACTAGGAACCCTAGATATAAATGATGAAACTAGTTAATGATTAAAAATTTGGTTATTTTTGTTTTAATTTCTTTTCAAGTCAGGCTATTCTATGTCCTTAGAAAAAGTGCAAGTGTTTACAGCTATAACCAGAAAATGGAATGCAGAATTCTCAGAAATAAAAAAAAAAAGCATTGACTTCTGTAGAGAACACAGTATTTGTCTTTTGGTTTTGCATATAAGGAATCAAGACAGCACTAAACTTTATTTCTGAAATAAATATATGAGCTCTTTCCCAAATAACAAGGTCATAAATATTTATTAATAAGTAGTGTATGTATGTTATGCACACACATATGTGTATGTGCATATATATGTGTGTAAAAACATACAAATGCACATATATACTGCTGTAATTAAGGATTTTTGGTAATTTATTAATCCCCAATTTTAAGTACAGATTGAAAGGACATAAGTTGAATAAGTTAAGTTTTGAGTCTTGAATGTTCAAAAGAAATAAATATGAAAGCTAGAGAAACATAAGGTAGGTATACACAAAAGTGACTTAATAGTAAACATGAACAAGATATACTGAGGCAGTTTGTAGAAGATCTCTTTGGAGACGTCAAGCTGCCTTGGGATGGACTGGATGTAGAACTGAGCTTTTTGGCTGTGTAAAACTGGAATAGGAAACCCCTTTGTCATTTTTGTTAAGTTCTTAGTCTGTCTTTTTATTTATTTATTTATTTTTTAAAGATTTTATTTACTTGACAGAGAGAGACACAGCGACAGAGCGAACACAAGCAGGGGGAGTGGGAGAGGGAGAAGCAGACTTCCTGCTGAGCAGGGATCCCGATGCAGGGCTAGATCCCAAGACCCCTAGGATCATGACCTGAGCTGAAGGCAGACGCTTAACTACTGAGCCACTCAGGTGCCCCAAGTTCTTATTCTTTATAGTGTTTGTAAAAAGATACTTAATTTGATGAAACCATTGGTTATTTTGAAAAGTAACTGTTTTGGAGAAAAGAGTTAAGTTTAGGCAAAATATGTTGAAATTGTCTACTTGTGGAAAAGTTCTGTGGAAGAACATAGGATGAGCAAGCAGAAATCTGGGGTTTTGCTTGCAGTACCAGACTGGGGAAAGATGTGCACAAATTGCTCAGTTGATGGGTTTCTTTTTCCTCATGGAGGGTGGATAGATTCTCTTTAATTGTTTTTAGCTTAGGTTTTGTTTTGCCTTGTTCTGGTGGCAGAATTGGTCTTCAGTGATAGCTTTTTTACAAATGCTATTGCTGTTGAGGCATTCAGATCTGATTCAAGTATTTACTCATGAATCTGCTAGATTTTATACGCATTGCGTTGGTCAGCTCTGATGGGGCTCTTAAGCATGATGTGGGAGATGTGGGCCCTAATCCGTTCATGAAGACTAAAGGATACACTCTACCTAAAACAGATGTAAGCTTCCGAAGTCTCACTGAAAAGTTTTGCAACTATGATTTGTAGCTGTTGAAGATCAAACATTGACTGTGGACATTTTGGTCTTTAGTTGGGGGAAATACTGCTCTCTCTCTTTTTCTTGTGTATTTGGGTCAGGTATGGTTATATGGGCATTCTAATAAGAAGGCTGGGGATGGAGGAAGTGGTTCAGACACGAGTAACTGAAGCAATATTTAATCTACAAACCCATTATTTTAAAAGAGCATCAGAATTTCTATCTTCTCGTCTCCCTGTCTTATAGAGAATGTGTCTTTCACTAATCACTAGAACTCACAGTCAGATTGGGAGGAATCAGTGTAGGTGAACCAAGGACACATACCTGATTTAGTGGGGAGAAAAGGTGAAGCCTCTTCTCATCAGAGAAGAAACCAAGATAGTTATATTATGACATTGGTAAGTAGCTAGGAAAATATCTCTAAAGTAGTGGCAGAGAAATAAAGAACCAAATACTCAACTTCAGACTGCACGTGTGAAGTAGAATAACACATCTAGGTTTTCACTTCAGTTGTTTTGTTTTTCCTGGCGCCCTTTTCCTACCTACCCCTCTCCCCCTTCAATCAGTAGCACTCAGTACCTCAGTGGAGAGAGGCTATAGTAGAACACAACGGTCTAGTTCTTGACATTTAAGATTCAAAATCTGAAGAGTATAAGGAAAAAGAAAATTTGGAAGGATAAGATAATGCGGAATCAATTTTTCTCATCCCTACCATCAGATAAAGTTTCTCTTGATTTTAGGGAGAAGGATGTCCACTGAGGAAATTATCACTAGAGTGACATCCTAAGAAAAAGCCCCTACTCCGTCTTCAGCTAAAATGAAATTAGGTATGTAGGGTGATGTGCTAGACAGGTTTGGGATTTGACAGAAGGACCACATTTGCTTGGATTAGAAGCAAAAATCTAAACTGTATAGGAAGTGAAGTACATACTATTATTATTATCATCTCCATTTTACAGATGAGGAAATAGAGGCTCAAAGAGTCTAAGTTGTTTGCCTAAGGTAACACAAGTTTGAGTGTCAGACCTGCAACTGTCTTAGACTTCCATTTCAAAATTAGAGTAGATTAAATTAGAGAAGTGCTGTAGAATTTGATAAAGAGGGAATTAAAAAACAGTTCTATTGAAGTATAGTTTATATAAAATAAAAATTACTCTTTGGAAGTATACAATTTCATTCTTTTTAGAAAATTTAGATGGTAGTGCAACTATAACTACAATCCAGTTTTATAACATTTTATCACTCCAAAAAGATCCTCCTCATGCCTGTTTGCAGTCAGTCCCTGTTTCCAACCCCAGCCCTGAGCAACCAGTGATTTACTTCCTGGGTCTAGAAATTTGTTTTTTCTAGAAATTTTATGTAAATGGAATCATATAGTATTGGTATCATAGAATGAGTTGGGGAGTATGAGCTCCTCCTCTGTTTCCTGAAAGAGTTTGTATAGGATCCAGGGAAACCATGGGAGCCTGGGCTTTTCTTTATGGAACTCTTTTTAATAGTTAAATCAATTTCTTCATTTGTTATAGGTCTATTCAGATTTTCTATTTCTTCTTGAGACACTTTTGGCAATTTGTGTCTTCCAGGACACATTTCATCAAAGTTATCTAATTTGTTGGTATAATGATGTTTATAATATTTCCTTTCAGTTAAAAAATTTTTTTTCCAAAGAGTCATTAGTGATGTCTAAGAGGGGATTATTTTTAAACATAGAACAGGACTAATTGGATCTATGGCTCCTGGTCTGGTTATTTTTGATAAGTGAATGTGATCATTGAAACCAATTTATGAACTTAAAAATAAATATTTAATTCTCTAATATATTTTAAAATATTGATTTCTATAACCTTCTAAGCATGTTGTGACATCTTAGCAGCTACCTAATGAGGCCCCTCCTGACCTTTCTGTGTGGCAGAGGCCCCTTTGCTCCTATGTCTCATACTCCCTGCTTTCATCATTCCCTTCAGATTTTTCTGACTCTACAGTACTTCCACAATGTTTCCCCAAGCAATGTACACATCACTCTTCCCCATCTTTTTATATCATCCTGTGTATCTTTCTAAGCCATAATTTAAATCCATCATTTATTTAAATTTATTTTTGTTCACCTACTATCCGGTAGAGAATATGAGGGATCTATAAATAGCAGACTGAATGGACTCCCACTTGAAAGTAACTGGTACTCATGCAGAGTAAGTCATATACACAGATTGTTGTCACCCCAATTTGAAACAGTTGGAAAGTTTTTACTTATTGTAGTGGCAATGAAGTCAGAGACATTAAAAGAGGGAGCTGTCTCCTCTAGGTAAGGGCTAGAAAGGCCACTGGCAGACAAAGGGCCATTTTAGTTAGGTTTTGAAGCTGGAGTCAAATATGGGTATGGTTGAGAGCTGTTTCAGGTGAAGGAAGAAACAGGGACAAAGTGGTAAAGTGAGCTGTTGAACAAAACAGATGCAAATCCATGTGAGAATTGTTCATGTTTCACATATATATATATATTTTTAAAGATTTTATTTATTTATTTGACAGAGAGAGACACAGTGAGAGAGGGAACACAAGCAGGGGGAGTGGGAGAGGGAGAAGCAGACTCCCTGCCAAGCAGGGAGCCCGATGCGGGACTCGATCCCAGGACCCTGGGATCATGACCTGAGCTGAAGGCAGTCGCTTAACCAACTGAGCCACCCAGGCGCCCTGTTTCACATATATTTTGACAGGGTTTCCTATTCCAGTTTTACCAAACCAAAGTTTTGAATGTGAGGGGAGAGAAAGAGAGAGCAGTGATGATGCCAAGGGTTTGGGCCTGAGCTGTTGGAAGGCAGGAAACGGGGAAGGGGGCAGTGGGGAGTAGGTTTTAGGGGTGGAGATTGGGAGTTCAGCACTGCACATGTTGAGTTTGGGATGACTGTGCGTTATCTAGTTGGAGATGTGAATACTGGAGAAAGCTGGATATCTGAATGTGAAGTTGAGGAAGAAGAGCAAGACTGGAGATCCGCATTTTTGAGTCTTTGGCATTAAGATGATATTTTATAGCCATTGGATTGGGCAAATGTGAACCAAGAGAGTGTGAGTAGATAAAGGGAAGAAGACCAAAGTTAACAGCCAGGCTTGCATTTGCTAGATGTAGAGAAGGTCGGTGCCTCAACAAAAATAGAAAACCCAGGAGGGTAGGTGGTGAATTTGATTTGGGACATTTGAATTTGGCTTTATAGTTGGAAATTTTGTATACTGGTGAGCATATAAGCCTGGAACTTGAGAGAGGTAGAAGATATCCACTGAGGGATGAAAGCAGGTCAGTGATAAGCTTATCAAGGGCAAGAAAAGAGAAGGGGGCCAAGGGTGCGAGCAGGGGTTCCATAGAAGTAGCTGAATGAGTCCAGGCTGGTTTGGGAGCAACAGAGAGGCCATCGAGGGGCTGATGTAGTATGTAAATAAGAAGCTGGAAACATTTGACTGATGAGGAAACTAAGTCCTGTCAGCAAGTAAATTGTTCAGGGACTCACCCTAAGCAATGGTATTACAATTCAGACTCAGCTTCCAAAATCTGCTCTTTCCCCTGCAACACAAAGGCTTCACTAATTCATTCCCCTTATTCTATAGAGGAGTTAACTAACAAGGTCATACAGCTAGGTAGCATTTGAGACAGTTCTATAACCAGGTTATCTGATTCTCTTGTGTTATCTTCACCATAATAGAATTTTAATAAAATCTCAGCTGAAATGTGATCAAATAATATGTGTGCTTCCATAGTCCCCCAAATATAACAAGTATAATAAAACTAAGGGTATTTCAAATTTTACTAAATTCAGCTTTAGCTCTTGGAATTCTAGACTAAGGCCAAGTATTCTGCAGGTGCTTAGAATTCCCTAAGAAGACATTTTACTTGGAACTAGACATGTCAGTAAATTTATGAAAATCACCAAGTCATTTTCTTAGCCTAAATACATCGATACATTTATTTATGATTGAATTATTAGCAGCCGTTAGTATGTTGAACCCTGAAGATAGACTCTCACAGTGCTGCTCTTTTTAGTAATAAAATTGGTAGTGTTCTTGAGGTTTGGGTGCATGTTTGCCAGCTTCCCGGGGTATTCCTCAGAAGTCACAGGCAGCAGCTTTACCATTGGCAGGGCTATTACTGGAAGAACTGACTTCTGCTCCTTCTGTACCCACCCACACAAAAGTTGCTTGAGCTGATTTACAGTGTATTGCCTAGGTCTCCAGTCAGTGAATTAGGAAGTGGAACTCTTATTGTTAACAATCTAATAGGGCCCTCAAAAGCCATTAAAGTGGAGAGTTGAAATAGCATCCATATATTTCAGGAAAGACATACTTTGGTTTGAAATACTCAGTTGAGAGTTTCCCTTTAAAACTTGCTGGAAGTGCTCTCAGTTTGGCTTGGCTAAATAATTCTATGACAGTATATTTCCGTATTCTTTTTTTGCAGGAGCTTAGGATATATCCTCTCCTCTATTTTTCTAATCTCCACAACACCATTTGGAGCCCTGGGGTCATGCACTGTTACCTGGCTTATGGATTGCTCCACAGGAAAAAGTCAGAGGAGTCTTTCCTTAGCTTGGATGGAAATCGTGCCCATTGCTACTCGCTCATTGTTTATCTGCACGTGTTTGCTGTCTGGCTTTGTGGATTTTTCTGTATCCTAGAAAATACTTGGTTTTCTAGGTATCTTCATATCTGTAAAACATGGGAGTGTAGGGATGTACATGTAGAACATATATTTAGTTACTGTGTATCTCTATAACTTATGCACGAGTCTCCCACTACCCCCCGCCATGTTGAGTATATTGAGAGATTATATGCCTCTCTACAAACTTCCCTCCCCACTTAAAGCATCTCAGTGAAGACGGGCATTGAGCACTCAGTAGAGAAAGTCAACACTTTTGCTTAAGTTTGAGTATAAAAGTATTCTAAAAGTTTCTCTCTCTTGTTTTTTGTCCATAGAGTTTCAAGTGATTAAACTAGTGATTTTCCTTAGTTTGTTTCACTCAGAAAACTAGGACAATATAGAACTGTCTTTGTCTCTCTGATTTTATAATGATCAGTTTTAAAATTGGAACCATAGTTGAACCTTCTTTACTTTGCATCCTTTATTTTTTAATATTAAAAAAGCCAGAATAGGGCGCCTGGGTGGCTCAGTTGGTTAAGCGACTGCTTTCGGCTCAGGTCATGATCCTGGAGTCCCTGGATCGAGTCCCACATCGGGCTCCCTGCTCGGCAGGGAGTCTGCTTCTCCCTCTGACCCTCTCATGCTCTATCTCATTCTCTGTCTCAAATAAATAAATAAAATTAAAAAAAAAAATGTTAAAAAAAAAAAGCCAGAATAACCATTTATATATATATTATGCATTATGTATAATACAATTTACTTGAAAAAATATTTTTTAAAATTTAAATTCAATTAATTAACATATAGTGCATTATTAGTTTCAGAGAGCTCATTACATCATGTGCCCTCCTTAATGTCCATCACCCAGTTACCCCATCACCCTTACCCCCCTTGAAAAAACATCTTAAAAAGAAAGCACACTTTTACTTTATTTATTTAGGCTAAAATATACTTCGTTGATAAGTTGACTGTTGTCTCAAATCAAGCATTAAATCAACGGATAAAATTACTTCTTTTTCATCAACAAATATATTACTAATAGCGAGAGCAGCGATTACTGAGTACTGTAAACAGGAGCTTATTTATGCAATTATTTAGTTAAGCAAAATTATTCTTTGAGAGACTCTGGACTCTGGGAAACGAACTGAGGGTTACAGAAGGGAGGTGGGTAGGGGGATGGGGTAACCGGGTGATGGGTATTAAGGAGGGCACGTGTGGTGATGAGCACCGGGTTTTACACGCAATTCATGAATCGTTGAACACTACATCAAAAACTAATGATGTACTATATGTTGGCTGACTGAACATAATAATAATAATAAAATTATTCTTATAGATTGATTGGGAATTGAGCATCGATAATTTTAAGACAGAATACCTCTTGTATAAACATATTTTTAGAAGAAATCATTTTTAATGCCAGCCAATTACATCATTCAAACCCTTTATATAGGGAGGAGGGACACAGTATGGTCCTCAGTGATACCTAACAGCCCTGCTTCATTGACTTTCCTGTTGTTCTCTGCCTGTCGATTGTCTGATTCTGTTCACCTTCCCCTGCAGTACCCCTCTTATATTCCTATCCAATCCATCATTCAAATCTCCTTCATGAGATTTTCTTGGACACTCTCAACCGGTTGTAATTTGTACTATCTTTCTTTTCAATCCCTGAAATATTTCCCTCACAGTCCTGAATGGAAGACGATAAGGAAAAATTAGAAAGCTATTGTCACAATCCAGGTAAACAATATGGTAGTTTGAATTAAGGAGTTGGTAGTGGAGATAAAAAGAATAGATAGCTTTGCAAGCATTTAGAGATAGAATTTACATAGATTGCATGTGAACAATGAAGAAAAAAAGAATCAAGAATAACTCCCAGATTTCTGACCTTTGAGATGTGTGAAAGGCAGTACTATTTTCTAAATTAAGGAAGGTTGATGAGGACAGGTTTCGGTGGAGATCATGTGAAGCTTGAGATTCCTATGAGAAAACTATGTTAGTTTGGAAGGCTAACTGCCTTTCTCACTAGCAATTAGATAAAAATATGTATATAAGCCTAAAGAGTAATTTTTTACATGTGTAACACATGGGTAACTAGAAAGGCAGCTCTCTTCTATGCAGTGGTTCAGAGATCCAGGCTGACAGAAACTCGGCCACCTTCATCATGTGACTTTAGCTGTTACCCTGAGATCATTTCCATTTTACCAGAAGGAAGAGGGGGGAAAAAAAAATCATGAAGCAGTGGGCATGGGATGTTTTTATGGGTCAGGACTGGAAACGGCATATCCATTACTTCTGCTTGTATTCCGTTAAATTAAAACACAGCCATATGGCTACACCTGCCTAGGAAATATGGTCTAGTTTTTTTTTTTTTTTAAAGATTTTATTTAATTGACAGAGAGACAGCGAGAGAGGTAACACAAGCAGGGGGAGTGGGAGAGGGAGAAGCAGGCTCCCCGCCGAGCAGGGAGCCCGATGAAGGGCTCGATCCCAGGACCCCGGGATCATGATCTGAGCTGAAGGCAGTCACCCAACCAACTGAGCCACCCAGGTGCCCAATATGGTCTTGTTTTATGCCCACATATGGCTTGATGAATACGAGAGGTCACCACATCCAATTAGAGACTTCCAGTAGGCAGGTGGTGTTTAAGTCTAGCACTCAAGGAAGTCTGCACTGGAGATGTAAGTTTTGGAAACACACAGCATAAAATAATATTTAAAAGTATGAGACAGGGAGAGAGTCTTGGGTAGACAAGGACTAGGATCAAGTGATTCCTGACATTTATGGCCAAGTATTATAAAAGAGTAAATCCTCAAGAGACAGAGTAGAACTGGATGCGGGTTAAAACACCACCGTCGGGTAGGAGAGTGTTAGCCTTCCCGGTCTGAGCCCTAACAACCCATGGGGGTAGTCAGAACCTTTGGCAGGAAGAAGGAAGGCATTTTGAAGGGTGAGTACTTGTAAGCATGTGAGATGTAGCTTTGGCTCTGAGGACCAGAGAGACCAGTTTGGAGCTGTGGAAGAAAAAAGAAAATGGGACTGGACTGTTGAACTGGGTATGTCTATCTTTAGGATCTAGAAAGAGTGGGAAAGAGGACAGGTGGGCCTATTTCTGAGTCATCCATTTTAGCTGTAGGTGCTTGGGTAAGTTACTTAAACTCCCTATTTGCTCATTTGTAAAATGGAGATAATTATAATACCTTTTACCTACGGTTTGGGAATGAGATGAGGCACGTGAAACATAAGCACAGTGACTATCACATGGGCAGGGCACAATATGTTCTCTTAGTTCTTTTTATTTCAGTATCTTTGAGAAGCATCTATGTATTTGCAAATGACTGTGTTATCACTGGTACTTAGTAAATGTTGAATGAATAAGTATAGATGTAGTAAAGGCAGAACAAATCTTAATGCCATTAGGAGATTATAATGATGAACCTTCAAATAAACAGATGTTATGTGAAGAACATTGTAGTCTCAGGGATAAACAAAAATATTTCAATACAACAAGACATTCAGGTAAAATATTAAGCCACTTGGCAAAATTATTTCATAATTTCTTTGATTTAGGGAGCCTACATTTTGTAAGCAGATTAACAGCAAAAGAAATTATTTTTGTTGAAATCTTATAGCAGTAGAAATTGTAGACATTTCATATTTTTCTTACGTTAAAAAATTCTGTAGTTAATTCTTATTCAGGTATAACTGACAGCTATATATCAATACTGTTTTCAATTCTCAAATCAATAGCCTGGCTGTTTTGGGGGAAAAAATCTAATTAGTTTCACTGAGGGGTTACCTTGTAACACAGGGGAAAAGCCCACTGCTCCTGAGGTATTGACTGGGATGGAAACCCTTTTTAACGGCCCCCTATGAGGTCAATTTAAGGGCTCTGGGCAACATGAGGAAACTAAAGTAGTTGTAAAGACAACTTCTGTTCTTTTGCCCAGCTCAGTTAGTACCACTTTGTTTACCTTTGGTAAAAAATATGCTTTTCACTTTGGGTGCTAGTTTCCTACAAGTGGGATGTTGTTGCCCAAATAGACATGAATTATCCATGAGCCGAACAAAAAATGTCTCAATGTAGATCCTGGGCCATTATTAGTTCTTTGGATATACATTCAGTTGCATATATTCCTCTTAGAATGTCTTTCCCTGGGCGCCTGGGTGGCTCAGTTGGTTAAGCGACTGCCTTCGGCTCAGGTCATGATCCTGGAGTCCCTGGATCGAGTCCCGCATCGGGCTCCCTGCTCAGCGGGGAGTCTGCTTCTCCCTCTGACCCTCCTCCCTCTCATGCTCTCTGTCTCTCATTCTCTCTCTCTCAAATTAAAAAAAAAAAAAAAAAAAAAAAGTCTTTCCCTGTCATTTTCACTTATCGAATGTATACTTATCTTTCAAGATCCAACTCAAACGTCGCTTTCTCTTTGACTCTTTTTTCCTCCTGTCAGAACAGTGTTCTCTGTTTTGCTACTAGAGTATTTTGTGCTTGTTGAGACTAGCACTTTTCCCAATGCATTGCAAATATATATATATATTTTTTAAGATTTTATTTATTTTTGACAGAGAGAGTGCACAAGCAGCAGGCAGAGGGAGAGGGAGAAGCAGGCTCCCTGCTCAGCAGGGAGCCCGATGCGGGGCTCGATCCCAGGACCCTGGGACCATGACCTGAGCCGAAGGCAGACACTTAACCGTCTGAGCCACCCAGGTGCCCCGCAAATATTTCTTTATGTGTCTGTGCCTCACTGGGTTATGGACTCCTTGAGGACCTGGTGCATATCATATTTAACTTTGAATCTCCAGAACTTAGCATAGTACCTGGCACATATTTACCCACTAAAAATCTTTTTTTTTTTTTAAAGATTTTATTTATTTATTTGACAGAGAGAGAGATAGCGAGAGAGGGAACACAAGTAGGGGGAGTAGGAGAGGGAGAAGCAGGCTTCCCGCCGAGCAGGGAGCCCAATGCGGGGCTCGATCCCAGGACCCCGGGATCATGACCCGAGCCGAAGGCAGACGCTTAACGACTGAGCCACCCAGGCGCCCCCCACTAAAAATCTTTATGTGAAAACATCTTTATCTCAATATGTAGATTTCTGTTGAATGACATCATGTCTTGTTGCTATAATACACTTAGAACAATGGTTCTCAACTGGAAGTGATTTTTGTACCCCCCATGCCTCCCCCACCCCAGGGATATTTGGCTATGGCTAGAGACATTTTCAGTGGTCATAACAGAGGAGGAGGGGCAGTGCTACTGGAATCTAGTGGGTAGAGGCCAGGGGTATTGTTAAACATCCTACAATGCACAGGACAGCTCCCCACTCCATTCCCTAAATATCATTTGTGTTAAGGTTGAGAAACCCTGTTCTAGAAGAAAAGAAGCCTATATAATCATACTTTCTATTAAAACCATTTTGGTCTACACACTGTCAATGACTATTTATATACCGCTCCCGCCAAACGGTATCTCCAGCCCAAATGTATGTTCTATGCTCCTGACCCATACCTATCTTCACTTTTTTCCTTCTCTTCCTGCCTCCTCCCCCCTCCCTCCTTTCCTTCCCTGCCTTCTTTTCTTGTTTCTTTCTCTCTCTTTCTTACCATGTTTACTCACCATCTCTACCTGCATGTCTTAAGACACTGCAAACACATGTCAAAAATAAAATTTATCATTTTCCTAGGACAGTCCTTTTCAACTACATATATTCTCCTAATTAGTGCTCTTTCTATCTATACAGCTGCTCAAGCCAGAAAACTTGTAGTTCAACTTCTGTATAAAATGAGATCTTTAATAAATCCTAAATCCTTTTCTGTCTAGGTCCTTATCACCCTCTTGTCCTGACAACTGCAGAGTCTCCTAAATGACCTCATTGACCCTCTACTTCTCCCTCCACATTACTACAAGAATAAAAAATTTTAAAGGTATTGCTTCTTCATGATTATAAGATTAATGGGTGATCATTTTAACAATTTGGAGGTACCAAAAACAATAAAGAAGAAAATATAATTAATTTGTTATGTTACTACAACCTAGTGCATTTCTTTTAGTTCCTTTTTCTATGCAAATAGTCTATATTTCTTATACTAAGTTGGAAATATATAAAATACATAATATATCATTATATATAATATCTTTTTTCACTTTTGTCAAATATTCTCATAACATTAAATATTATTGAATATATTCAGAGACATTTGTATATCTGAACCTTGTTCTAATTATCAAGGCAATCGCTTGGATCAGGCTCTTCTGGCTGAGAAAGACTGAGTATAATAAATGAGGTCTATGTCCATGCCTAGTAATACTGCAGTATATGTAATGCACTAGAATAATGATATACACTGAATAATACTGATTGGATGGGCTCCTCTGACTCAGATGCAGTGGTCTGTAGCATTTATCTAGATTTACCTCCATGCAGATCTACAATTTGACTTATATATTAAGTTTCATGATAGTGTAGGCAAAAAATGGTCAAATATCAGCATTTTCATATACTATAACCTCTCCTATGAGGCTGAGCTTGGAAGTGGGACAGCCAAGCCTGCAGGATGTCTGAAGGGATCCTTAGTCCTTTAGACTTATCATTTGTAACTGTGACCTTCTGATGAGGTCTTTTGGGGGATTTAGCACTTACCGCTCTATCTAAAATGTTCAGTGATTTCCTTCTAAATCTTCTTGACTGGAAAACCTTCTTTAATTTGCCAAAGTGGTGTCTATGTCTAGTCTTTGATCCTGAGATGACTATTGACATTTGTGATCTTTCATATTTTCCTTTTGTGTAGTTTTCTGGGCGTTATAGTTCTAAAAAGATAAAAACGAAAGGCAATAAAGGCTGGATGACAGTTTGCAGATTGGTTCAGACTCTGAGATAGGGAACAGAATTTGTGAGAGGAGTTAAATACCTCTTTACAACATTTGAAGAAGGTGTGCTTGATTTTATCTGAAAACCAAGGGATCTGTTAGGGGATTCTAAGCAGGGGAAATGATTTGTTCAAATTGGCACTTCAGCTGGTGCCTCTCCCGCCCTGCCTGAGTGACAGATATTCATCGCTCTTCTCCAAAGTGTGTGTGGAGCATGCAGTAATGATAGAGAGAATCTAAATAATTCTAAGGACTTTTGTGCTTTTAAGGTTTTATTGATATAGATATCTAATGACAGTTGTCTATTCCCTGACCTCCCCACTTTTTAAAGTTTACGGAATCCTTTTTAGATATTTTCCATCTGTTCTGATGTCAGAAGTTTCTGAATTTCATGTCAAGTTCTGTTAAATAAATCTGAAGAAGTCATTAAACATATAAAAGAATAAAAAAAAGTTAGTCTCCTGTGTCCTACAGCTTGGATATGTGTCTTAGATGTAGCAGATGAAGTGAATAGAAATTTATTAGTTAAAATTGTCTATTAAACAACACATTGTACATCCACAGTTTATTGACATTTGATGATTATAAGGAGGCTCTCAAGCCTCTGTAAAACTCTTAAGTTATTTCTGAATCATCAGAGAAAAAGTAGTATTATTTTTAATTTATTTTTGTGTATATTTTAGTGTGTTTTAAATTTTTAAAATATTTGTGATCTTTGCCTGTACATGTAATTCTAAGTTCATCAGATTTTTTTGATGAACTAGAACATCTTCATGGGAATTAGTCTTCCTTCGCAAGTTCTACAGTTTGATCCTCATTATAAAGCTCTCTATACTCCGTTTGGATCAGAGCTATCTCAACATGTGCCTTTTTTCCTTGATTTATTATTATTTTTTTTACTTTATTACTTACATTATTAATTTGCTGTTTACCTTCCTATTTTTTACTGTCCTATTTATTTTACTTCATTTACTATAGCAAGGAAGCGGATCACCTGTTCTATTGATGGAATTGCAAAATCCTCTCCTGCCCCGTCCACCTCCATCCCCTGTGTTCCTGGTTCCTAGTGTCTGCCTATATGGAATTCTCAGAAAACTGTGGGAAGGTTCCAAAGTTCTGTACAAGTATTCTCACCATTGTTTGGCTGATTTCTGAAATATTACAAGCAAAATGTTATTGCCTTAGCAAAGATTCAAATGCAGATGCAAATGTATCTGAGAAGGATTATGCTTTAAGGTACTAGGGTCTTTTGCAATCCGGTATGAATTAAGTATCAAACCATATATTTTATAGCATAGAGAAGAAAAAGCCCAATTATAGGGCAGAGATTTGGATCCAGGGATACCCAGGAAAAGCTTCCCCACCATGGCATTGTGGCCCAAGTCTGGGTGTGCTCTCTGGTAATGAACTGTCACCAGGGAATGAAAAGGCTAGGCAAAGATTCACTAATTCTAAAATTCTCCCATCTGGCTGAAATCACTCTACTTTGTAATTTAAATCCATCACTCTTGTTAGTGGAAGCAGAAGACAGCTTAATCAAGGGTTCAATGATGTCATGGCTTCCTTCCTCACATCTCTTCTTTAGGGGAATTTTATATCAATTCCTTTAGCCTTTAGTCTGCCACCCCAGACTTTTAATTTTTGCTCTGTTCTCTCAAGGCTCCTCTTGAAGATTTCTACAACTTCCAGGTCTCAGATGGTATGATGCCTTGGTGAATGAGCGTCAGGTAAACTCTGTTTTCAACAGGATGTGATTTCACACTCTTTCTTGTCCTCTTGTCTATAGAGTTCATATTTGAAGCCTTGTAATCCCTTATATTAAAACATTATCTTTGTGACTGTACTTTTCCCTAATTTCTTGCTTTAGATACAGAACTGAACTCTGTCATCTGGTGTTTTATACAGCAAACTTTATAGGCTGTCTTGTCTAAGGCCTGCGATGACATCGTCAGGACCCTTACAGAAGCAGGGGAATAAGGATAACTAATGATTTTTTTTTTGGAGATTCATAAGAAAAGTCCAGTATCTACTAGAAAATGACAATGAGCCCAGCACAGCAGAGACCTGTAGTAAATTTGTATATTCATATTCGTAGTCATCTGGTAAAACCAACCTGCTTATATGTCAACATGCTCCTCTGTAAAATTAGGTTCATGATAGTTGACTTCTCTTGGCCCCACATTGGGATTTATGAAAAGTAAGGAAAAAGCAAACACGGCTGTAAAATATTTTGAGCTGAAAAATACCATCAGTAATTATTAATTTATCTGAAGTTAATGTTGGTATCACTAAAAGTCAAAATAAATTCTGTCACCAAAATTTATTCATCTATTTCCTTTCTTCATCCCTGTATTTGTACTTGTCCCATAAATATGCACTTAGTACAACATGTACTAGGTATTGGTCTGGGTATTACACTGATAAATAAGACAGTGAGATCCTTTCCGTCATGGAGTTTACATTCTAGTGTGCATGAGTGTATGTATTTGTTGGAGGAGAGACAAAATAGGTAAGTAAATGAATATACAAGTGAGTGACACATTGCAAATATTACTGAGAAGGAATTAGAGGGATGTAATAGAGAATGGTTGGGTGTGCAGAAGAGGCTGGTGTGGCTGAAGAGGTAGATCAGGTGGGCGGAAGAAGATGAGGAAGAGACTGTATCCTATAGAGTAAGGAGTTTGGTTTTATTTTAAGAGCAAGGGGAAGCCACTCAAGTGTGAAGAGCATCTTGAGCTGATTTAAATTTTAGAAAAATCACTGTAATTGCTCTTTGGAGGAACCATATGCTCTTTGGAGGTGAAGGTGGAAGGGAGCCCACCTAGGAGGCTATTGCAGTTGTTCAGATGGGAGGCAATGATGCCTTGAACTGGGATGATGGTCCAGAGGAGTATAGAGAGGAGTAGACACATCCCAGGTATATAGTGAAAATAAAACCAACAAATCTTAGTGAGGGATTGGGCTTGGGGGATGAGGGAAAAGAGATACCAGGGATGAGCTTGAGGATGTTCCTGTCTTTTGTTGAGCTAGAAACATGTTTGAAAGGGGGGATCAGCAGTCTTTCAGGTTTTTGTTATTTTTTTTTTATTTGTTTGGTTTTTTGTTTTATGTTTGAGAAGCCTAATAGTAGTAGGTATCCAAAGGGAGAGGTCGAGTAGGCTGTTACACGTTTAGGTCTGTTTCACAAGGGAAAGGTCAGCTTTGGAGATATCTAGGAGGCGTTAATATACAGGTGTGTTTAAAGCACAGGATTTGATAAGATTCTCCAGGGAGAGTGTACAGAGCAGTAGAAGTTGAAGCTGAGCTGGAAGGGCGGGGGGCACTTCTATATTTATCAGTCATCTAGAATAGAGGTCAGCAAACCACAGCCCATGGACCAAATCCAGCCTCGGGCCTGTTTCTGCATGGCTACCAGCTAAGAAAGGGTTTTATATTTTTAATGGCTTGTAAGGAAAACAAAGAAGAATATGCTAGATTGCATGTGGCTCACAAAGCCTGAAATATTTATGATCTAGCCTTTTAGAGAAAAAGTTTGAAAAAGTTAGAGAAACTGAAGCCAGCAAAGGAAACTGAGAAGAAATGTGCAGAAATGTAGGGGGGAATCAGAAGGGTGTGATGTCATGGAAGTTATGACAAGAGAGTGTTTGAAAAAATTCTCTGAGAGACTACTAAGATGAGGACAAAGAATGACCTGAATATCATAGATGCTCTCATTAGTTAAGGAAAACAACATTAGTTTCTGTAGCAAACAACACCAACTTTTCAATGGCTTAATACAATATAAGTTTATTTCTCATTAGTGCAATTTTCAGTTGGCCAGAGGTGCAGAGATGATATGCTCTGTTCCATATATGTATATGGGGACACAAGTCCTTTTCTCTTGTGGCTCTGTAATACTTTTGGGCTTTGAAATAGGAAGCTGGATCCATCAGCATCAAGTCTGCAGATGAAAGAGAGGAAGGATCACATGTGAGAACTTTTGAATGGGCCACATCACTTTTGCTCACGTTTAGTTGTCTAGAGCTTCATCACATGGCTCTACTCAACTGCAAAGGAGGCTGGGAACTGTAGTCTGAATATGTTTCTAGAAGGTAAAGTAGATAGGCTTTGATGAACACGTAGTGGTCTCTGCTACAGAGATCTCAACAAGGACAGTTTTTATACTGTCGAGGCAGAGGAAGCCATAACTTGGTGGCTGTGGATGTGAGGGTAAGAAATGGAGACAGCAAGCAGAGACATCTCTTTCAGTAAGTGTAATTGTGAAGGGGATCAAGAAGTGGAATGGTAGATGGAGAGGAATGTAGGGTCAAGAGAAGTTTCCCATGGGGGAAGCCTTGTGTTGTAGTAGTAATACAGTAATGGTAATGATGATGATGATGATGATGATGATACTAACAGCCATCAGTTTTTGAGCACTTATTATGTACTAGACATGGTTCCAAATACTTCTCCTATGTTAACTCATTTAATCCCTGCAGTGCTCTTAGTTAGTCGGTGTTCTAATTATTCCTGTTTCAACAGATGAGGAAACTGAAGGACAGCAAGTTAAATAACTAGCCCAACATCACATAGTTGTCAATAGACTCAAGATTAAAACCCAGAACATGGTTCCTGAGTTAATGTTAGTTGTAATGCTTGGTAAGAAGAGCACAGCTTTTAGAGTCAAATGGACTTGGATTTGAATACTTGACCTGTTTTTTTTTTTTTTTAATTTTAAATTTATTTTTAAAGATGTTATTTATTTATTTGAGAGAGAGAGAAAGAGAGAGGGAGCATGAGTAGGGGGGGAGGAGCAGAGGGAAAGGGATAAGCAGACTGCGTGCTGAGCACAGAGCCCCAAGCAGGGCTGGATCTCACAACCCCGAGATCATGACCTGAGCCGAAATTACGAGTCAGACGCTTAACTGACTGAGCCACCCAGGTGCTCCTTGACCTGTTTCTTAATAGCTGTATGACCTTGGGGAAGTCATATAACTTCTCAGTTTTTCTTCAATATAAAGAAGATAATGACTAATATAGAAATATTTTTAGTGTTAAATAATATATGTGAAGCACTGTATTATGCTCAATATTTACTAGACATAAATGGTAACTTAATATACTAATTATGAAAGATATAAGCCTGGATAGATTTTTTTTTTTCATTTTACACATTTCTTCTTTACTTTTTAAAAAGAATTTGGTACCAGATTTAGAAAACTTGCTCCTGTTTTATAGTCCAGTAGAAATGAGTGAGAATATCATTATGCAGAAGTATTTTAAGAGGTTCAAGCATTGAAAATCAAGTTGTATAGATTTTAAATGTGTATACTGCTTTATAAGCTCTGTAACACCTTAGGGGAAACCTTCACAAAACAACCTGCTGTCTGATAGCAAATTGATGTTCTGTGCTTTTATTGTCATTTATCCCCTTATCTTGAATAAATGTGCCTTTGTTTAAAAAATTCCAGAGTGGAGGGATAATCTATTAAAAGACTGTACCACCTTTCACATTCAAAAGGTCACTTGCATTTTATAAATACAAATAAACGGATATATCATCCAGTCAGAAAGATATTTCACCTATCAAGCCAGGGCCTCTGTCCAGTGAAATGTGAAAGCTCCTAAATTCTCTGGGCTTTTTATAGCAAGAGAAAGAAGGCAGAAAATGCTGTAACTGGTTGAGAGTGTGGTCAGCTAGTGATACTTGCCAGGTAGCCAACATATCTTTGCCACTTTAAAATTTCTGAAAAAAAGAAAAAAAAGGAAAAAAAAATTCTACCACATTTGGAAGTTGCTTTAGGTAGCTTTTCATTGGTGGGGTTTGTGTGAAAAGATATCTAAGATTCATTGCTGAAAGTGAAAGACCTCATTGAAGGCACCTATATGATATGGGTTCCATGGGGAGAGCTATAGAGAGGGTTCCAAGTGCTCTATAATTTTACATCAGAGAGTCTAAGCCATTAGTGGTGTTCCTCTGGAAAAACCTGTGTCTTCTGGGTTCCAGCTCCTTAAAGAAGTAACATGTCTTAGGAAGAGATACATGGAAACATTCACCTGGCTATGTTCCCCTGCTCCTTCTGGGAATTCCAGATCAACTTCAGCCTTTTCACAGCTGTACCAGTGATGTCTCAGGCTGGTAAGGGCTGATTAGAATCCTCAGGGGCACCTAGAACATGTGCTGGTTGGGATTACATGGCCTCAGAACCAAAGGCTTTGCAACGAGCTATTGGTAAAGAGCTGTGGATTCAAATAATTTTCTATTGATCTTATCACTTACCAGTAGCAAACTTATTTAATCTCTCTAAGCCTCACTGTCCCCTTTGTAAAGTGTGGCTATTGATGCCTTTGACATAGAATTGCTGTGAGGATAAAAGAAACAATGACTGTAAGGTGCGTCACATCATTTCTGGCAATGAAGTCCACTAAAGATAGAAACCATTATTACCATTACTTGGACATTAGTAAGTTGTCTATTCTGATTGAGTTGGGACTTGGGCAATGCTGAGGTGATTCCCAATCTCAGAGACCAAATGAGAGAAAAGAGTAAGACAAAAACTGGATACTTCTTGCTCCGAATCCTCTAGTTCAAGCACAGCCTTATAGGGGGTTGGGTCTGGGAGGGAAATCAAGAGATGAAGTCAGCCCAGGGGCTATAACATGATCCTGGGTCAGAAAAAAAATGCTCACAAGGTAAAAACTCAATTCCAGTGGATGTGGAATTGGAGAGAATCAAAGCCCCTATCAGGACATGGGACTGGGACTGGTGGATAATTTTAGTCTGTGGCCATTTGAGTGGAAAGTTTCTCTTCAGGCATATAGAGTGGGACAGCAATGACAGGTGGGAGGCAGAACCAGAGAGGAAGGAGTTTTGAGCTCAGACTAGAGGAAAATGGTCTGGAAGGGAGGGAGAATTTAGGACCTGGGGAAAATCAAACCATGTGGATCCTTGGTTAAAACTCTTCAGTCATAGAGATGGGGAAGTATGGGTAAGGTCTGATCCATAGATCAGAGAGATAAGGGTCCCAAAAGCTGGAATTTAGGCTAATAAGGTCAAGCCCCTGAAGGCAGAAATGCTGTGGGCTGGGCACAAGGTTGGTGTCCCCAACCAAGGGAGAGGGGGCATTACCGGGGGCATTACCAGGGGCAGAAGGGCTGCTTGTGAAGAATGGAGGCTTTCCGGAGTGAGTAGGACCAATAGTGAGCCAGACTCCATGCTAGTTCCAGGAGGGTTACCTTATGTTTGCTCTTGTTCATTGTTAAGATGTGTCCTAGAGAATGGGGCTGGACTGAGCCCGTGCTTGGGGTAGGTGTCAGATTTGTGAATGGATGTGAACTGATTAGGGCAAGGCCCTCACAACTACTGGGTGATCTTTCTAAAAATGCAAATCTGATCCTACTTCTCCTCATAAAGCCATTTAGTGGCTCCCATTGTCTGTGGGATAGTCCAACTTGCTTAGACTGGCATTAAAGGCCTGCCATGATGTACCTCCGACCTCCTTCCCAGGTTTGACTTTTCCCCTCAGATAGACTGTGCACCCCATCCATGCAAAACTGTTCATCATTTCCCAAACATGGCTCTGCCAGACTCTCAGGCCATACGACCTCTCATTTTCTATGATCCTACTTGAATTAAAGTATATTCTTATGAAGAAGGCAAATTATAAGAAAAATAAAGCAGGGGAAATTCAACTAGTGTTTTGAGTTTGTTCCTCTAATAATAAATCTATAAATGCAAGTACTTAAAACATATTTGGACTTCTTGGTGAGGTCTTAAAGAGATCTTATCTCTCCCCCTTTGGGCCAGATATCCTTCTTGGTGTTTCTATGGTGTCCTCTGCACATCTCTGCTGTGGCAATTGTCACACTATGGTATGCTTTCGTTTTCTTCTTCATCTTTGTAATCCTGATGCTAAGCCAGCATCTGACATGTAGGTGCACATTTCTCAAGTATTGAGTGTCTATTAGAGCAGCTGTGGACATCCCTTCCTGCACTCTTCTATTGTATATTGAACATGCCTGTATTGTAACCCTCATCTGGTATACACAGCTCATGGGTTTCCATGAGTATGTCATCTTTTAACTATAAGCTCAGCGAGGCCAGCGGCTGTAATTTTTCTGTCTGTGTATCTTGCACCTGGCATGCAGAAGATGCTCAAACAGTATTTGCTGATTGAAAGAACTCAAGTAAACTTCCAAAAGACAAATGACCTTTGTGCAGAACCTGTAAAGATTGTGTTCCAAAACGTTACTGTCCATTAAAAGCAAGTAGTCCCAGAAGATTTTTAGCTGCATAAAAGTTTTCCCATTATTCTTTAATTGGTGCCCCGTAGCTAAAACTCCTGTTGTTTTGTCTATTTCCCTGTACAATAGATATGGATTCTCTTCTGGGTCTCCCTGAAGTGAATAGCAGTGTGTAAATATCCTATAGCTTCAATATATTGATTGAAAAACTGGGTACTTCAAATAACTTTTATCTTTCTACTACTTGTATTATCTTAGAGGTTATATTTATATGCAGGCTATGTATGTAAAAGTTTTGAATGGCAGTATTCTTGGGTGGGGATGGGAAAGAAGTTTCTTAGCTCTCCAGGAATTAATTCTAAAGAAACTGTATTTTAGTGCCATAGATAATTAAATAGTATTATGTTTTAGTCAATATCTTGACTCTGGGAAAAAAATCTTTACGTTGTAAGTTAAAAATATTCTAAACATAAAAATGCTGAGAAAAAATTCTCAAGTTTACATTCAGAAAATTTACATAGACGAGTTTAGTGGTGTTTTATTCTTTCATTAATATGTAACAATTTTTTAATGAATAAAAACCAGACAATTATTAAACATCCATAAGGAGCTTATTTCCATTAACTCAGGGAAAGCAATCCAGCTTTGAACATGCGTTAGAATGTATGTCTTTATGTTGAAATACTTTTGGTCATTTTTAAAGTTGAAATTCCTTGAGATATATTGAAAAGTACATTCTTACAAAGAAGGAGAATTATAAAATAATTAAAGCAGTGGAAATGCAATAACTGTTTTAAATTTGTCCCCCTGATATTAAATCTGAAAATACAAGAAGTAGTACTTTAAGCACGTTTGCATTTTTAGCAGGCTTCTAATAAACAGAGTGGTTGCCTTCAAGAAATGGAAAAAATTTAGAGATAAATAAAAGCAAACAGCTGTTACGTTCTGTCTAAAGTAAAAAACCTCTCTCTGTATTACAGTATCATCGTGCTATTCGTATATTCTTTTAAAATGTGGATCAAAGACCGTGAGATAGTGGAATTAATATATTTTATGCTATTCATATTTTTGTGTATGAGAAACTTGTCTATCAGAGTGCAAGCACCAGTGGAGGAAAGATATCTTGAGCAGAGTGGATAACAGATGTTGATTGTGATCAGTGATGGATGAGTTTCAGGTCACTGAGGCACAGGCCGGAAACTTCAGGGTGGCCCCTTTGATGAAATCCCAAAGGGGTAGTGGGGAGGAGAAGAGTAGGTCCCCCACTCAACCTATGCAGTGTTGATTGGCCAATAAGGAAACCATGTAATCCAATATATCTTTAAGAAAATCTCTGAGTAACTTTAGATGTGATTAAAAGAGAGATCTTCATATTAAGGGAGATAAATGAGGCAAAACCCTGTTTACTTGCATGATCATTTCTTCTTACACAGCTATTTAGTTCCTCCACACATTGCTTGTAACATCCTACAACTCTGTTCTGATGTCTACAGGGAGCAGGGGATGAGAAATTAAAATTCTTGCTTTGTGTCTAAAAAATGCCATACAGTTGGTTTAGAAGTGACAAAATCAGCTATTCAGTGGATTGTTTTGTCTGTGTCAAGGACCTCAAAGTGCTGTCTGTCCACAGTGGTCCACAGGCCGGTGAAGCCTCAGGGAAAGAAGTAGCAGGAAGTATGACCGGGCAGTCTTAGTGGTTGCAAAGGTAAGGCAATGAATGCGTGAATACTCATGTATTCAGAATGAATTTCCTGGCCAGAGAGGAGAAAATTCTGGAGTAGGACATTCTGCATTTATTAGGGTGGGCCTGTGTCTCTTGACCCTCCATTTCCTTCCTTTGTTCCTTTAAAATTCCTCCCGTTGATATATCAAGGTGAAGGGGGAGAGTATAAGAAATTAAGAAAAGGTTATTTATAGGCCGTTTTATTTCACACACATAATTTGTAGGCTCAAAAGAGAAGTAGAGAAAGAAGAGGGAAAAACATTGGTTTATGTGACTCCAGAAAAGTTGGCAACTTCAGAGTCACATAGAAAAATAAGATCTTTAGTCTTCATTCTGGGTTTTTAAAAATTTTCACCAGTAATTGTTAAGAAGAGCTTCTAGTAAGTCCCATTCTATGTCTAAAAGTAAATCCTGTTTGTGGAGGCTGGTTTCCAGAATTCTTTATTATTTAAAAAAAAAAATTTTTTTTTTTAAAGATTTTATCCATTTATTTGACAGAGAGAGACACAGCGAGAGAGAGAGAGAGAGAGAGAGCACAAGCAGGGGGAGTGGGAGAGGGAGAAGCAGGCTTCCCGCTGAGCAGGGAGCCTGATGCGGGGCTGGATCCCAGGACCCTGAGCCAAAGGCAGACACTTCATGACTGAGCCACCCGGACGCCCCTGGTTTCCAGAATTCTTAATCAGTTTTTATCACTAATGAGATATGTGTTTTTTGAAGTCTTTTTTTTTTTTTTATTCTGACGTTTACTTTCTTCATTTTCAAAATGAGGTAGTGTGCTAAATTCTAAGGTCTCTTTGACCTCTTGACAGTCTCTTGATATAACAACTTTTGACTAAATTGAATTTCCTTCCTTTTCCTTGTTGGTCTCATCAATGTGCAGAGAAAAAGATTTTAGTATCTAGTGGATAGTGAAACTAGACGTTTGAAGACAAAACAAGTCACAAAACTGGAAACTCCTGAATAGCTGAGATTGTCTACACACAATTTTGCTTCAGTCATTTTGAATAACTTGATCTGTCAATGAGTTAATAGCTTTCTAATTATTTAGGGGGTGGAGGTTGGGAAATAAAGACCCTGATATTTAACTAAGTTGATCAGTCATGGTGCTGGTTGGATGTCTGATGAGACCCTGTGGAACCTGATTTCAATTAATTCCACATTCTGGTTTTATTTATAAACCTCTGTCTGGAAATGGCTCTCCAGGCCAGAAGCTATCAAACACATTCTCTGTTGGGAGCAAGGGGGAGTTTCCTTACATTTTCCCTTTTGATGGTACCTCTCTATGGCTTAACCTCAGCCAGTCAAAACACCGATCGATGTCACTGTGACAGATATTTTTTCTACCGTTTTAGTGTCTGTAAATCAAACACCATCGGGGTATAACGGAGGATCTCAGGACACTACATCATCCTTGGCAATTCCACCAGTGTCAAAGTACAATAAGCATTACTTTAAAGGAAAATATTTTTTGAAAATAAATTGAGGCAATATTTCAAAAAGTTGAATTTTGTAGTGCAAAATATGGTTGGAAATAGAGTTCCTGGTTCGCTGCTGAAATGCATGTCCTTTTCTTTTTTTGGTTGTAATTGAGCGTGGGAAAGACAGGATGGTACCCAAGTAACAAAATGAAGACAAAGAAGAAAAAAAGATGGTTCTCCCCTGCTTACCAACTAGGAGGAGAAATAAGGGGTGAACCTGAATAATTCTAATACAAGACAATAAGTAATGTGATAGGAGATGCAGAGCTGTCTGGGCTAGCCTGCAGAAGAGAGAAAATGAAGGAAGCTGGGATTGGCAGAGAAGAAGAGAAGGACTTCTTCCTCCCAGGGATGAAGAGGACATTGGGTGGTAACTGTTGCCTGTAAACAGAATTTTAATGTAAAAGACTCTTGAAAAGAGCATGAATGACCAGAAAGGCCTGAAGAGGGAGGAGAGTGAAGACAGGGAGTCCATTCATCTGCCCTGGATGTGAACGGTGAGGTGAGCTGTTCAGAGTCCACTTTGGTGACTTGCATTTAGGGCAGAAGGGGTCTGCAGCGAGAGGAGCAGTCATCTGCGAGCTGGTGTGTCGTGCTGCCATTCTAACACGAGTGAAAGATAAAGGGCTGTAGTAAATAAGTGGCAGTGGGTTATCCTGAGGTGCTAGCGAGATGGGGACCTTCCTTTTTCTCCTGGCTTCACCTCAGGGCCAGCGTGGCATAACATATTGCTTGAAAGCTCTGGTTCTGGAGCCTGTTTGACTGGGTTCAAGTCCCAGCTCTGCCAATTACTAATTATGCAACCTTTGAGCAAGTTTTATAATGAATCTGTGCCTCAGTTTTACCATCTCTAAAATGGGCATAATAAGTTTTCCCTACCTCCTAAGGTTGCTGTGAAGACTGAGCAAGTCAGTGCTTGCAGAGCATTCAGAATGGTGCCCTGCATAAGGTACACACCATGGAACTAACTGTGAGACCTTATCATGCAGCCTGCAGCTGAATTTTGGGCACAACCTCCCTGCCCAACCCTAGCTTCAGTTACCAGCAGCTGAAGAGAGGTGTGGGTAACAAAACTTGAACTCCACATTCATAAGGTATTTGAGTAACTGCTCAAGACACTTTGATGTTCACAGAAAAACATTTTGCCTGGGGTCATTACTAATGTTGGGACAGTGAAATCTCTAGGGCACAGCCAGGAAAACCCCTTCTGTGGAATACAGAAGGATCTAGGATCATTTAAATATCCCCAATTGGGAGGAGGTACAGAGCCTTATATTAAAAAAGAAGAAGAAGAATCCATTCGAATTTGAGAGAAAGCTGATTACAGATGAATGCAGAGAAGAGAATGTTAAGAAGATTAAGGATGCCATGCCCAAGCCCCCTTTTCCACAGGGATATTCTAATGCCGACACCATCCCAATCAGTAGTACCCAAAGGCAATCCTCACCTCTCTGTGCCTCTCCTGCTAAAGAGTGAACTCAGGCTTTGGCCAAAGGTAACAATAAATATTAAAACCTTTATTATCAATGTTTGATAGCAGCATGAAACATTTATATTTATGTATTATTTCATTTGCTGTAAAGATGCAGGTGGTTTTAAAGATGCTATTGCTAGGTCATTTTTTAAAAAAAGATCTAATTATCTTCCTACCCATTTCCCTTTGTTAGAGCTGAGTAGAGTGCATCAAACAAACAAAGAAAACCTGTGCTGGAAGTAGGGCTGGGATACTGCTGGCTTACAGCTAAATCATTTGTTCTGAATCAAGGTCGACAGTAGAGAGGCTGTTGTGTTTTGCCTGTTCCTTAATTTTCTATTTAACTTCCTTCACAATCTTTCTGTGATTTAGAAGCAAATGCGTGCAGACATTTTGGCAATTACAAAAGCCATTTTCAAATGACAGAAAGCGTTAACACGAGCTAAGACATTAAGAATTCCTTCGGCGTGGATGTGGTGAGACCTTGTTCCTCATGTAGATGTCTTTGTGTAATATAAAAATGAAGAGAAACTGGAGCCCTCCATCTGCCACACTTTCCTGTATCTACATAATTACTCCAGGCATTTAATATATTTTGTTATGATAAATGTTGGACATACATGGATATTTTAAAAATGTGTGTTGCAGTGGGATTAGAAAAGAAAAATCCCACTTGTATTTGTTTTGGCCCAAAGAGGTGGTCAGACCTTAGAAAGAACATTGGTTTTAGCACACCTGGATTTGAATTCCCACTCTACCACTCACTACCTGGGTGACCCTGGGCATGTTTTCTGAGACTTATTTCCCCTGTCCATAGAATGGAGATAATGACATCTACCTTCCTGGGCATTTGTGACAATGAAATAAAATAACATTTATAGAGGTTCTTAGCAGGGTGTTTGGCGCAGAGCAATCTGCTTGTTAAATGGTAGGTGTTTTTCCAGTACTGGTAATACTCCTTTTCCTTCCTAGGTTTAGAGGTGAAAATAGTTAATCATGTCTTTTCTCTCTATGTAGTTATTTTGTCAGGTTACTTAAAAGTTGCATTTTTGGTTTGTTAAAGGGTGTCTAGCTTCTTAAAAGTGCTTAACTATATCTAAAAAGTGCAAAATTGACTCTGGCCTCCCCCAAATTCCACTCTTTTTTGAAGACATGGCTTTGCAGATCTACATGGACATGACAGTTTCTATGTGTAGGTGATGTATGATTTCTAACCAATTCTTCTTGTATATGGTTAAGTATTTTTATTCTTTCCTGGCTTTGCTTTAGTTAAAGTGGCTGTGGACAAATTTTAGATATCAGATCTAATCTGCTTAATAATCTCTCCCACTGGGTGTCTGGAGGTCTGACACAATGTAAACCATACACTTAATAAATAATTAAGGACATATCTTTAAAGGAGCTGAAAATAACACCCCTGATAATGACTTCTCAAAGTACAAAGGACCATTCAAGCATCCAGTTGAAACACATGTTAATTAAAAATTGAAAGTCATAAGTAATTGAATATTGATTTAATGTTTCGGCCCTGCAGGGCAAGTTGAGGAATTCTGGCAAATTTATATAGGAAGGAAGCCTTCTGCAGGCATCCCAGGGGAGGAACATGTCTCTAGAAAGCCCTTGTTGAAGTGAATTTTGTTGGTGGTTCTTAAGGCTCCAAGCACTCATCCAAAGGCATTTCTTAGATTTTCCATCTTTATGCAGCCTTGGTCTTGTCATTGTATGGAATGCTCAGTGAGATGGATCACAGGCTTATTCAAGGACCCTGGAGGCCAGCCTGAGGATCCTGGAAGGTTGGGGGTGGGATGTCAACAGAGTGAGATGGTGAAGAGTTAAGCTGGCGGCATTTCTATTACATGGGACAGTTTATTATTGTGCTCACTGAAACAAAAAGAATACAATTTAAACCAATTTCTTTTGAGTATAAAGGAAGATGCATTTATTATTTCAAATTTGGAAAGATCAAGAAAAACATAAGAAAATTACTCATAATCTTTTTCTTTTTTTAAAGATTTTATTTATTTATTTGAGACAGAGAGAATGAGAGAGAGAGCACATGAGAGGGGGGAGGGTCAGAGGGAGAAGCAGACCCCCTGCTGAGCAGGGAGCCCGATGTGGGACTCGATCCAGAGACTCCAGGATCATGACCTGAGCCGAAGGCAGTCGCTTAACCAACTGAGCCACCCAGGCGCCCAAATTACTCATAATCTTATTATCCAGTAGCAGTGTCTGTTAATGTCTTGGTAAACTACCCTCTAGTCTTTTTTTTTTTTCCTTTGCTAATCATTGTTTTACATAATGTTTAGAATATAAAACATGAAAAGGAGAAATGAGAAGAAAACTAATTAATAGAGCCAGATGAGTGATTCTTGTATTCAACAAAATAATCCCAAGGATATGGAAGTTAGTATTCTATTCTCTATTTGCACAATGCCTTTCATCTCAAACCAAAAAAAAAAAAAAAAATCTATGAGTTATTTGTTTTTTCACATGTGTGAGCAAGAGACATATATTATCATCTGCTTTTTTTTTTTTTTTTACACAACAGGTGTTCCATGAATAGAACTTTCATCTCATGATTCACACTTCAGAATTCTGTATTTCTTTCTAAATCTCTTTTTTGTGTGTGTGGAAATAATACCAGAAAAAGAGTAGTTCTAACTTGGAAACAGCTGAACACTAGGGATGAATTACAGAACAAATATTACATAGCATCATGAAAATTCAACTGCTTTTGATGATTGGAAAACTGAGTGTCAATAGAATTTTGCATAGTTTAACACTTAGGGAATCTCAAATGAATATGTTTATTAATTACTTGCTTATAAAGGCAACTCTATAGAAGAGGGGGAAGATATTGAAATAGTACTTTATATTTTATATTTTATTTATTCTGTTAGATTTTGAATTCTGTGAAAAAAAAGGAAAAAAGAAAGTGTTCATTCTGGTAGATCATAATCTTGACCCATTGGACAAAAAAATCATCTCTTTTAAATAAAACTGGTGTGGATAAAAATTAAAACTGATTAAAATGGGAAATTAAGTCTTCTGAGTCTTAAGTGAATTTCTTACATGTTTTAGGCTAGTGGGGATTTTCTAGTTGCTCATAATGTTACTTATTAAATTTTTAACACCCCACATCAGTATATTTTACAGGCTTATGTAGAATTTAGAGCATATCCTTCTATGTCCTCGTTTGAAGGAGATGTGCTTTCTCAGCTTAGGTAAACCATGCCTAAGCTTCTGATTAAACAAATCCTCAGAACTCATAAATTCAATCTGAACCACAAAGGACATTTACCAAACCCTTGACATACTAGGAGCCAAATATGGAGTGATTTTCCTGCAAACAAAATTTCTCACAAATTGAACAGGTTGAATTATGGAATCGATAAATATCCTATAATAAAAATGTATAAACAATATAAGGGAAAAACAAAATCTTTTGAGGTCATACTTTGAATCTCACCTACTTCAGTGCCAGAAGATTGGGGTGAAATAATTGTTTGAAAATTTTGATGTGCTATATTCTAAATAATTTGTTGTTTATAATAAAAATAAAATTCAAAGTGATAAATGGTTTTATTTGTAGGATTATTTAGAATCCTGTTTAGGTGTGCTTAACAAAAGCCCCAAATTTCTGAAATTACCTAATTTTTATTTTGTTTAGCTACAGATGCAAATGGTTAACTCTATAAAAGTCTTTTCCTTAATCATGTCTATTTAATTTCATTATTTTATTTTATTATTTTATTTTATTCCTTTTCTTCCAAGGTTTTATTTAAATTCAAGTTCGTTAACATATAGTGTAGTATAGGAGCGCCTGGGTTGCTCAGCTTGTTAAGTGTCAGACTCTTGATTACAGCTCAGGTCATGAGCTCAAGGTTGTGAGACTGAGCCCTGGTGCAGGCTCTGCAGAGTGTGGAGCCTGCTTAAGATTCTTTCTCCCTCTTTCCCTGCCCCTCCCCCCTCCCTCTCTAAAGCAAACAACCCCCCCCTCCCCATATAATGTAGTATTAGTTTTAGGAGTAGAATTTAGTGATTCATCACTTATATATAACACCCAGGGCTTTTTAAAAAAACAACTAAATAACAGATATTTGTTAAATACTTGCTATGTGCAAGGTATTGTGATAAGTACTACAGAGAGCAAAAAATAATTAGAAGTTATCTATTTGGGGAGCTTAAGGATTTGAATTAGAAATTATTAGAGACAAAACAGTTTATGGTAGAATATTTATCAAATAAATTTTTGAGAACAGTAATTGCAAATAATTAATAAAATATAGAAATTATTTATCTCACTAAAGAAGTTTTATTATTTATTTAAGGAAATAAATCATAAAAACCAGTATAGTTGATATCTGTAGGTAGCAAAAACTGTGTGTGTGTGTGTGTGTGTGTATGTATGCACATTTATGTATGTAGAGGTTTCCCTGCTATCTGAAAGTACAGTGTTCCTATGAAACTTCTGTAAGCTGAAATAGCATAAATCTAAGAAGCAATTATCATTAATTTACATGGAAAAAATTTTGAGCATTCCCAGGCCCAAAAAATAACCTGTCTTGGGCTTTTCTGGTACCTTAGGACACATCTTGCTAACTGATACACAAAATTAATCAGGGTGAAGCACAGATGCTCCTGGACATTGTTTAAAGCTATGATGGCTTGATGCTTACATACTGAGTGTAGTTCCTGGGGTAGGAGCTAGGCGGGGCCTGTCCTGATACTGGGGGTGCATTCTGCCTCTCTAAGGGCTTACTTCAAAACAGATGCCCAGTGCTATTTTTGCTTTTCACCATTTTTCATAAAAGAGAAAATTCTCTTCAGATTTCTTTTGGTCAGCAAAAACAACTTCTAATGCAGGTCTTTAATAGAAGCAAAGTGGCATAGGGTGAACTTTCCAAAAGTGGGGATACCTGCACCTAGTATTGAGAAGGGATATGTAAATATATACATCTATATGAGAGTATATCTTTATATAAAGTACCAATAAGTAAAGGCAGAGTGAATCAGAAGAAAAAAAATTATATCTTTTGGCATTGTTCACTAAAATTCAATTAGACATGAACTCTGAAAATATAGCAGAAAGCTTAAGGAAAGAAGAAGCTAAAATGAAAGACCAATTGTGTAAAGTATATAGAAGCTAGGTAAGAAAAAAAGATTTTGCATGAATCTGAAATCTCTATGCAAGACTTACATGCAAGGTGCATGTCTTAATCTGTTCAGGCTGTTGTAACAGAATACTACCGACCAGATGACTTATAAACAACAGAAATTTATTTCTCAGAGTTCTGTAGGCTGGGAAGTTCAAGATCAAGTCATGGGCAAATTTGGTGTCTGCTGAGGGGCAGCTTCCTGGTTCACAGATAGCATTTTCTCTCTGTGTCCTCACATGGTGGAAGGGGAAGGGAGCTCTCTCAGGTTTCTCTTATAAGGCCACTAATACCAATAAGCACCCCACTCTCATGACTTAATCACCTCCCGAACACCCCACCTCAAAGTACCATCATGCTGGGGATAGGTTTCAATATGTGAATTTTGGGGGTACATAAACATTTAAACCACAGTGGTGCATATGATAAAAATTAAGTGTGTTCCTGGAAACTCCATTGCCAGTATGGAGAGCAAATGCCCATAATACTGAGAGTAAGAGACAAAGAATGAAAAGTGATGAGAGAGGAAACAGATGTGAAGGACAAGGTCTAGAGATTAATGCTGAGAAGTTTTTCTGAATAAAATATTGGAAAATGACTAAATATGTCTGACATTTAAGAAAAACCGGTATGTTAACATATTTTGGTCAATAACTTATTCTTTCATTAGAAAGTTAAATTCAAAAGTGCTTTATATGCATACAACGAGAACAAGAAGTGACCTGTAAAAAATCAAGGTGCTCTCAGCTTTATCTCCTGTGATATCAAAGATCGGAAGGGGGCGCCTGGCTGGCTCAGTCGTTAAGCATCTGCCTTCGGCTCGGGTCGTGATCCCAGGGTCCTGGGATGGAGCCCCGCATCAGGCTCCCTGCTTAGGGGGAAGCCTGCTTCTCCCTCTCTCACTCCCCCCCTGCTTGTATTCCCTATCTCGCTATCTCTCTGTCAAATAAATAAACAAAATCTTAAAAAAAAAAAACACAAAAAACAGATCAGAAGATAGTGTAATAGCATCCACAGTTTTGAGGGAAAAAGACTCTGACTTCAAAATGTTATACCCAGACACATAATTCATGTTCAAGTGTTCCAAATTATATTCTTTTTACTATTTTGAAAAAAAAATTGCCTACATCTGTCACCAGGTAGATGAAGCAGAATTAAGAGTTCAAGGATGGAGACTTTGTGCTATAAAAGAAATGGCAGTGAATATCAAAAACATTTACACATGGAACTTAGAATAAATTTGTAACTTTTGGGAATAAGTTCAATGCCAATACAAATGCAACTTTAAAAGAAAAGATGCAAAATGTAACAGTTATTTTGTGGCAATAATCTGGGGACTGGCAGAGGTGGAGATGAGTGGGAGGAAACCAGTCTGGTTTGGAGAGCTCATCAAAGTCTTTAGTGAGGGAGACAGAGCTGATAGCCAACAAAGCACAATTCATATGGCAAAATGTAGGAATAGAAGTCAGGGAAGAATAAATATAGAAGTAAAAGCAAATGTTTTAGTAATTAAAAATAGATGAGCTAAAATTCAAATTCATGGGCAAAATTTCCCAGATAAGGTTAAAAAAAATCCCAGAATATATTATTTATAATTTCTACAAAAGCTTTTAATTGAATGATAAAAAAATTCATTCTAAAAAGAAAGAGATGGCAGCGATAACTTTGGATTTATTAAAATGTAAGACAAATAGAATTGGATGAAGAAGATTAGTATTTATTGGTAAAATATAAGATTCACAAGCATGGTAAATTTTTAGGTTAAAATATAAGAAAAATTAAATATAAAAACCAGATTATTGTTGGAGACGTTCCTTATTTTTAGCTTTGGATAATCAGGTAGCCAAAACATAAACTGGAATAAAGAAAATATGAAGAAACATATAGTTATCACAGTTGAGTATTCCATGGGACATTTTATATATATTCTCCTAAATGCTTATTTGGCAAAAGAGGAAGTCAAATCCACAATGAGCATTTAGAAAACATAAAAATTATTTGTCATCACTAATGGATTTTTTGCCACAAGGTGATACTCAGAGAAAAATTGAGAGACTAAATGATTTAAAAAGAAATAATGCAAATACATCAACTACATATTCAACACAAAATATTAGAACACAAATAATAAAGCAGACCTTTGGAAAAAAGGAGAAGCCGTAACAGAAGCATAGGTAGAATAAGAAGTCAGAAACAGGAAAGCAGAGACTCGAAATACTGGTCTAAGGGTTGGTTATTTGCAAAAACATTGAGAGAATTCTGGCTTCTATTTAACAAAAAGGGAAAACAATATTAAATGAAGGTATAAATGAGAAAAAGTATTAAATAGCACAGAGAGAGGCAAAAGAGTATTTGCAATTGAATACTGTAGAGAACTTCATGGTAATCCACTTGAAAATAATAGAAAAAATTCTTATACATTATGAAAATGTAATCAAGAGGTAAAAGTCTTGAAGAGACTAATAACATGAGGGGAACTTAAACTACTATTACTATTTTGAATAAACAAGGTTGCAGGGCTGATGTTTTTCCAGTGACTTATTTTTTTTCAAAGAACTCTGCTTAGAAAATTATGAAAAGTTTACATTTTTAAAGTGTAACCATGATATAAAACTTTTCAAAGAGGGGCATCTGGGTGGCTCAGTCGTTAAGTGTCTGCCTTGGGCTCAGGTCATGATCTCAGGGTCCTCGGATCGAGCCCCACATTGGGCTCCCTGCTCCGCGGGGATCCTGCTTCTCCCTCTCCCTCTGCTTGCCACTCCCCCTGCTTGTGCTCTCTCTCTCTCTCTCTGTTAAATAAATAAATAAAATCTTAAAAAAACCCAAAAATTTTCAAAGAGGACACAAAAAAGGAAAATGACAACTTATTTTGCAGATTTTATTTTTGAATGTAGATACAAACAAAATTTCAAAGTTACACTAACATAAGAACAACAACTAATTTACAGCAAAGAGAATTTGTATTTATTATCAGGGAGCCTACTACATGTGTCATCAATATGTGAAAAAAATCATCACAAAAGATCCTAAGGTGGTATTAACAACATTCTGTATTGATTCTTTGTAATGATAAACTATTACCAGAAGTCGTCATCTTCTCCTTCTTCTTCTCCTTCTTCTTCTCCTTCTTCTTCTCCTTCTCCTTCTTCTTCTTCTTTTTTTCTTTTTCTTTCTTTCTTTCTTTCTTTCTTTCTTTCTTTCTTTCTTTCTTT
>NW_023270389.1:29668823-29687922 GCF_011800145.1 Mirounga leonina
TTTCTTTCTTTCTTTCTTTCTTTCTTTCTTTCTTTCTTTCTTTCTTTCTTTCTTTCTTTCTTTCTTTCTTTCTTTCTTTCTTTCTTTCTTCAAGATTTTATTTATTTATTTGACAGAGAGAGACACAGCGAGAGAGGGAACACAAGCAGCAGGGATGGGAGAGGGAGAAACAGGCTTCCCACCAAGCAGGGAGCTTGACGTGGGCCTCAATTCCAGGACCCTGGGACCATGACCTGAGCTGAAGGCAGATGCTTAATGACTGAGCCACCCAGGTGCCCCCAGAAGTATTCTTCTTTAGCCTGATTAAAATAAAATATCTGGAGCCAACAGTCAATATACTAGTTAACAGAAACATTAGAATTATTTCTACTAAAATTAGGAACAAGGATGGATGGTAATCATTATTGTTATTTAAGATTATCCTGGAAATTATAGCCATTTCAATAAGCATGAAGCAAGAAATTATTAAGAATTATAAGCTATTAAGGAGGAAAAAAATATATACTCTTGGTGTGCTGGTGGGCCTGTAAATTAGTGTAATCTTCCTGGTGGTAACATGGCATGAAAATAGTTCTGACCCTTTGACTCACTAATTCCCCTGGCAAGGTATTATCCTAGAGAAATAATCATAGATATAGACAAAGATTTATATGGTTTGATATATAATAATGAAATTGGAGATGAGAGAAAATAAATAAATTTTAAAGCATACATAATGGAATATTATGTAGTCATTAATAATTATGTTCTCAAACTGTATTTAAACAGATAGAAAAATGTCTATACAGTTAAAGGAAGGAAACCTAAACAAACAACCATAAAATAATACTAATTGTGAGTCTCAGTCTATGTCTATGTAAAATATGTATATACATAAAGAAAAGAAGGTAGGAAATAAAGTGTCAACAGTGTATGTCTTATGGTAGCATTATTTTCTTTATACTTGGCTTTACTTAAAAAGTTCCTACATTCCAGATGGTTCTGTACACTATGATTTCATCTAGGTTAAATTGTGAGTGCTTATTGTGATAATGTATAAAAGTAAGAATTTTATTAAGGCAATAGAGTTGTAGGATTTATTAATACTTTAAACAGTTTCAATATGCTATTTTTAAATTTAAGAAAATGGGTAGTTATGGAGAGTTGAAGACAAATATATTTAATATTTCTGAGTCCTCTAGTGGACTTTTTTGTTGGAAAACTATCATTACGATAAAGTTCAGGTAAAAGTATAGTAAATGTGGGGGCGCCTGGGTGGCTCAGTTGGTTAAGCGACTGCCTTCGGCTCAGGTCATGATCCGGGAGTCCCTGGATCGAGTCCCGCATCGGGCTCCCTGCTCGGCAGGGAGTCTGCTTCGTCTTCTGACCCTATCCCCTCTCATGTGCTCTCTGTCTCTCTCATTCTCTCTGTCTCAAATAAATAAATAAAATCTTTAAAAAAAAAAAAAAGTATAGTAAATGTGGCTCCATTTCCTAGTTTTTTTTTTTTTTTTTTTGCTTGCCTGGTTTAAGAATGAGTTTCAAAAATGTTGACTCATATTTTCCCTAAAAGATCTTTGAAAAATGAAGTACTCTGCTATACATTTTAAAGTTGACATCTACAATTTTGTTTTACCTTAATGAATAACATAGAATAATAGTAATTTCTGATGAATTATAAATGTTTAAAATTTTAAAGTAAGTTGGTTAGATTACTTTCTAAATGTATTCAATGGAATCAAAATAGCTTAGCCCTACAGTCTTGCTCTGTGGCCCATGGACCATGGAATTCAGAAGACCCTTTCAGCTTATCTGCCAGGTGAGTGATATTTTCATAATGATAATAAATAGTTACTTGCCTTTTTCCACCGGGTTGGTGTTTATATGATGCAAAAGCAAATGGTGGATAAAACTGCTGGCACTTTAGCATGAATCAAGATAGGCACTCAACTGTATTAGTTACTGGCAAGTGTATACCTCCTTGCCACACAATCATGGTAAAGAAAAATGCCAGTTGCACTTAAAGAATGGCCTTTAGTTTTATTAAATCTTGACCCTTGAGTATACATATTTTTGATATTCTGTGTGCCAACGTGGGAATACAGGTAGTTATTTCAAGGAAAAGCATTTGGCAATTGTTTCAGTTGATAACTGAACTAGTTACTCTTTTTTTTCTCTCATGGAACCACATTTTACCTGAAAGAACTATTGACAGACAAATGATGGTTCTTCAGACTTGGATGTTTGTTAGACGTTTTTTGAAAAATGAGCGAAGTGAGTCTATGATGTCAAGAAAAACGACTGATAGTACTTGTTGTCAGAGGTATAAGTAAAGTTTTCAAGCAAAACTTAGATTTTGGAACATTTGTATTTGCTCCTGGGAACATGGCAGCTTCCCAAAATGTCAAAACTTTTCTGGAGACTAGAGGGGGTAACTAATGAGAATTTTTGATATTGCATAATGAAATGTGTCAACACCTGGAAAATCTGTGTACCTCAGTGAATGCATATTTTCTGAATGACCAGTGTAAAATGTTTCAAAATCATGCACAGGAAAAACATCCATTCAAAGCACAAGACAGGTCAATGGATTTTAATGTAACAGAATATGAAAATTTCATTGATAAGCTTTCAGATTCACATTGCAACTAACCTTTAAGGAACTACCATTTGCTGAGTTTTAGTGTAGTGTCAAAAAAGAGTATCTACAATGATATTAAAAGGTTAATTAAAATACTCTTCCCTTTTCCAGTTATGTATCTTGGAGAGACTAGGTTTTCTTCATATACTTTAACCAAAAGGATTATCAAATAGGTTAAATGCAGAAGCAGATAGGAGAATGCAGTTGTCTTCTAAGCCAGATGTTAAAGATACTTGCAAAAATGTAAAATAGTGTCACTCTTCTCACTAACTTGTTTTGTTTTTGAAAAATGTAGTTATTTTTCATCAAACAAAATCTATATTAACACAAATGCATTTATTATCATTTTTAAATGAATGAATTTTAAAACTTATAATAAATAGCTTGAATTTTGAAAATGTTATTAAAAATATATTTTGGGTTGAAACATTACACTATTATTAGTGCATGACTGATTAAAACAATAACATAAATACATCTCACATTTCGGTAAATACTAAACATCAAAAGTAAAATGTTATTGAAATAGTATCTCTTCAGATGGTGGATGTGGCTGTTTTTTTTTTATTTTATTTATTTATTTTTTTTAATTTTTAAAAATTTTATTTATTTATTTATTTTTTGGATGTGGCTGTTTTTATCCTTTCATTAGTTTATGTGTCTTATAAATAAATATCACATTTGCTAGTTGAAACAAGAGTCAATAAAAACTAACATTAAAGGAAGAGAAGTTACTGGACTATTAGTAAGTGCAGTGCCTACAAAAGTTGCATTAGTGATAATATTTTAAGAGCAATCATGACATTTGGATCCACAACATCTTCCTCTTGAGTTAATTTAAATTCAATAAATGTATTGGAAGAGTAAATATATTTCAGAGAAATGGTTGAGGGCAAGCTGGAGACATTCCCAAGGAGGAGAAATGAATATAGCTCTATGCTACTCAATATTCTTTTGGAAAAGTAATGAAAATGTTTCTTTTATGAGTTTGACTACAGGGCCAGGTAACTATAACCACCAGTTACCTTTGACATGTGTTACTTCTACCCGAGATGTAGTGTTGAGCTGTCAAAGGTCAATGTGAAACTTTTTACCACCTTGAAATCATGCAAAATATACAACTGAGAAGCAGGCTCATGTCCTAATTAACAGAGGCTTAGTAGACATGCATATTTCATATTGTCCCTTGGCCACCTCAAAGAATTCATACAGTGTACCATAATAAGATTCAGAGAGGGCAAGAAGTGTGCCTTTCTTTTGTAAAGAGGGTGGGAAAGGAGAGTAAGTGTGATGCCCTGACCATGACTTGCTCTTAAGCAGATCAGTTTAGGAAAATATATATGGAATATGTGGGTCTGGAAGTTGATTACCTTAAAACTAAAATAAATTGCTACATCATTCTTTTAAATGTATCCTATGGAATCTAAATATCAGAGCAATTTGTTACTCATTATCTTTCATTTTATAAAACACATGGAAAAGCTCTTCTCTTATAGTTGAAATTTATCATTTCACTTCTCAATTAAATTCATATTTTATCCTTTATGCTTGAAAGCTTTTTACTAATCACTCTGCAATGAAAGTGCCTTCCACTGGGGAGTACCTGGACGCCTGTTTGAAGATCTCTATCTTGGATATTCACCGTAGGAATGTGAGCTACACCTAGGGAGACATCTAGTTCGCTTGATGCCTTCTTTAAGGCTGCCAAACATTGCAATGGGATTCGTTAATTTTGTTTTTAGTTTTGGTGGGTTTCTTACTTTAGAATGAAGGTCAACTAAGGACTACTTATACTTTCTGCAAATTCCCTTGACTCTGATTTCTATTTCAAATTTTGAAGGCAAAGATTTTTCTTCTGCCCCCACTCCACAACTTTAAGGGAGGGAGGGAGGTATGGACTCAAGTTATTTTTCTGTAGACTGATCTTAGCATGACTATAAGAGGTTCATGCTTTTGAACTTCTTTTGATCTTAATCCCAAATGCCTCCCTATTCAGAGCCTTGATGCCTAAAATTCTCCCCCAAAGGGTGCATTGCCTTAGACTAGCAGTCTTGTTGCTTTTTCTCTACCAATGAAGTGAGAGGATCAAAGAACCCGGGACAGCTGGTTGTGAAAGAAGTATTGAAGGAAGTTAGAAACTTAGAGAAGAGGTAGCTGCAGTTCTTAAGAATGGAGAGGAGGCTCTTTTGAAGTTCTAAGACCAATTACAACATGTGTGTCCCCAGACAGTTGTCATACACCAGCAGGGTATCCTAGAATTCACCTCAGTTCAGGCACTACCTATCAGAGATAACATCCGATCCTGCAGGTTGAGGGCTTACTCTTTCAAGACAGACCCCCACCCATAGACACCTCAGATACCACTCAAAAGCCCAGGTTGTCAGCTGTACTTTGACCAGCTGGCTAGAAATCAGAGGTTCCTACAACCCCCTCTTCCTGTTCGATTAATTTACTGGAACGGCTCACAGAACTCAGAAAAGCATTTTACATATTAGAACGCTGGTTTATTGTAAACGGATAGAACTCAGGAATAGCCAGATGGAAGAGACACACAGAGCCAGGTATGGGGAAGGGGGCAGGGCTGCCATGCCCTCTGAGTGTGCCAATGTCCCCAAATCTCCATGTGTTCACCAGTCCAGAAGCTCTCTGATTCCCCGTCCTTTTGGATTTTTATTAGGAGGCATCATTACTTAGGCATGGTTGATTAAACCAATGGCCATTGATGATTGATTCAAGCTTCAGCCCCTTTCCTCTCCCTGGAGGTCAGGGGATGGGACTGGGACATGGTTGATTCCCCTGGCAACCAGCCTTCATTCTCTGGGTGAAGTCCGAAAGTCACCTCATTAACACAAGGATACATATCTTTATGGCTTTCATAAGGAAATTCCAAGGACTTTAAGAGCTATGAGCCAGAACTATGGAGAAGACCAAATATATATGAAAAATCTGAATGACCAAATATATATATATTTACAAATCACAGTATTTCACAGATGAAACATAAAGCAGTCTGACTTAATGATTTTACCTCAGACTAACTGTGAATCTATTATAAATTAGAAAGCCTAGTGTTAGAGTCAAAGTTCCATCAAGGGGGATTGTGCAGAGAAGAAATTTTGGATGGGATTCCAAATATCTGAGTTAAATTCAACACACTTGGGCAGTCTTATATTTATATTAAGGGAGTTTTAAATTCCTTATGTCTTATAACAAGACCTTTGTAAGGGGACTGTGTGGATTGTGTTTAGAGACAAAACCAATTTGACCATTTTAACTAAATTGAAGAGTTTCCCATCTCAATTGACTTGCCACCTATTAAAGGATACAAATGTTAGTGCAGGATGACAATGTTTAGTAATGATTTTCCTCTGAGGACCACATTTTCATGTGTCCCAGTCATTTTAATTGCTTACATAAAAAATCTATGCCGCATGGCTTATGTATATACAGGTATTGCTTTGAAGGCAAGCACAGGTCCTCACCTGCTAAGCCTATGTTGGAATTTATTTTAATTCATAGTACAGAGACCGGTAACCAGAAAAGAGTGTCAGATTCACACATCTGTAGAGATTCGTTTAAGTGAACTGGGTCATGCATAAATTAATTTTTAGTAAACCTATTAAAATATGATTAAAATCATAAGAGGAAAGTTAGATATCATTTAGCTTTGTATTTATAACCTGCAGTTATAAAATTATATATTAGCCAACCTAAAAATTGAATATTATGATTAATATAATTGAATACATATGATCAAATATATGTGTAATCAAAAGATGGTCAGGTGCATCATGGGCTTTGGAGTCCTGGGTTTGAATTTTGACTGAGCCACTTGCTTTGGACTTTGAACAGATTACTTCCTTTTGACGTATATGTAGAGTGGGGCATGTTAGAGATCTGTCATAGAGATGTTGTAAATGTTAAACTACATAATACAAATGAAGTGCTTAGCATAGTGTTTGACATGCTAAGTGTTCAGTATACATTGGCTAAATTGTTTTTATTTATAAATTAAGAATTTGAAACAAATTGCTTATTTTTTTTGCAGTAATTACTCGTAATGGTGGAGATAGATATATTCAAACATCTTATCTTTTCAGTTGATGCCAAGGGTAAAGAAATACATATATATTATGTCTAAATAAATGGGTCAGCATAAACTAGAGGCTTGGTTAAGCTCAATGAGCTGATATGTATTGACCTGATTATGACGATATAGTTGCTGTGTGGGAACAAGGCCAGGACTCACTGAGACAAAATTAAGTCTTAAGGTACCAAGGCTTTCAACTCATATTATATACGGTGAAAACCTCCCTGTTACATTAATGCCTAAAGTTTTTTTTTTTTTTTTATTTAATACAAATCCATCTCCTTTTATTTTTTTTTTTATATGAGCAGGGGAGAATATTATAATCGTTCTTCATAGAACACTACATTGTAAAGACTTTTTGTAAATGTCCACAGGCGTCCTTAGCTGAGAACGAATCTATTTGAATAAAACCAGTAATCTGAAGGTAATTAAAGTAGTTTTGTAAGGTGCAATAAACATCCATTGTTGGGTCTACAGAGCATTAGTTTATGCTATTGTGAAGAAGATGTCTTTTTAGGCCCTGCGCTGTTTTGAAAAATTTCAGAGGCCACAAGTCTGAAAAAAACAAGGACAAGATAATGACTGGAGACACAATTAATCCTGGTGCCTCTGTATAGTACAAACTGTTACAACAAGCAAAGAAAAAGCTGGGCAAGGGTGATAGAGAAGTTAATGCATAGTCTTTAAAAAAAAATAAAAGCTTATTCGAAGAGGACTGAATGAGTAGAATGAACAATAGTTGAGAAATTAAACTAGCATGAGGCAATGCATTGTGTTATAAAGAAAGGGAAAATGAATTTAAAATGTTTGCGGAAAATATGAAATATAATTTGTGTCGATGTGTATGTGAAGACAAGATTGAATTTAGGTAAATACTTTTGTTTCTTTAGGCATGACCTCAGTTGGTGTCAAGATTTCAAAAGCCCATGCAATACGTCACACATTCCTGACTCAGAATTTTCTCGCCTACCACGTAAAGGGATTGCATGTTACAAGGAGCCTGGAAGAAACAGCCGGGGCACACTCTGAAGGTCAGCTTTTATCTGGCAACAACTTTTTATTACTTTTAACTCTTTTCAAACTTCCTTCACAATGGTCTATGTTTATGAGGATGAACAAGAATAAACAAGACACTTTCTGGGTCTGACTCCTACCCCAGTGGCCTCTAAATTCGGTACCTGATTTTGGAAATTAAACCTACCCTTTAAATATGAAATAGTTAACTTCTCCACCCAGTAGCTGAACGCTCAAGCAGAGAGCTTTCAGCTTCTCTGCTGCCCACCCCCTTTCTCACAAAACAGATTCAGTCAGCGTTTTTGGAAAACCTCATTTTTTATCTGTGACCATTTCACATGGGATTTAAAATAAAACAATGGAGTATTCCCCAGTCCCGGTGACCTCTTCTGGATTCCAGGGTGGGCATTTAGTGTCTGTTATTTGAACTTCTCATAACTTCAGACAAGTAAGAAGTGTCTTCTTGCTTCTCCATTAAGTTGGGATAAAGGCACTAGGTTGGAGCTGGGCTCAGTTAAAACAGTCCTTCTCCAGGTTGTATGAGGTAACTGTACTGACCCAAATCAAGTGTTTTCCCCTCATTCTCACCAGTCATGTGCTAAGTTTTACACATGGAGACAATTGCGTCAATCCACAGATCTTGGGGCATGTCTTTTCATACCTGTCTGCAACCATATCTGGACACAGTATGGCTCCTGAAGAATTAAGTGTTGGTCTTCAGGAAAACCAGGATGCCTCACCTGAATACCTATGGCTTGAAAATGTCATTTGCATCACATACTGAAATCCGTGGCACACAAAATAACCATACTTTTCCAAATGAGTCTCTGGCTTCTCAGTCATAGCACTGCAGTGATTCTGGGCTAAAATTCTAATGTTTGCATTCTCTTGGAAGAGGGCTGCCGAATTTATCAAAAGGCAAACAAAGAAACAGCAATAATGAAGCAGGATGCCCAGTTAAATTTGAATATCAAGTAAATATTGATTTTTTTTTTTTTTTTTTAGTGTAAGTATGTATGAAACAATAGTAAGGACATGCCATGCTCATACTAAAAAAATTCACTGTTCATCTGAAATTCAGATTTAACCAAGCATCCTGTATTTTATTTGGCAAATCTCTCTTGGAACCATGATGGAAACCAGTTAGGGAAGATTGTCTCTGTTTCACGGCTGAAGTAATTGAGGCCTAGAGGGGAAAAAGAGCTTTTCTTCAGTATCCCAAAGAGTTGCTGTATTTGGTCATTTCTCTATTTGGCACCTTTCAGGCACAGCTGAGAGGAGGCCAGGTGGTTGTGGGCATTTTCACCTGCTCTTACTCGTTTTGATTTTTCTGTTCTTGGTCTGCTATCCCTGCCACAAAAGTGCATATTCAGATAACTGCCGGTTGAGAAAGCTCTATTATAATATTTTGCCATTGTGGGTAAATTACTGATTTACCGGCTTACTTACTTTTCCCTAATGGAATGAAACTATACTGGTAGAATTTCAGGCATCAGTTTGTGGTAAATGGGAGAAAGAATTTGAGGTTGAGGTGTGGGTTCTCAAAATATTATTACATTGGACCAAATTTCAGTATCCTAAATATTAATGCTATAAGCCTGCAGCTGATCGCTATATAAAAAGTCACTTAGCAAACTTGTAGATATGTAGATAAATGGCAAGTTCATACCTCTGCCCCAGACTCTGGGATAGGGGATTCAGAATATATACTTCGCCTCCAATATTATAAAATGTTTTGAATATAACAAACTTGAAAGAATTATACAGTGAATAGCAATGTACCTTCTACCTAGAGTCTACAATGAACATTTTGCTATATTTACTTTATTGTGTATCTGTCCATCTTTTTACCCCTTTATCCATCTATCAACTCATCTTATCTTTGATGCATTTCAGAGTAAGTTAACATTTGTATTCAGCGGGTGTATCCCAACTAGAACTCATTTGTTTATTGTTTTTAAGGTAAAAGTTACATATAGTGAAAGGCACAAATCTTAAGTGCACCATTTGGTATATTTGACAAATATATACACCTATGCAACCTATAGGTTACACAGATTATGTCTGTGTAAGTTATAGAACACTATCATCAGTGTAGAAAGTCTCCTTATGACTCATTCTAGAATAAGCGATCACTGTTCTGATTTTTTTTTCATTATAGATTAGTTTTGCCTGTTTAGAACTTCATAGGAAGAGAATCACCCAATATGTATTCTTGTGTAAGGCTTCATTCCCTGGGCGTGTTTTTAAGATTTATCCATGTTGTTGGATGTATCAGTAGTTTGTCTCTTTTTATTGATGAGTAGCATTTCATTCTCTGCATATACCACAGAATGGTTAGCCATCCCTCTGTTGAGGAATACCTGGGATGTTTCCAATTCCTGGCTATTATAAATAAATTTGCTATAAATCCTCTAGTATATGTTTTATGGATGTACTTTCTTCCCTTCCCCCTAATTCCTCCCATCCTCCACCTCTGGAATAAGCACTCAGGAGTGGAATCAACCAGGTTTGGGAAGCATTTTACTAGCTTCTGTTGTTTTAAAAAATATTGGTTATCTTATTGATTACCTACTAGGTTTCATAGGTAAACTTTTCTAGTTTGCAAATCTAGACTGTCTTTAATTTTTCTCTTAGCTTCTTACTTTGCTCTTAGTTCTCAAAGGATCTAAATCCTCTCTAAATGGTTGAGACCAGTAAAAAGGCACTCTGGATCCCTGAAACTTGCTTAGAATAAGTCCTCATTCTGTTCTGGATGTGGAACACCTCTGTTAGGTTCTTTCTCAGAATCACATTATATCATGAGGATGAATGTGTCATTGACTTATTTTCTTAATCATTGAGCATGTATTGAGTGGATGCTATCTGCTGTTCCCTGGGAATATAAAGATGATAAAGCTTGGTCCCTGATTCAAAGAGCTCAAGACTTATAGAGAGATAGACAAGACAAATGACCATTTCAGTACAAGGTGGTAAATATTTTGGTAGGGATAAATACAGGGTGCTGTGGGAGCACCTTGAAAATGCACTTGACCCAGAGTAGGGCACATCAAGTACAAGTTTCCGGAGGATCTGAAGAAGAAGTTATGTTTTGATGGACCCAGGAGCAGTTAAAGAGCAGGTAGTAAAGGGCTACGATGAAGTAAGTGTTGGGGGCAGAAGACAGTGAATAGCTTTGAAAGTTCAATGTCAATAAGTGAGGCTAAAGAGAAGGAAGGAAGCAGAGCGTAATGGGCTTTTAGATTAAGTAAAGGGTGACTTTATATTCTGAAAAGTTTGTGCACCTCTCTGTATCCGTATTAAGGAGGAGGTCCTAGACCACCAGTTATTTCTGTACCATTATGATAAACTGAAAAGAGCCTCATTTCCATGGCTTCAGCGTGTGTTCACTCTTCAAAATAATGTTCACAATGAATGTAAGATGTCTAACTGGTGAGGCTGCATGAGATTTTCTTAAAAAAAAAAAAAAGCTCAGGATCAGGCCATACTTGAAGGGAAATTTCAGAATCTTTGCTAGAACTGGGTAACTGCTGACCCCAGCATCCTTAAATTAACCTCTCAGGAAATGCAAGATTTATAAGTTGTGGGTTTTTTTTTTTCTTTTGAAAAAAGGTCTTAATAATTCAAAGAACTTTTTAATGATTTTAAAAGTGCATGTTAAGTACTTGATGGATTGGATCAATTCAGTCTTTGTAGTGCTGTGTGTTGACATCCTCCTCTCTACATATGGAAATTCGACAGATGTACAGAAATGCTACACAGGATGAGATGTTTTCCTTATGACATTTCCTTGTGCATTTCATTGGAGAAAAGAAATGTGTACATGCACTTTATAGTTAGTCATTAACTATAAAAACAAGCTTATTCACAAACCTGCTTTGATCCTGAATTTCCTGTGATTTATCTTGGGTGTCTTAGCGTGCACTGAACTCCTGATTGTTACTAACTCCCCAAATATTTACATCACTCCAGATAATCAATGCTTATCACAGTCAATACAGATGTTACAAGATCCTAGAAGAAAGATAGTGTCAGCATAACATTTTGATTATTATAGCGTGTGTTTTCAACTGTATCTTTTGTTTACAGCATCCGCTAACACAGCTACTGTATATATCTAATACATAGAAAGTATTAAAATGGTAGAACATGTAAATTATAGATTTTCCCACCAAAGACTTGAAGCAATAGTGTGCAAACACTTGAAGGTATTAACGCTTGTTTAAGTAATTTAAATCATGATGCTAAGACCATATTTTCACTTTGTTCCCCTGAGCTTGCATTCTCTGCATGGTTACTCAATTGTTATGCAAAACAAATTTGCTTGTGGATATTTTAATGATACAAAATATCTGATTTTGAACTAGCGTGTCACTTCTGTTAATGAAATCACAAGATGGACTACTGTGAGGCAAAAATAATTTCACTTTATTTTATCTGTTTGGCAAAATCCTGCTTGATTTGTACATTTCATTTTCAGGCATTGTGCTTCAGTTTTTACTATGCTGAGAGCGAAGTGCTGCAAAATTCTGTGAGACCTACGATACATACTTCTTTGACTTCCCCCCACCAACAGGTGTTTCACAGCCACCACTCTTGCGGGGTGAAACTGCATGTTGGGGAATGAATGAGCAGAGTCAGGTTGCTGGTGCAACATTGCCCAGGTTCTCCACCATCACACCTCACCACCTCCCTTGTAAATGGTGCAGTTCTGCCAAGATACGGCCACATTCACTCTTTTCAGAAGAGCTGCACTTTTATATCAAGCTGCTGCGCCAAAGGTAATGACATGAAAATGATGCTGTGTGGAGGGTGCGTGATAGAAGGATCAGCCTCCTGCAGCTCCATTGTGTGTCCTCACCTGAAAGTTAGATGCAGGCGGTGCTTGCTGATGGTTGAAAGTTGAGGGTCTGGCTTCTTTCACTTGGGTCTTACGATGAATATTTGCTCTGATAGAATAAAATGGCTGTGCCCTTTCCCAGCTGTGAGGCTGGGCAAACTGCAAACTACATCTTCTATAAATAAGAGATATCACAGGGACTCAGTTTTTTAATTGAAACACCAGAGGAAATATATGGTAATATCAAAGCTCTAGTTTTAGTATTTATTTATTTATTTATTTATTTATTTATTTATTTATTTATTTATTTATTTATTTAAAGATTTTATTTATTTATTTGACAGAGAGAGACAAAGCGAGAGAGGGAACACAAGCAGAGGGAGTGGGAGAGGGAGAAGCAGGCTTCCCACTGAGCAGGGAGCCTGATGCGGGGCTCGATCCCAGGACCCCGGGATCATGACCTGAGCTGAAGGCAGATGCTTAACGACTGAGCCACCCAGGCGCCCCCAAAGCTCTAGTTTTAATGTGAAGCTTGCGATGATGGCTAAGAATCCCCCCCTCCTTTTTTGTATCCACTGAAATAAGGGCTTAGGGAAAGATACCATCTCTAGAAAGGAAGGACCTCTGTCACAGAGAAGGCTATGAGGTCTGTTCTGCTTTCTAGGCCTCCTGTCTTCTCCAAGGGCCTAAACTTGGCCACACTCTCTCAACTAAATGTGTTTGTGGATAATTTTCTTTTTTTAGGTCAAGATGCTGAATATGTTGGCTCTTACCATACGGAGACCAAGATAGTGATATTGGGAGCCCTTGGGGTCTAGTGCAAGAAGATCAGGAGTCAGTGAAGAGTATCACAATACTCTTAAAGACAGATGGAGAGAATGTAGAGAACATAAATCAGCGCTCGCTTCTTCCTCATGGAAAAGTCATATCACAGTCATGCAAGAAATCCTGTGAAGTGCTGAGAGGCCTGGAAGGCAGGTAGTGGCATCTTATATTCTTGAAGGATCTTGAGAATTTTATCAAACTCATGTCTTTGACTTAAAGTCCAACTAAATAGAAACCATTCTGGAAAAAAATGCGTATAGCAATAACTTAAATTTAAAAGAAAAATTAGCAAACACAGTAGAAACCTCTAGGGAGACAATAACATGTCCCACAGACTCTCCATTCTATTCCATAAAATACCGTCATCACTAGGTTCCTTTGATTATTATTATTGTTTTTTTGGTTCCTTTGATTATTTCACCCAAACTAGAATATTGCACATTAACTTTGTTTCTGAGAGTTTTGCCTGTGGTTCAGTCATTCATTAGTCACCATTTTTTGAGCTTCCACAGCTCAAATTTATGAACAAATAAAGAGATTATGATGATAAAATGAACGAAGTGGAATAACAGAGGTGTACATGAGACATTACTGAGATAGAGGTTGGGCCCTGAATCCCACTAGGAGCAAGAGAAGTTGGTCAAGAAGAGCTTCCTGGTTGGTTTTGCTGGAGGACGAAGAGATCAAACAGGGGAGAGAGATAAGGCTGCCTGTGTGGGTAGGGGCATCTTACAGTGTAAGGGTTCTCCCAATGACATCAATTTATAGTAATTTTTCTAGATACAAAATTAAAATGTGCTATATTTTCAAGATTCTATACATATTAGAATGGAAGACAAAAGTTGCAATCACTTGCCAGGATTGAATTTCAAATTTCTTAAGTAACAAAGATTTTTTTGGATCAGTCTTCACTTTGTAGAACTACGTTACTGTATACCACTTAAAGTCACATGCATTGCCTCTCTTTACATAGAAGAGTGATTTATCAATCACCAAAACAATTGTCAGTGTGTGAATCAATTTTTCTAAGTGAATCAAGTAATTTGTAAATGCCATTTTTCTTTAATATTTATTTTCTTTAATATTTATTTATTTATTTATTTACTCCTGATCCAAGTTATCAGGATTTACTAAATTTTTATTGTTTTGGACCATGTGAACTTGGAATGAACACTATATTAGAACTTGGGGTAATTTATTTATTTTTTATTTATTTTTATTTATTTATTTTTATTTTTTTTAAGGATTTTATTTATTTATTTGACACAGAGAGAGAGAGAGTGAGAGAGGGAGAGAGCACAAGCAGGGTGAACAGCAGGCAGAGGGAGAGGGAGAAGCAGGCTCTCCGCTGAGCAGGGAGCCCGATGCGGGACTCGATCCCAGGACCCTAGGATCATGACCTGAGCTGAAGGCAGATGCTTAACTGACTGAGCCACCAGATGCCCTTGGGGTAATTTTTAAAATGAATAATACTGCTAATAACAAGTTAATTGAAAATAGTTTATGTACTAATTTGAAATCACGACTATTGCATCTATTAAAGTTAGATTTTCCAGGGCATGGATTCCAAAGATAAAAACCATGTTCTTCCAAATAATGAATTTGTATTTCTTTGAAATACTTCATACTGTAAACTTTTCTCCAAGTCAGACTTACTTTTCAATTTATTATTTATTGTGAAATATTTAAACTAATTTTTCTGTATTATATATGGAATAGATACTGTCTATATGCTATAAACCTCAAGGTTTAGAGAAATCAAATACGGGGTTGGGGGCATACAGTCCCTCAGGCAGTATGTGGTGCAACTCCAGGGGGCACCATATACATAAATGCAATCTGAAAAGCAACCAGTTCTTGGAATTGTGCAAAGTGGCTGCCCTGGGGGCTGGGATGTGGGGCATGGGGAATGGTGTTTTCTAAAAAACAAGCACCCTTACTGAACCAACTGGTTCTTTAATTGATAAGCTTTCCCAAATTCTTTTTGAAGAAACCCTAGTTGAAAGGGATATTTAAAAGTGTTTTTGAACCAAAAGTTTCTGTAGTCCAAGTCTGAAAAACTCTGGGATAAACAAGTTTTTCTTTGTAGGAGCTCCCATAGTTCTAAAAATGCTAGTGTGCTCTGTGAATCTACAAGTGAGGATTATAATAGGCATTACTTCCCTAAGCTTATTTGACCACAGAAATGTTTATTGGCCGATTTCGTAGTACTGATGTTTAAGGTTTTATCTATCTGGTGTTTGGTCATCACAGACGATCAGAATGACACTCCATTTTCATGGATCCGAAAGAATAGGCAAGAAATATAGAATGGGAGACAATTCTGAGTAAGAAACAAGGGAAGAATGCTCAAGTTCTCCAAACTATAAGATGAAAAATGGGCATTTGACTGTTCTGTTCTCAAGTCTTTTAAATCCTACCTTCCTTAATGATGCTATACTGCATATAAAGATGTATATATATATGATATGATATATATTGTATTGACATACTCACACCTATTAAAGGATAACAATGCATGTTAATAAATGAAAAATCCCGTGTGCTGTTATCTAAAATAGAAGCTTTACATTAAGATACACACACATAGGGATATATTGTGAATTATAAATAATTTGGGTTAATATAATACTTTTGTTGGTAGTACTTGGATCAAAGACCTCTTTTTTTTTTTTTTCCCCTCTTTTCCCCTGTCTGGTGACAGTAAGTATCCTCAGTAGTTTAAGATACTAAATGACTTGAAAATGATTTAGGAAACATGGGACTTCAATTCTCGAACTTTGGTTTGTTAAATTAAAAGAAATGTCCAAGCAGCCAGTCATTTTTGTCCCACAGACAATCTCGAATCAGAACGCCAAGGCTCTACGTGTGGAAAATAGTCCCAGGCTGCTTTGTCAACCACGGCAGCTTCGACTTCAGACTTTGTTTCACATCAGATCATAACTTTTTTTCGGAGGGGCTTGGAGTGAAGTTTTGTTTTGAGCAATAGATAGATACCTCAGTTCCCCTATTCTGTGATTTGCTCAAGAGGGTAAAGAAATCATTACTTTATGATCGCATACTTTCATTTTTGTTCACTCAGTCATTACGGTTAGTTAAGGATAAAACCGTTTATCACTTACAATGCCACATATATTTGACAATTTTCTGAATTGTTTTCCTTTGACATTGTGAAGCGAAACCCACATTTTTAAAACCACACACCAAACTATTATAAAAATGAAGTGTTAGAAATCAATTCGAATGTTAAATACAAAGGACATCCTTGGCTCATTAAGTAAAAATATCTCATTTAATGAGCAGGAAAGCCCTGGAACACACTGAACCCTGACACAAAGCAAATTATTTAAGTGATAAATTATACTTTATGGGGAGTGTAAAAGTTAATAATACTCAGGGGCATGGTAATAAATGCAGAGGTGTAACTGACTTCATCAACTGCTTTACTTACAAACATGCCATATGTACTTAGTTACTTGGGATGATCGTAAAAAGAAAGTATAGGAACTACACAAAGATTCACAAAGCGACCTTAGTATGATTATTTTTTAGTTGCATCCCTGATGTTGTATTATTTTAAGAAATCCTTTCTCCTGTTTTTCCTGTCGTTTGCAACATTCTGCTTCCTTCATTTTTGTTTTCACTTTTGGTCAAGTATTTGACCTTGTGGCAGTTAAAGCTGCAGCCTGCTCCTTATCTCTTGGCAGGCCTCATAAAATCAGCCATGCATTCATCCTCTATGGTGGCCCACAAATGACCTCAGACCACACTTCAAGAGGACCAACCTGTCGTATGAAGAAATGGGTAGGTTAGCTTTTGAATTGGCACCACCCTAGCTCTTTCCTAAGCAAACATTTCTTGGTAGTGTTGAATAGATCCATAATCAAATGTGGTCAAGAATCTCCATCCATGCTTTGCTCAGATGCACAGAGATGTGTTTGCCAGATCTGTATCCATGCCACAGGAGAGCAGGGAAGAGTGGCTGCACTTGTCTGGATATTTAGGAGTACAGACTGAGGGTGAAGTGCAAGGAAAAGAGCTGCTTTTTTTTTTTTTTTTTTTTTTAAATTTAAATGATACCTATGTTTTTTTCTGTTTTGAAATGAAATTTGCTCCATTTTTTTTTCATGACCCCTGCCTGGATTGGATTATGAGCAAATTCTATATATATTTTTAAAAGATTTTATTTATTTATTTGACACAGAGAGACACAGCGAGGGAACACAAGCAGGGAGAGTGGGAGAGGGAGAAGCAGGCTTCCCGCGGAGCAGGGAGCCCAATATGGGGCTCAATTCCAGGATCCCGGGATCATGACCCTAGCCGAAGGCAGACGCTTAACGACTGAGCCACCCAGGCGCCCCTGGATTATGAGCAAATTCTAATGCCATATAATCTTGCCTTTGTAGAGGTAGATTCTAGATGAAAATGTAGCTTATTGATGCTACACAAATGATTCCCCTCCCCCCCCGGACTTGGATAATAATGTACTTTAAAATCTTTATTCAAAGCTGATTTTAGTTTGGGGGACCACTTTGAGGTCAGTTGCAGGATGGGAAGGAGGGAATTTCCTGAATGCCAGAGCAAATATGACCTACAGTGGTGTTTCACATTTCTGAGCCTTTGCAGATTCTATTTTCTCTGCCTGGTTGCTTTTCCCTCTTGTCCATTCAGCAAGGTCCAATTGATGTTTCAAACCCAGCTCAGAAATGGATTCCTCTGACCATTCTCTTCCTCTCTTCAGGTTGAGTTAATTATTACTATTTTTTTCTATGCTACTTCTTAAAAAATATTTTATTTATTTTTTTTGAGAGAGAGAGAGAACACGGGGGGGGGGGGGCTGCAGGGGGGGAGGGAGAAACAGACTCCCTGCTGAGTAAGGAGCCCAACACTCGGCTTAATCCCAGGACCCCTGGGATCATGACCTGAGCAGAAGGCAGACACTTAACCAGCTGAGCCACCCAGGTGCCCCCTTTCTATGCAACTTTTTTAAAAAAAGACTTTATTATTTATTTGACAGAGAGAGAGAGAGAGAGCACAAGTAGGGGGAGCTGCAGGAGGAGCTGCAGGCAGAGAGAGAGGGAGAATCATTTGATCCTTTGAAAGTAATGATTTAGTCTACCACCTGGGTGCCAATCTTGGGCAATTTAACTTCCTCAAGATTTGTTTTATTCAACTCTAAAATGTGTATGAGTATCTACCTCAGAGATTGTTATGTGGTCTTGAGATAAGGTTTGTAGTGTGCTTAACACAGAGCTTGATATTGTTAATATTATTCTTATCACAGCTTAATGACAAAATATCTTGTAAATTTTTTTTTCATATGTATGTTTTGTTTTTGCCTACATCATTTATTTTCCTTTGGAAAACTACTTCTCTTTTACTCTCAGTTCGTGGGGTTTCTTTGGAGGTGATGATATCCCGTGGCTACAGTGGTAGACATGTTCCAAAGCCAGTTCAATAGGAGTTGATGAGTATCAGTGTGGAACCGGTGTATGAGGTGTTCTCTTTAGCTGGAGTTGTGAACTGAAGCTGCTTGTGACCATTGTCTCACTTCACGTGGAGGACCTGCCTGAGATATTTGCCATTGCAAAAGATGGCAGAGCCAAGTGTTTGCAGAGAGAGAGAATGAGGTAGGTAGGTAGGTAGGTAGGTAGGTAGGTAGGTAGATAGATAGATAGATAGATAGATAGATAGATAGATAGATAGATAG
>NW_023270389.1:29687932-29846923 GCF_011800145.1 Mirounga leonina
TAGATAGATAGATAGATAGATAGATAGATAGATAGATAGATAGATAGATAGATTCCAGTTGATATTGTTTGAGCAGCTGGATCCAGACCTGACTGTAGCTAGAGCTGGAAGCGAGAACTATCTCTGAACTTTTCAATATGTGAACTTTGATTAAGCAACTTTGAGTTAGGATTTTTTTGATTTGCAGATGAAACAGTCCCAAATAATGGTAATTTGATTATGGTCATTCACAATGGAGTATTAGTGGAAATGGCTCCCTACCCCATCCATGCTTATGATTGTGGGATTCTTTGGCCTCTTCCTATTTAATGTCAATGTACTCATTTTTAGCAGGTATATCCCTTCTAGTTAAGTTAGAATTAGAATCCTTAATGAAAATGAAATTTAGCTATTACTAGTGATGATTTATCTAGAATAAGGCACTAGCAATTGAGGGTTTTTATTTAAATAATTTTTTTTTTTTTTAAAACATACTCATGTGCTTACCAGGCTTGTCCAGGGAAGCTTCTCCAGGGAAGGGAATGTGTCTCACTCATTTTGATACACCCTAGGAACAATGCCTGCCAGTTCATAGGTGGTCACTGAACATTTGTTGATTTTAATACACTTGACTACCTCAGATGTGGAAGATAGGCCTCCCTCCCCTCCCCTCCCCTTCCTCTCTACCCTCCCCTCCCTCCTTCCTCCTTCCTCCTCCCCCTCCCTTCCTCTCTCTTTCCTCTCTCCTTTCTTTATAAGAAAATTTAAAAAATACTAAAAAGTACAAAGAATTATAGAAGAAGTACCCATGTTTTCACCTCACATGAACAACAATTAATATTTTGCCATGTTTTCTTTGGATCTTTAATCTTCCATTTGACCTTTTCCAACTTTTTCTCCTACCACTTCTTCTGGATAACCATTATCATTTTTGTGTGTGTCTTTCCTGTTTATTTTCTGTAACATTATACACCTGTGTGCCTCCATTAATGACATACAGTATATCACTGTTTTATTTGTGCTTAGTAAGTTTCATTGATGGTATAGTGCTATACATATTGTCCAGTAAATCCTTTTCAATTAACATTATTCTTTTGTGATATGTCCATTTTGATTCCTTTGAATTAGCTTATTACATTTAACTTATCTTTTGAGGGACATGGAATGTCTTTTTATGGTAAGACTATTTTACAAAACCTACTTTTACAAACAAAATCTTGTGTTTGAAATTCATAATAATTTCAGTTTAAATTTTTCAATTGAATCATTGGGAAACAATTAGAAAAATTAAAATAAACAGAACTTCCATATGATCAGTTTCACCAAAGGCAGATTTTCTTACTCTGCTTTCATATATGAACTGTCTGTACTGATACAGATATATATTTATATTTCCTTTTTTAAAAAAATATTTGTCTCTGACCCGTTATAAAAGAACGCCATGATCATTTGCTCTGGCCCCACTGGGAGCACTCCAGGCACACTCCTACCCCAGAACCTTTGCATCTGCTGTCTCCTCTGCTAGCAACACTTCCCAGACCTCATATGGCTTTGTCCTCATCTCCTTAAGGTTTCTGTTCAAAAGTCACCATCTCAGTGAGGCCTGTCATGACTGTCCGGTTTAAAATCACATTCTTTGGGGTGTCTGGGTGGCTCAGTTGGTTGGGCATCCGACTCTTGATTTCAGTCAGGTCATGATCTCAGGATTGTGAGATCAAGCCCTGCATCAGGCTCCATGCCCAGAGTGGAGCCTGCTTAAGATTCTCTCTCTCCTTCCGCCGCTCCCCACCTCAAAGAAACCCCACATTCTTTACCTTCTTGTTGGCACTCTCAATCCCTGTTTTTTGCTGACTTTTACAACATTTAATCACTTTCTCCCATACTATATATTCTAATTTTGTTTATTGTTTATCAAAGAAGCAGAGCTCCATGAAAGTAGGGATTTTATCTGCTTTATTTTTCCATTGCTAGTTCCCCAATGTCAAGAATAATGAGTAGCATATAATAATGCTCAATAGTCTGTTGAATGAGTAAATGAAAGGTAGTAAATATGAAAATTATAGGAAGTATGATATAGAAGATAGGAAAGCACTCATAAGCTTACCTCTTAGAGGTAACATTTTATTGTATTGACTTAATGTTTTCAGATGTAAATATTTTATTTAGTTGAGATCATATAGCAAAGAAGATTTTGAACAAAGTGTGAGCCTTTTAGCTATTACAATATAAGCAGTTCCAAAGTTTTCAAACTTAATCATATTTCCTTATATGTGCCGTATGCTTTACTACCAATTTTCTATTCGTTGAAATTTAGGACATTTAAAATTTTGGATTTTTTAAATGACACCATGTGAGTATTATTGTGCATGTATCTTCATCTGTATTTTGTAGTTTTAAAAATAATGTATTTACAGAAGCCACAGTATTGCATTTGAATGAATGATGCATATTGTCAGGTATTTCTCCCAGAGAGACTTTATCGAATTACCCTCCTGTCCATGCTGTATGAAAATACTTATTTCACTCATTCTCATCATCTTTGAATATTTTCAAATAAAACAAATTTTCTATTTTGTTAGGGAAAAACAGGAGTTATTTGTTTTAATTTGCACTTCTGTGGCATACAAGAAGACAGGGAGAACCCTGTCTGTCCCTGCCCTTTTAAATGATGGGAGGAAGAATCGCAGTGGAGATAAGAGAGTCTGGGGATGAGATACATCTGTCATGACAATCCTGCAGTTTAAGTCAGGAGGAAGGAGATAGTTTGATAGGTCTAGAGGAGCTCTGAGAGAAATTTTTGCTTAATCTTAAGTGCGGGATTTGAAGAAGAGACTGCTTTGTAGAATGCCTTGGGACCAAACTGAAATGGGTAATCATTCAGGGGGAAAAGTGGAGGTGAAACAGAGGGAAAGCTGATTGTAACTCATATATAACTCACTTAAGGGATGCATGGTGGACTGCCTCGGTGTGGGACCAGTTTAGTGCCACAGACTTCAGAGCCACAGAAGTACCAGCAAAGTAGAGGGGAGGCCTACTTGTCAGGGAGAGCAGACTGTCTTGAGTAGGAGATTACAGTGTGAATGTAGAAGGTGATGAATTCAGGAAATGTATAGAAAAAGGATTTGCCGGTAGGGGGTAGGAAAGGTGGTGGGAAGAGGTGAAGGATAGTTTCCAGATGTCTGGCACAAGTAACTGGGTGAATTGTAATGCCATTTGCTAAGATATAGAACATTAGAGGAAGAAGAAGAAGAAGAAAAAACGTTTGGAGGGTTGGAATCAGGCATTGATTTGTGGGCATATCAATTCTGAAACACCTGTGAAATATCCAAGTGGAGTTGTTGACTAGACAATAGGAGACATGAGTCTGGGCCTCAGAAGAGAAATCTGGGTTGGAAATATACATTTAGAAGCTATTGCAATATCTCTAGTAAATGAAGCACGGGGTAGATTAGGAGACCTACAAAGAGAATGTAGAATGAGAAGAAAAGAGGCTTTTGAACTGGATGAACTCTACCAGTTAATGGAGGAGAAGACAAAGGAGTGTGGAGAAAATAGGCCAGAGGGTTAGGAGGAAAGCTATGAGGATGTGATGTCAAGAGATCCAAAAGAAGTCTGTTTAAAGGAGAAGGGAACAGTCGGCCACCAGCTGCTGTCAAGAATGCAACTTCCTCCATTTGTGCAAGGTGGTTGAAAACTCATGTTTCTGTTATGCATAACAACAGAGAGGCCATTAGCCATATACAGATGATCCCCAACTTGCAATGGTTCAGCAATTTTTCCACTTTACAATGGTGCGAGAGTGATACGCATTCAGTAAAAACCGTACTTTGAGTTTTGAATTTTGCTCTATTCTTGGGCTGGCAGTACGCGGCTTTGAGTTTTGAATTTTGCTCTATTATTGGGCTAGCAGTACGCAGTGAGATGCTCTCTCGTGATGCTGGGTGGTGGCAGCAAGTCACAGCCTCCCGTTGGCCATGCAGTCATGGGGGCAAACAATGGGCACACCTAAAACCACTCTGTACCCACACAACCCTCTGTTTTTCACTTTCAGTACAATATTCGATAAATTACATGAACTTTTTAACACTTTATTCTCAAATAGACTTTGTGTTAGATGATTGTGCCAACTGTCAGCTGATGTAAGTGTTCTGAGCACATTTAAAGTAGGCTAGGCTAAGCTATGGTGTAGGTTTGGTGTATTAAATGCATTTTCAACTTACATAGTTTTAGCTTATGATGGGTTTATGGGGACATAGTCCCATTGTAAGTTGAGGAACATCTGTAGAGGATGCTGTTGCATCCTGTCCGGATTCCTTTTACCCGGCTGTTTCTTCTATACCCCTGACCCTGTGAAATGTCTGCTAAGGGCTCACAATGGACCCCTTCTCTGAAGAATTGCCCTTGTCCAAATGGAGGCATTTGCATTCCTCACCTCTACCTCCATGGTGTTTGTGTTTAAAACCCAGCTTTCTGGAAAAGAAATGTATGCCTCTGTCTGTGTCTATCTATCTATATGTCTACTTTTATTATAAATTTTACTGATATGAAAGATGTGTTGTATACAATAATAATAAAATATCCAATACTCTTTATTCTAAATTTGGTATAGCCAGTTGATTCTTATGGAATGCTTTCCTTTTTTTACTCTTTCTTTTATTCTTTCTTTCTTCTTTTTTTTCCCCCAAACTCTTGTATTCATAACCAACCTATGTATTCATAACCAACCTATGTATTCAACTGACTAACCAATGTAGTTATGTAAATGCTGGTTGATATTTGTGTTTATGTTAATGAGTAGTATGGAAATACAACAGCAAGGACGTATGTCAGGATTTCACTCATTTGTCAATGACACGACTTCTTTGCTGAATCAGATAATAGTTTTCAAATACTCCAAGAATATTTCCTTAATTTTTTTGTGCTATTTGCAGTGTAATGGCTACTTCATTAAGGTTTTCTTCATCACCTTTTAAAGACTATTTGATTAAGAAACAATAAACCAAGCCCCAACTTGTAGTGTCTGTCAATTTCTATGTAAATACTTGCATCACAGCTGATTTCAAGCTACCAGTGTGATGTCATGAATCTGGAATTGGAAAGCGATGCTCATTAATAAGCCATTATATAGTATTTCTACCTACAGCATATAATAGATGTAATTAACCTCAAGAATATGGATAAAATATGGAAAAATAATTAGGAAGTGATGCATTTTGATGCATTTTATTTTTTACATACTTTAATTGTAAATTTATGTAATTCAACTTATGATAGTAGCTGTGTTTAACAACCAGCTTACAGAATTGTGAGAAATTTAGAAATTGGCTCTCACAAGCCATACAAGCCAGCACCAGAATAACACTCCCTGATTCCACTCTTTATGCAGCCTACCACCAATGACTGACTGACATGGAGGTAGAGAAGCCCATCTCTTTTGCCTCTGTGGGGCAATTCATAGGACTCCCTGTGGATTTGGCTAAAGCTAGTCTTTAGTTGAGATGACATTCTTGCTTAGATTTTTTCCCCCTCTGCCCAATTATACTTCTCTCACTCCCTTTTTCTGAGAGCATCCCATGAATAAATCATTTGCACAAGAATTCCCATCTCAGGATCTGCTTCTGGGGAATCCACCCAAGACACTGTCTTACTAAGAATACATTTGGTAGGGCTAACAACTAATTGAGAAGAGTGAGGAGTGAATTGTAAAGTGAGGAAATGGAGACAGCTTATGTACACAGATCGCGAAGAGCAATGAGTGAGAAAGTGAGTGGAAAGTGAGTGCACTACAAAGCTCATTGGCATTGCTGGACCATGAAGTGGAAGCCAGGGTGGCAGGAGATGAGGCACGGGAATCAGTTCTTCCTTGTCTCCCAACATCTTATTTTCTTTCTCAGCTTCATAGCACTTCTCCCATTTTCTAATTATATTTTCACTTGTGTATTTGTAAACAGTAACTGGCTTCTCCTCATAGATTGAAAGCTCTGTGAGTACAGGGACCTTGTCTGTTTTATTCTCCATTGAATAGATTTATTGAAAGGATAAGTGAATGAATGAATGAATGAATGAATGAATAGAACACAAATGGACAGATAGGATAACACAAACTTAGGTATTTTTGGTTTAACATATTCAAAGTGAGTTCTTCAAATCAAAGGAAATTAAAAATGAGAAGAAATGTCTTTCATATTTGCCACATATTCACCTTTTCGGGGACCTTTCATTCCTTTGTGTAGATCCAAGTTTCCATTAGGTGTTATTTTCCTTCTAGCTGGAGAACTTTCTTTAGCATTTCTTATAGTGCAAGTCTGCTGTTATCAGATTCTCGCAGCTTTTGCTTATCTGAGGACATCATTTTTTAATGAGATGGAAATACGCTTATTGTTTAATAAAAGATCCATACATAGTGTATGTTTTCATTTTTGTTGTTAAACCTGTAAATGTGAATTACAAAAGTAAAGATTTTACATCCAAATGTAACTGTAGTTATCTTTAGATGAGGGGATTATAACTGATTTTTTTACTTCTTTTTGCTCATCTAAATTATTTCATTTTGTCATATTTTTCTTTTTTATTGTGTAAAATATATGTAATAATATTTATCATTTTAACAATTTATAAGTATATAGTTCAGTGGCATTAAATACAGCATTAATGTTATGTAACATCACCCTCTATCTAAACTCAAACCATTTTATCATCCCCAACAAAATCTCTGTACATGTTAAGTAACAACTTCCCCTTCATTCTTCCCCCGGTCCCTGGTAACCTCAATTGTACTTTCTGTGTCCAAAAACTCGCCTCTTCTAGGTACCTCATGGAAGTGGAATTATATAGTATTTGTCCTTCTGTGTCTGACTTCTTTCACCAAGCATAATGTTCTCAAGGTCTATCCATGTTGTAGCCACGTATCAAAATTTCATTCCCTTTTATGGTCGATTAATATTCCGTTGTATACATAGACCACATTTTGTTATCCTTGCATTTATTGATGGACAGTTGGGTTGTTTTACCTTTTGGCTTTGGTGGATAATGCTACTGTGAGCTTTGGTGTACAAACATATGTTTGTGTCTCTGCTTTCAGTTCATTTGGATATACATCTAGGAGTGGAAATGCTGGGTCGTATGGTAATTCTATGTTTAACCTTTTGAGAAACTGCCAAACTGTTGTCTGTAGCAGCTATAGCACTTGGTATTCCCACTAGCAATGCACAGGATTCCAGTACTTCCATATCCTGCCTACACATGTTGTTTTCCAGTTTTTTTTATTTCAATTTAATTTTTTAAAAAAATTTTTATTGTTATGTTAATCACCATACATTACATCATTAGTTTTTGACGTAGTGTTCCATGATTCATTGTTTGCGTATAACACCCAGTGCTCCATGCAGAACGTGCCCTCCCCAATACCCATCTCCAGGCTAACCCATCCCCCCACCCCCTCCCCTCTAGAACCCTCAGTTTGTTTCTCAGAGTCCATCGTCTCTCATGGTTCGTCTCCCCCTCCGATTCCCCCCCCTTCATTCTTCCCCTTCTGCTATCTTCTTCTTCTTCTTCTTTTTTTTTTTTTTTAACATATATTGTATTATTTGTTTCAGAGGTACAGATCTGTGATTCAACAGTCTTGCACAATTCACAGCGCTCATGTTGTTTTCCATTTTTAAAAAATCGTAGCCATCCTAGGAGGTGTGAAGTGGTATCTCATTGTGGTTTTGATTTGCACTCTCCTAATGATTAATGATGTTGGGTATCTCTTAAAGTACAACATATTGGCCATTTGTATATCTTCTTTGGAGAAATGTTTATTCAGGTCCTTTGCCTATTTTTTAAAGATTTTATTTATTTATTTGACAGATATATATAGAGAGAGCACAAACAGGGGGAGTGGTAGGCAGAAGGAGAGGGAGAAGCAGGCTCCCTGCTGAGCAAGGAGCCTGATTCAGGGCTCGATCTAGGACCTTGGGATAATGACCTGAGCCAAAGGCTGATGCTTAACTGACTGAACCACCCAGGCACCCCTCCTTTGCCTATTTTTGAATTGGGTTGTTTTTATTTTGTTGTGGAGTTTTAGGATTTCTTTATACACTGATATTGATCTCTTATCAGATATATGATTTGCAAATATTTTCTCCCATTCAGTAGGTTGTTATTTTACTTTCTTGGTAGTATCTCTTGGTACATAAAAGTTTTTAATTTTGATGAAGTCCAACTTGTCCATTTTATCTTTTGTTGCCTGTGTTTTTGGTGTTATATTCATGAAATCAATGTCAAATTTAATGTCATGAAGATTTTCCTATGCCCTTCATTTTTGAAGGGTATTTTATCTGGATATAGAATAGTAGGTTGACCTTTTTTTAAATTCAGGTCTTTAAAGATGCTGTTTCATTATCCTCTAGTTTGTATTCTTTTTGATGAGAAGTGTGAGATTATTATGATGTTTGTTCTCTTGTATGTTCCTGTTTTTAAGATACTCTCCTCTCACTGGTTTTAGGCAATTTGACTATGATGTGCCTTGGTGTAGTTTTCTTTTTGTTTATCCTGTTTGGAGTTCATTGAAATTCTTGGTTCTGTGGATTTGTAGTGTTCATCAAATTTGTAAAAAACATTCTGCCACTATTTCATCAAATATTTTTTTTGTTTCCCTCCTTTCTCTGGAACTCCAATTACCTATTTGTGAGACCACTTAATATTACTCCACAGGTTCTTTGTTAAGGCTTTGTTAAAAATTTTCCAGTCTTTTTTTTCTTTCTATGCTTCAGTTTGGATAGAATTTACTACTATTTCATTTTTTGTCAACTGCTCTCTGCAGAAAGTCTTAAGTCTTGACTTTATCCATCAGGAATCTCAGATTTTATTAACAATGCTATTCTTTTTGGAGGTATGTATGTATGTATGTATTTTAAGTAGCCCAGCATGGAGCCCAGTGTGGGGCTGAACTCATAACCCTGAGATCACGACCTGAGCTGAGATCAAGAGTCAGATACTCAACTGACTGAGCCACCCAGAAGACCCATATTCTTTTTGGAGGTCTTTAAAGTATTATGGAAAAAAAAAATCCCTAAAGCTGGATAGATGTAGATTTAAATGATATACAGATTACTTAATAGCTGTGTAACTTTGGGAAAATTATCCTCTAAACATCAGTTTTCTATTCTATTAATAGGATTTATTCTACCTACTTTATAGGGTTTCTGTGAATGCATACTAGGTATTTAGTAAATGCTAGCTGTCTTCTGCTTACCCTTAACTTGTTCACTCTGGTTATGCCAACAACTATGCTTTCATTGGTTTTATGGACTAGTAGGTACTTTAATGAGCCTGTCCTCTCAGCTGCCTTGATCATATATTGACTTATCTTTCTGCAAATTTTACAATGTTTCTGTGATTTCACTGAGTTTGTTAGAAAAGTGGACATAGCAATTTACCCACTAAATGAAATTTATTTAGTTAAACAAACAAAAAAAAGGGAAATCACCTAAGTTTAAGGATCCCATTTAGAAAGTAGATCCCAGAAAACCTAGAAAGATCCTTTATTTACTCAATTTGCTTCTTTTTATTTCTAAGTTTTCTCATTGCATAAATGTTACTACTCTCATATCCATGGTTCTCTAACCACGTGCTGAGAATTGTAGCAAAAACAAAGAAAACAAGGCAATTTAATTGTTTCATACCCACTAAGAAATTCAGGCTGTGAGAAGCTGGAAGAGCAGGACCTTGCAGCAATACTCAGCAAAGAGGGAGAGTAGCTTACTGCCATGAAATGGATGAGGCTGAATACCTGGAAATGCTGAGCTAAGGTTATGACTTCAAAGACCCTCTATAATAGCACTGGCTACTAGAATTTTCTGTGAGGATGGGCATGTTCTGTATCTGCGCTGTTCAATATGGTGGCCACTAGCTAGCCACAGGTAGCTGTTGAGCACTTGAAATATGGCTAGGGTGACTGAGGAACTGAATTTTTAATTTTATAATTTTAATTAATTTAAATTTAAATGTTCATGTGTAGCTAGTGACTACCATATTGCACAATGTAACTCTATAGCAATCCTGTTTTTATTATCAGAAAAACTTGTAAGAAATCAATACACTTACAGATGGTCCTATCAACTTTCTATTGTAGGTGTGAAAATGCTAGGTGTGGAACAAGTATTTGGATAGGCAGTATATAAAACAAGAAAGAATATATTGGATATTGCATGCGATGGAGTCCTTTGACACACCTAGAGGCCCTTGAATTAGGAAAGGACTCAGGTCATATTGATCTGACCCATGGAGTAATAAGTATCTGAATTTTTAAGTAATTTTTAGAATTACTTAGTTTAAGTAAGTAGTAGTAAAATTTTAGTAGTTAATTTTTAGAACTTTATTTTTTACAGTGCCATTGATATGTACACCACCATCGTGTCCTACTTATTCAACCTAAAATAAGTTCTTTCAGGCTAAATGAAGGTGTTGTAAACTGTTTAGGAAAAATGGAGAGAATATGTTAGAAAATCATGTTTAGATTGTATCACCTTTAAAAGAAGTCCTTGTTACTGCATTCTTCTTAAAAATCAATTCTCAAATAAAATAACTTCAATCACATATTTAAATAGAACTGAATAATATTTATGGTCAATTTCACATGTATTCACTCATTTATTCCTGTCATTGGCCCTGTGAGTCAAATAGAGTGGGCATTATTATTTCTGTTTTATAGATGTGACTCGTGTGGCTCAGAGAAGTTTGGTGAGTTGCCCTTGGTCACTGAGCAGTTGAACCAAAGCAATTTTACCCATTTTTTATTCTTATCCTCATAGGATACACTAGTTCATGAGGTCACTTGGCCTTTGAAATTGATGACTGGTTTTTCGGCATCTTCAAAACATCATGACTTCAGGCTTATGTGGCCTCACCCTTATAATTTCTATGCTTCAAGAGGAAGACAGCTTCGATTCATGTCAGTTGTTTAAAATTAATGGTACACTCATATTTTATTTAATAAATATTAATGGTTGGATTTGGCAGAGGGCAGGGGGCTATTTTAGACCTTTACTGTAAAGAAGATCATTATCACACCCCCAAATTTGATTTCTAGAGTGCTTATTTACCATATTTATTAGACTCTTTGCTTCGTTCTAATTATCCTTCTTCAGGCAGTGTTACCTCAGCTAAGTGTATTCAAGTGCACTTATTTAGCAGTTCTGTCCTTCGGCAGAGGTGTGTTCTGTCTTTGAGACGTAACTCGGTTGTTGTTGTTTTTGTCAGCACACGATACAATAGAAATCCTAAATCAATAACACTTTTTATTCCTACGCAATTGATGCAGAACAGCCTTCTTCACGTGGAGGTTTAATGTGTTGTAAATTAATTATCTGGAATGAATACAGGGTCAATGGACCTTGGTATGACCAGGATGTAATGTTAAAGTGTTCCATTTCCTCCTCCACTTCTCAGCATTCTCACTCTGTCTTTTGTGTGTTGTCTGTTAGGCCATCTTCTGCAGTAAGCTCCCTTAAGAGTAGTTAATGCCCCTCTAGGGATTGATCGATAGAAAAAAATTTGCTTTACCATAAATTTGCTAAATTATTTTCTGCCTTCCAGGCAAAAACGGGACATTTTTATTTGTAGTACATATAATGGTGCTTAAAAAAAAAAAAAAAGAACATTTAATTGGAATTTGAAATTGCCAAATTCAAACTATCACACATTTTCTCTTAATTCAGAGTGATATCTGAAAGATATGTGCAAATACATGTGGGTTTCATTATCTACCACTCTCTATTGGAAATGAGGATAGTTGTTTATTTCCCAGAATGCAGTTCAAGAAAAGATAACTTTATCTGTCCCATAATCTAAATGTGGATATGATGGCAACCCCCTTTCAAATGATATAAAATCAGGTATGGTGAAGTAGATTTTCCATTAGAAGCAGAGCAATTAAAAAGCAGGAATTCACTAAGTTTTAAAGTACTCAATTTTCTATTTTCTTTAAAATAAGAATGAGAGAGGAAACTCCATTACAGTTTTGAGGGTAGCTCTGCTATTAGTAGCTATAGAAACAAGGTAACCAGGTAGTGAATAAGAGAAAAAGAGGGAGAGAGGGAGGGAGGGAGGAATAGAATATGAATAGGGCAAAGAAAACCACAAACCTAGCTGTACCACTTAATACTAATATTGTGATATAGGAACAGGTGAATTGGGAAGTAGATTAGCCAATATCTTTGCTAGTTTATCAGTTGAACACTTCATTGTTAATGCCTGATTTCTCTGACACTTAGACATATAGTGAGCACCCAAGCAAAATAAATACAACCATCTTCAAAGAAGAGGTGGTGGTAAAGAACAGAGATATAAATACACAACACCAAATTGCAGGAAGCACACTGGGGTCAGCTTCATGATTTTTTTGCAGAAGCCCTTTCCCTTCTGTCAGGTTAAGGGATGGAGAGTGGAACCAAATCTGCTTCACTTCCCTTGACAACGAGGTCAACACCTCTTGTAAATCTGACCTCCTCCCATTGCAGCTGTAAGTGTCAAAGGTGGGGAGCTCAGTGGGACACTGATTTCATACAAGACAGCACATTTTCCAAACTCCAGCTTGCCACATGCCTGGGGGAAATGCCTCTGATCTTAGTTTAAGTTCTCCGGGAATATTTTCAGCTTAGACTTTATCCTCACATCTGTCCTGGATCATCAGACTGTATTACACTGTCGCTTGATCTGTAGAAACAAACACCCTACCAACCAAGCTGGATGCTCTACAGGGGCAGCTTTTTGAATCAGCAGTGTGTTTTCTTGCTAGTTAAGAGCCCCAGAGGACCGTGTAGGTGCAAAATATAGCCTCTGTGCTTCTGTTTCAGAGAAACAAATTATGGGATATCCCAATACATATTTCAAATGGCAGTAACTGCTAGAACCTAAGCTTCAACAAAAGGGAGGCATATATTTTCAATGTATCATCATCTTGAAACAGAATAACAAGGAGGTCAGTGTGTTCCGAATACAGAAGCAACCAAATGGTTTCAGGTTCTCAGAGTGAAATGATATATTCATTCTAAGAGGCAGGATCATCTAAGGGTTAAGAGCAGGAGCTGGCACGCTAGAGCCACAGGCCAAATCTAGTCGTCCACCTGCTTGTTTTGTAAATAAAGCTTTATCGATATAGTCATGCCTGTTTGTTTGCACATTGTCTATGACTGCTTCCCCCCTGCCATGGCAGATTGAATAGCTGTGACAGAGGCTCTATGGCCTGCGGAGTTGAAAATATTTCCTCTCTGGCTCTTTATGGAAAAAGTTTGCCAACTCCTAGTAAAGAGTGTGGGCTTTTGAGTCACACTGTCTGAATTTGAATGCTGGCCTTGGTATTTACTGGCTGTGGTGCGTGGAGCAGATAACTCTTTATGTTTCAGTCTCCTAATCTGTAAAATGGGCCTATCAATGGCAATTTCCTTTTAGGTTGCTATGGAGATGATATCACTTAATGAATATTATCTTAGGGAATCCACCTGGCTTGGAGTAAGCAATCCTATTCTACCACTACTCTATTCTTAAACTTCTCAGAAAGTGTTCTAGATCTCTGCTAAAATTATTTTTACTTTTTATTGTGCACAGGACAATTTCATATTTTTAGAACATTAAATCTGTAGGCATCAAGATTCTTATTTCTTAAAAACGTGCACATAGGCAGCCTACTCTTACTGGAAGAAGTTACAAGAACTTTGGTGACCTATGGGATTGTCACTTACTTAAAATTTCTAGCATTGTTCAGATTTTGGCACCAAATGCGGTTCATAAAGAAATCCAGTCATTTGTTCTTAAAATACCCCAGGAAGACTGGCAGAAGCAAATCTAAACCATCCTACCTGGCAGAGGTATAGGATAAGGCAGACTGAAGAAATGTGGATAGCTCATTCTGAGAGAACCAAGCCCCTGTCTTTGAACCCTTAACCTTGTGTCCTTCCAAACAGAATAGGAGCCTACATACAGCCTATGGCACTGGAGACCAAAGAGTCACAGGGAATTATTCTCAGTGGCCCCTGGCTGGTTGTACTAGAAAATGTTGCCAGATCGTCAAAGTACATCTCCCATGGCTCAGTATCCCCTTTGTTGGCCTGGTGCCTCCTTTCCTCATTGTCTTTGGCTCTTCACAAGTCCCTAATGCATGACAATCCACAGGTCAGCCTGCCTCCAAAGTGACTATGTTCCAAATGATCTTTCCTTGCTCACCCCATAGTCCCTGAGCAAAGCTCTCAGTTTGGGACCCATCTATACCAAGCCAAAAATTGAGCTGATCAAAGTGACTCCTTCTCAAGGAATATTTATATTTCAAAAGGAGAGTGTTTAATACAAATGAAACTCTTAACTAGTGAGGTGTTTCTGAACAGAGGGACCTTCCTCATGCTCGTTGATTTCTCTAGTTGAAGTCCCTTTTTCCTCCATGCCATTAGTCAGCAATTATTACCCTGACTTCTGAAAGATTGCCAAGTCTTGCACTAGGCCAGATTGTATTATACCATCTTATTCAAGAATATATCCCAAAGCACCAGGTGTATAGTATATTCTCCCTGTGCTATAATGGATCGAATGTGATGGTATAATAGCTCTAGTAAGTGCCCTCTTAAGCCCCCAAATGGCACCAGACTGTGCCTAGCATGTCTTAAACACATCAACGTGGAAATTGAGGAGTTTCAGGTAATGAGCTACAAAGCAATCAAGTATATACTGAATTCTCTTTTCATTCCCCTCCCAGTTAAGGAAATTGCCTATTTGATGGAGAATTTATAGTTCCTACTGGGCATCTGGAATTTGTGATTCTTTCATAAGTATTGCACTTTAACCTATCACTCTTTAAACTCTGTTGATGGGTCTTAAGGAGGGCACTTGTTATGATGAGCACTGGGTGTTGTATGTAAGTGATGAATCACTAAATGCTACTCTTGAAACCAATAATACACTATATGTTAACCAACTAGAATTTAAATAAAAACTTGAAAAAAAAAAAAAAACCAACTCTGTCGAGACATTTTCAGGTCATTTCAACTTATCTGGAGTTTGAAGGACTCCATATAACCGTTTTCATAAAGTATCCTGGCTGGTGCCAGGTGCATGATTTGATTTACTTTGTGTCTAATAACATCAATATATACTGGTTAATTGTACTGGAACCCTGGATTTACAGAGCTCCTTTCTTCCTTAGAGTCTTATTTTCCCAAAGGTTATTGCATTTTCACTTAGAGCACTAATGTAAGTTAGAGGGCAGTTTCCATTATTTCATTATTTTAGAGGAGAGGCTTGGTGTCAAAGTGACTGACTTATCCAAGGTCAGCCATTTTTCAGACACAGACCTGGGATGAAAACTCAGGCTTCTTCCAGCCCCAACCAGTTTTCCATTGTAGACCACACTACCTCAGGGGTGTGTGGATTGCTACCGTGGCACCATGCTGTGGGTTCATGTCCTGAACAATCTTTTAAAGAAATCATTTAGTTTGGCGACTAAGCCCTTTGGATTAGGTTGCAGATGAACCAACCTTACACTTGAATGCCTCCCTATGAGAGAGTGAAGGGCTACCACACAGGGGAGCTGTTTCATGCTCACTTACCAGCTCTGAGCAAGATTCAGACAAGCTTGCTTCTGTGTGGAAGGACTTCGTTCTTCACCTGATATATAAAATAAGAACAATAGCATCAGTTTTAGAGATGAGCACAAAATGCCTCCATTTAAGACTCTTTTGGCACATAACTAGGCACGCATTACTTGGGTAATAAACTACAGACACTTGATTTTTTTAAACTGCAGCAATAAAAAGTAAAGGTTTTTTTTTTTTTTTTTGAAACCAACACCTGGGAAGGAGCCACAGAAGGAGTGTCAAGAAGACTGCAATCTGAGATGGCGGGGGCTCTTCTTTGCTACTTATACCATCTGCTAAGAACTTTCATTTCAAAGGGATTTGTTTTTTGGGGTGAATGTCACAATCCCTTTAATATTTGTTCTTTATCTTATACCCCACCATGTGCCATCTTGAAGTGATGTTGGGAACAGGGTCATTTCTTGAGTTGGTTGCAGTGTGGCTGCTTGTTGGTTTGTGTGGATCTGGCTTCTGCACCTGGAGTGAGAATAGTGTTTGGCAGCTTCATTGATACTCTCCAGTTTGAATCCATGGAGACCAGAGCTCCCCTTGGGTCTAGTTGGTGTTAAGTGAGCAACTATATAAATGTACAGTGAAAATAAAAATATTTTCAAATGCCCCACAGAGAAAAGAAGAGCTTTTATGGGTAGCTCAAATCAGTTCTTTCTGTAATTTACTTTTTTTCATTTTTGTTAATGTCATTCTTACTTTTGACCTGTTTCCTTAATGATGAAATTTATTAAAATGTTGTGTTATAAGCAAGATATTTCAAGTAAACAAGAGATATAATACAGGAAGAATTGACATTGAGACAGGAATCAATGGGCAGACTTTTTTTTTTTAAAGGATTTATTTATTATTTAGAGAGAGTGCGGAAGGTGGGGAGGGCCAGAGGGAGAGAGAGTTTCAAGCAGACTCTGTGCAGAGCCGGAAGTGAGGCTTGATCTCACGACCCTGAGATCAGGACCTGAGCCCAAACTGAGTCAGAGGCCCAACCGACTGTGCCACCCAGGCGCCCCAGTGGGCAGACTTTTGCACAGGATGATTATCAGAGATGATATAAGAAGACGACGGATACTTTATGACAATTAAGCATCTGCCTTTGGCTCAGGTCATGATCTCAGGGTCCTGGGCCGGACAGGCAGTCTGCTTCTCCCTCTCCTCTGTAGCTCCCCCTGCTTGTGCTCTCTCTCTCTCCCCATCAAATAAATAAAATCTATATAAAATAAATAAAAGAAGAGGTAGGTTCTGAGATAATGTAAAAGGGAGAATAAAAATACGTTCTGGGCGCCTGGGTGGCTCAGTTGGTTAAGCGCCTGCCTTCGGCTCAGGTCATGATCCTGGAGTCCTGGGATGGAGTCCTGCATCGGGCTCCCTGCTCAGCAGGGAGTCTGCTTCTCCCTCTGACCCTCCCCCCTCTTTTTTTTTTTTGACCCTCCCCCCTCTTGTGCTCTCTCTCATTCTCTCTCTCTCAAATAAATAAATAAAATCTTTAAAAAAAAATATTGACGTTCTGTGAAGAGCAATTGGTTCTAGGGAGAACTATGAAACATACATGAAACACACATGGTAGTTGGCTACTGTTATCATTTCTCCACCTTGAATGTAGTTGTTGATTACTTTCCCTTACCTGAGGCTGCACAAGATAGTAACTCAAGCCAATGGGTCAGTAGCAAGCAAAGCAAGTGGAAGAAATTACACATTTAAAACAGTCCATAAATGGTATATTCCTGAATAATTGACAGATGATGTACTGAACAAAACCCTTGGGGGCCGTGGAAAGGCACATTAAAGTAAATATTTTAAAGAAGAAAAAGGGAAGGACTCTATACTTTTTGAGAAATATTACTCATATTTTACAGGTGAGGAAAGTGAAAATTTGAGGGGTGAAGTAGCTTAACTAAGGTCACAGAGCTACCTAGTGGTAGAGCTGGGATTCAGGAAAAAGTCTCTGGCTCCGAAACCTCTCACTTTTTTAGTGGTACCTTCAGGAAGGGTGGGGGAGAGAGGGCACCTAACTTAGAACAGGATACATTATAGGGTGAGATAGAGGGGAAATAAGCCAATTCAAGAGACCATGGGGAGGTAGGCTTCCTGAGGGCAGAAACTTAAAGTCTCTTTGAACTTCCCCCAATCACCCTTCACCTTCTCCCCAATTCAGTAAAATTGCAAGTTATTTACAAATGCAGTAGAATACCTTAGCTACTTCAGGAGAAAACTAATTTTAAGGATGTCTATTACAATAAGAAAATTGATAGCACTTATTTTTCTCTGTTTTGCATGATTACTCAAATTATGTATATGTTTCACACTTCTTTTCACTCTCTCTTCCCCTCCATTAAGTACTTAGTATCCCAAGATGCAGTATTATTAAATACATCAGTATAAGTCCTTCAGACAGTTTACATAATTAATTTACATCTTAAAAAATATATAGTCTATTCTTCCCTTCAAATCACTGTTCTACATTTTATGTTATGTGAAGAGAAAAAAAATCAATAATTTCCTTAATTTGTCCGTGCCTTCCCAAATGAAGGCAGTCTGGTAAATATATACATGTGAACTGGTAAATTCATCAACTTGGTCACAAGTCTGCATTAATTGATACTTGTAACTGCAAACTGATTTTTTTTTTTAAAGGATCTGCTTTCCTAAATTCTGATGCTAATAGCAAATAATATTTCTAAACCTGGGTCTGTGTTATCTTCAATTCCATGAAATGTCTCAGTAAGTTAGTTTAATTGTGAATAAATCTAAATCTAAATTATCCTATCAGAAAGATTTATTAATTTAGATAGCAGTTTTATTTTGCAATATTTCTTACATGAACCATTTAATATCCAGATTGTCTCATGAACCATTCAATATCCAGATCATTATAGAAGAGAGCCATAAACAAAATATGCAGTAACTTGGGCTTATATCTGCTTATATTTAGGGATGACTGAAAAACTAGTGACATTTGCAGATGATGGGAACTATTTGCATTTATTGTATTCAGTACAAGAAAGACAATCTGCCTGTGCTAGATCTGGAGGGGAAATTGTTAAAGGAGTAAAGTTCTAGAGAACAATCCTGGTCTATGTGTTATAGTTCAAAAATAGGGAAAACAGAAAAGAGAGGGAAAAAAAATTCACCTGTAGTAGATTTGCAGGGAAGGCTCTGACAGGTGCTATAGGCCTGCCCATAATCCAGGCCTGGACTCCTCAATAAATCTGATGGGGGATGTTATGAGCTGAACTGTATCCATCCAGATTCATATGTTCAAGTCCTAATACCCCCCAGTACCTCATAATGTGATTGTGTTTGGAGATAGGGCCTTGAAAGAGTTAACTGAAGAAAAAATGAGGTCATTTGGGTAGGCCTTAATTCGATATGACTGGTGTCCTAATAAGAAGAGATATGGCACAGAAAATATAGACAGAGGGGTGAGCACCCTAGGACGCAGAAAGAAGGCAGCCCAGCCATCTACAAGCTGAGAAGAGAGTCTTCAGAAGAAGCCAAATCTGCTGACACTTTGATTTTCAACTTCCAGCCCCCAGAATTGTGATAAAATTAATTTCTGTTATTTAAGGCACCCAGTCTGTGGTACTTTGTTATGGCAACCCTAGAAGAATAACACAGGAAGCATCATTGGAGGCAGCTGGAGGAGCTATACAACTAGGCCAAGGAGATGTGGGCTCAGTGGGAAAATGGCCAACTTTGGACTTTTCTATTTTTTTAAGTGCCTATCAATTTTAGTATTTACAGCAGGGTGAGTAAACTCATACCTCTGAGAAAGGGAGATGAAAGTCTTTGATTGGGTATTCTGCTATTGCGGGTTCTTCTTTTGAGCTCTCTTCTTCATTCTCCTTCATTCTCTGTGTCCTTCTTCCCTTCCACATTTCCTTTTGCCCACATCCCTTCCCATGGAGGCTCATGCCTACCAGTTATTATCCAGTTAACAAAGCTGTGTGGTACGTTCCAAAGATTATGGTGTATTGGTGAGCATTGATTCATTTTGCACACTGCTTAGAGGGAAGCATATCTTTGCTGCTTAGTGAACTCTTGACAAGGAGTTTCCATGTTTCATATTACATATTTTCCATATGTCCCATATTTCATATTTCCCACAGAGAACAGGATGTGAGCTGGCAAGGTCTGATCAAGGTGATCAGTGGAAAAATAGGGAAGAATGTCTCAGCCCTAAGGAGGATCTAGGGAGTTTTCTAGTGAAGTCTGTGCTTCCTGAGTCCTCATTATAAAAGGCTCAGGGGTCACAGGGAGGATGTGGGTGATAACAGCACCAGGTGAAGTTGGCTAGATCAGTGGGCAAAGATCTATGCAATACTAAAGAGATTTCTTAAAAAAAAAAAAAAAAAAAAAAGAGATTGCTTCTTGGGGGTGTTCTTTTATTTAATAAAAATTTAAATGTTTAACTGTGGTAAAAATTACATAACATAAAATTTATCATTTAACCAATTTTAAGCATACAAGTCACTGGTGTTAAGTTCTTAAATAATGAGTCATATGGTAAAAATTCCACATTCTTACATGAATTTTTGGTACAGATGATCAAATATAATTATTAGATTTTAATTTTGGAAGTAACATAAAAATAGTCAAAAACAGTCTAATATAAAATTGATTTAATTGTACAGAAGTCTATAGGCATAGCATCTGCTATGAACAGGCACTGTTTCAAATACTGCCAATATAGCAGGGAACAAGCTAGAACAAGGGCCTGGTTTTCACTGAGCTCACATTTCCAGGGTGTGTGATGAGTCGAGGAGAAGGTCGTCAAGAACTGCAGAGGGTTGGAGATGTTACCGTACTTGCAAGCCAACAAGTTAGCCTGCTACAGTTTCATGACTCCTGGGTTAGAGTCAAAGGAAAGTTTATTATTCGTATCAATAGAAGTACCAGATAGCCACTGTTTTCCTTGTGCTGGTTCCCAGAACCCCTGTTCCCACAGGCAGTATGAAGAGGGCCAGGAAACACTTGCGCATACAGTGAGTTATATTACATGTGAGGGACCTTAAACTTGGGGAACCCACATCTTTTCTAGTGGGCAGTAAGCATGCCTCTCCTTGGCTTTGTTAGGGAGACACTAAATCTCTCTGTCTGTAAGCATATCTTCCTTTTGCCCTAAAGCGCGATTTCAAAAGTCATTTGTTATGCAAACATTCCTGAACCGATCTTCCAGAAGAAAGGAAGCAATGCATGGACAGAAGTATGAGGTACCTAAGGAGGACCATCTCCAGTGGAGGTAGGGTGGAGATACTGATATTTATACTGAAATATTTATGCAAACAGTGAGGAGTTAACTCAGGTCAGTATCGGTTTTGACCTGTGATTTACATCAGCAGTGGTGGTTCCCAGCATTGGTTTCAGCAGTCTTGTGAAAGAGCATGAACTTTATATTATCTGGTGGAGTGAGCCACTGCCATGAGACCAGTGTGGATCAGGATTTACGTTTCCACTGCCCCTCTCTTGCCATGTCTCTTGGACTGATTGCATAGCTTCTATCAATCCATAAGGTAGAAATAATAAAAGCTACCTTTTAGAGTTATTGGAAGATTCAGTGAACAACGTTGGTAAAATACTTAGCATAAAGTCTGAATGTAATAAGCATTCAATAAATGGTAGATATTTTTATTTACTGAGTACATCCTAGGTGTCCATAGACTATACTTAACATCATTTAATTTTTTTTTTTTTTAAAGATTTTATTTATTTATTTGACAGAGAGAGACACAGCGAGAGAGGGAACACAAGCAGGGGGAAAGGGAGAGGGAGCAGCAGGCTTCCACGGAGCAGGGAGCCCGACGCGGGGCTCGATCCCAGGACCCTGGGATCATGACCTGAGCCGAAGGCAGACGCTTAACGACTGAGCCACCCAGGCGCCCCTAACATCATTTAATTTAATCCTCGTAACAGCTCTGCGATGTTGGTATTACTGTCCTCAGTTTATAGATTAGGAAGTAGAGACTCAGATTCATCTGAGGTTACCAGCTAATAAGCGGTACAGCCAGATCCCAACACAGGTCAGTCAGTGTCAAAGCCCACACCAACCCAGTAGAGTTTAGTGCTTAGTGCCTGTACTCTCCAGGAAAATTTCCCAGCTTGAAATCCACCTCTGCCATTTATTATGTGTGTGATTTTGAACAAAATCCTTCATTTAAAAAACGGGGAGGATAATAGTATCTGTTAGGTAATATGGTTATGAGGATTAAATGAAATGCTACCTACATACTGCTTGACAAATAGTAATAAAAACTTACATTTATTGATGTTATTAATATTAGTTTTTATTACTATTGCCATGACAATAACATGGAGGCAACATGATTTATTCCAGATGGCCATTTACTTACCCTCATGGAAATTTGAGTCTCAACATTCAACCTCTGTGATAAAAGTTTCTTATAAGCTGTACATTAGAATGGTTTTGAGGAACAATAAATAGATTATAAAGTAGGGTGAGGACTTGATACATAACCTCAGATTTGATTAGAAGAAAGAGGAAAACAATGTTTTATCAATATAAAGGCAAAATTGCTTTTCTATTCTATTTTCCATTTCTTCCATAATTTTGGTAAATTATACAGAACTGCAATTGACCCAAACAAATGGATAAAATGTCACCTAATTTGCTTTAGCTCATTGTTCACATTTGTTCTATGGATTAACTTACCTCACATACATTTCACACAATATTTAACATTTATTTTGGAGACAAAGTGTTAATAATAAGACTTCTCATTAATGCACAAATAGTGAATATTTGTCAGTGAAGTAAGCCATTTAATTATTAATTTCAATAAAAAAATAGCATTGAGGACAAGTCAGTAGGACCAAGAAAAATGATCTTCCTTACTGTTTAGCTTCCAGAAATATATTATTATAGAACAAGGTTATGACAAATGTCAAAAGGCACATAGTGTAGTGAGAAAGACCACACATCCAGGAGTCAGCGTGCCTGGGTTTGCATCCCAGCTCTGGTGCTTACTAGTTGTGTGAACATGGGTAAGCCGCCTCAACTACAGGCGGTTCATCTTCTTGGGAAAATGAGGATAATAAAAATATATATCTCATGGAGCTGTTAGGTGGGCTGAATGAGCTAATACATATATGAAGTGCTGAAAAGAGCTTCTGGCTCACAGTAACATTATACAAGAGTTAGTTATTGTTGTTACTGTTCTCTCAGCCACCTGGCATGTGACTCCTCGCCTAGACCATAGTCTTCAGTCCTCATGTACACAGGAGTTGGGGCCAGTGTCTCTGAGACATGGCTGTGGGAGACCCTAGAATACCGTCTTCAGTGGCATGGCTCAAAAGAAATCATTGCTCAGACTGAAATGTTTTGATTGGGTTTGTGAGATCTCATATTGCTGAATGCTTTGTGAAGATATGCTAAAGAAATATCTTCGAATTCTGTTTTCCAAGTATTCCTTGTCAGTATACACAAGTACTTCTGACTTTCACAGCATTTACCAAGTTACCAATTAAATTGTTCATGTTGATGCTAGACTATTTTAGCTGAAATAAGAATTCAGTTTTAAAGCAACTTACGGCATTGTACCTAATGCTGGTCAGTTGCCTTTTTATTAGTTTTCTAAATCTGATAGCATACATATTAAATTCCAGGACCACAGAAATTTGAGGCTGAATGTTCTTTATCCCCTAAACTGTTTTTGCTAGTCTTGCATATTTAGTTAATAAAAAAATGTCTTCTGATTCTAGAGCCTCTCCCAGTCTTACATGCCGTCATATCTGTCCACCCCTGGTCGCCCTGCCCTTGCTGCTTTCCTCCTCCCCATGCTGTTTTCCATTCTTTAAGTCTTTTCTTAAGCCTCCTTTAAATATGGCTAGATTTACTCTCAGCACACCTTACCTATTTTTGGCTTTCTCTGTAGAGTTATTGGGAAATTTCCCTCTATCTTATTCTCCGAGTTAATGGCGGAAAAACATAACTCCATTAATTTTTTTAGAAGTCCCTTTTCTTAGAAGGGAAATAAGTGATCGCACTTCAACAACAGTAAAAAGACACTTGTTAGGAAAAAGAATGGAAAAGGCTAAAAACTTACTGAAAACCACATTCTTTAAGAAATAGCAGTAGTAATAGTGGAACATTATGAGAACACTAATGAAGAAAAAAAAATTAAGGCAAAAGGGTACTTTCTCTTTTTCTCCAACCATTTTAATGATGAACCTTTGAGATGAGCTAATGTATCCCTAAGTGCTAACTGTCTGAAGCACTCCCTCCCTCCCCAAAAGACATTGATCCTGCCCCTGGGGGACTCATGCTAAATGGAAATTGCAGGGATATATTCTTTACTGTTACCCTCCTGGGAAGGGCTGGTGCTAAACCATGAAGAAAGGCAACTGACCATTCATAAAAAGCCCAGAAATGAAAAAGAGTTTAACATTGTATTTATAAAAATATAATTCTCCCTGTTTCCCTCCAACAACAGATTGCTACAGTCATTTAAATAATTTACATATTTTCTAGAATCCCCTTAGAGCTGTACCTGCTGTTTTGATGCTTTCTTTTTAATAGCAATAAATTTGTGAAGGATCGAATCCCTTTGAAGAGTCTCAGGCTGTGTCAAAAATCCTAATCATGTGTTGGATGACTAGATACATCTGTAGAATTTGTAGCCCAAATTAGCGTGAAATAAGAAGCAAAGCCTGTGTAATCATGCTGCGTCTCTTGACCAGAGACTCTAGTTCATTGGGCCAGTTAGAACAACGATTAAAACACCCAGTCGTCAGACAAACGATTTTCTACTAGCACATTATTTTAAAAAGAAGGCTGGGGAACCAGGCCTTCACTAGCTGGCCCCCAGATGGTAGATGGTACAGGATAGAGGGAAGTTTTGGCATTGCCTTCAATTGCTTTTAGCCACAGCAATGAAAAAGGTCAGTTGCGTTAGCATACCAAAGAAGGAATCTAAAAGACTCAGGCATATAATGGGGGAGAAAGGCCTGCACTCTGGAGGCCAGAGGAAGTGCTGAGAGGTTGCATACAGTTGCCAGCCTACCAGTAGGTCTTCCAGGGAGCTTACTGCAGAGCTGGAACGGTAACATGATATCTTAACATGCCCGACACTACAAATATAGGCACATTTGAAAGCCGGGGGCATGGGAAGAAAACATGTCAGAGCAGAGTGGTGTTATTTTTAATGGAGCACGTGTTTGTCTTGTAAGTGTGTTGGAAGGAGGGGAGCAGGTGTCTGGTTCCTGTTCGCCACCTCTGACGCTCGGCAAGAAGCGGCCCTGGGATCTCCCATGGCCACACACCATCTTTGATATTGCAGATGAAATTATACGCACCCAGAGTACGTGCACAGCACTGTCCTTTCTCAATATTTGTGTACAGTTGTTTTGAAAGTAAACTGTCCTCAGGGTGTGGATTTATGAGCAGTCTTTGGGATTGAGCCAGGTCCTGTTAGGCAAAGATTAACAGCCCGATAAATAGAACTCGTGCACCACTGTAAGATTAACACAAGGAAATGGCAAAGTTGATCTAAGGTCTACTCCTAAGGAAAAGATGTGCCCCACCCCCTTTTTTTTTGTGAAGAGTAAGAACACGGATTTGTCAATAGTAAATGAATAACCCTCGTGTTAGAGAGTTGTCAATATGAGAGATTCTATTTCCCATGTTCAGTAATAAAGCTACCTATTATTTTGGTAAGAAATGCCTAAATTGAAATTCTAAAGGGCATTATGAACTTGAATTAAAAAGGTAATGGATTTTTTAATAAGTTCTGGGTCAAGATGTATTATCAAACTATTTTCCATAGGGCATAGAATATACCATGTATCCTTTTAATAATACCAGATCTAGCTTTACTTCCAGAAGCCAGCTGAGGCTGCCTGTCTATTATAGTCTCTCCCACCATCCCTAACAATGAACAAATAACTAGACGGCTATGAAACATTTTAAATAGAACTGTCTCCTAGAGAAACTGTTACTGACAGAGACAGGCCTGATCTGGACCTGGGTAACTTGCTTTGGGAAAGAGCAAATCAATACAGTTTGGGAGTAAGTAGTAGAGGGAAATATGATGATGGATTAAGTAAATCATAAAGCACATGATCTATGCACTGACATGCAGCCTTATTCTACCTGATTGCTCTGATTCAGGATTGTACAGAGGATAATTCTATGTGCTCTGAAATTCAAAGGGTTTTCAAAAAACGGTTTTAATTATACAAACCATTTATTAGTAGTGAAAGTACTATGTCTGCAAATCCTTAAAGACTGCAAAGATTGTGTGCTCTGTTAGCGAACTCCCTTGCACACACCCTGAATCCTCTCTTACATCTCTGTTTGTTACTGGGGACATGGACACTTCTACATGTAGCAATGGCAAAAAAGAGGGGTGTAAACCTAATGACCTACACAATAGCTGAACTCACCAGAATTAAGTGTTCTTATATTCTCAGTGAAAAAGTAAATTATTAGCAGTTAATGAATGCACAGAAAAAAATTGCCTTATGACATGTTTAGATACCCTACGGTTGGGAATGAATTAGTATGCAGTAGTGTCATAGTGCTCTTCACTTTGAATTTGTTTTAGATTAGTGCAGGAATTTACTTTATAATGTGATTTAATCTTGGAAGCATTAAATTCATTGTTACAAATTGTCTTCTGTTTTCTGTATCTTCCATAAAACAAAGCTCTCGGTAAGATAAAAGAACGCCTGCATCTTTCATCATGGACATGTAGAGAGAGAGTGGGTCTGGAAAATGAATTTATACTTTTTCTGGAAATGGGAACCACTCATAAAACACTTAATGAGTTCAAGGTCCCCTTGTTGTCATTCTGCCTCCTATTCATATAGACTGTGTACAACCCAGAGGTAGTTGGGGTAGTGGCATATTATTGGATGACGCACTTCAAATCTGAAGAATTAATGAAAACTCTAAATGCCAGATAAAAATACACATTTTCCTTTTTAAAAAAGGGTGAGATTAATATTCAGCAATCACAATGTATAATTAAAGAGAAAAATGAAATGAACTGTTTATGCAGGCACAGTGAGTTGCTTTAATGTCACAATAGACCTGAAAGTCTGTGGCAAATTTTAAAAATTTTGCTCAGAAGCGTAAAGCCCCTCTGAGGTGTTCTCACAAGTTATAACCCCCATTGCCATTTTTATGCACATCATGAACTTGTTTACCAGCTGCATTTATGTACGATGTTCAAATGTCTCCTGGTGCTGCTTGTCTCCCTCTGTGCATCTTTATGTACTATATGCCCTCATTAATTTTGGAAGGAATTTTTAAAGAGTGCTCAAATAACACTTCCAATTAGTAACCGATATATTTTTTTAGGTCTTGGAGTGCAAGGCTCATTGAAACAACCCCCAGATGGTTGGATTTTATTCTAAAAGCAATCCCTGATAAGAAAAAGACTAACTGATGTCTAGAGGTCTCAGTGAATCTTCCAACTCAGTTAAAATTCTGTTCCTGCTGTCTAAATTCTGTTCTTCATCTCTAAACTTTAGATGTGGGGCAAACTCACCAGCTTCACTTTCTCTAAGAGATCATCAGTTTGCATTTTATTGTCAGAGTAGTAGCCTGGATGAATTTGTATTAACATCCCCCCCCCCCGCCCCCCCGCTTTCCCCCCTGCCAAATGAACTCTGTGATGGTTTTGCAGGGCAGGGGTTGGGGAGGGCTCTGTAGTGTGGATGCTGTGTATAGGATGCTGGTGAGAAAGGAGATGAGCGAGCACGTATGTAACAAAGGGATAATTGCCAATCATTTATATGTTTCTGGAGGGCATCCTGAAATTTAGAAGGGAAGTTTAACAACTGGGATTTCTTGGTCCATGTATGCAATGAAGACTGTCAGGGAGGGAATTATTTAGAGTCCAGGGTGTCAAAGATGAGTGAGAGTTAAGAGATGAATAGTTGAGAGCAGGGCAGTGAATCAGAAGTTGTCTTGATGCTGCTATTCTTCCCTCTCCACTAAGAAAATGGGTATATTTTTATTTTCAAGTCTTCCTGCTACGAGGGCATACTGCCCTCTAGGTGTCTCCTTTGCGATACCTATTCCCAAACAGCCTATCATCTCTTCACTCGTAGGTGGCTCAGCACCAGGTCCTAGAGAGCAAGATGCGAGGTTCTCACCCTTTTGGTGCTTCCATTGCTGCTGCCCCCTAGAACCATGGCTGCCCATTATGCTCTGCCTACCTAGCAACCACAGCCAAAGCACCTTCCCTTTGATAGTTATGTGGGTGATGCTTTTGCTCTCCCTCAAAAAAGACTGGCCACTAACATGAAAAAATAATGCAAGTTGTCAGGAAAATCTGGGAAGCCACAAAGGCTCCCCATTTGAGGTAAAGAATATTTTGAAAAAGGACTCTATAAAATAATGCCATTTACTCGTTCTTCTGTTTCCTAAATTTTAGTCATTCCCATACAATATTCAGGATTTTTGCCTTATGTCTATTTATTACCTATTATTTAATATTATTTTAAACTAACTTTTTAAAGTTTGCATAGATTTTAATTAAAAGGAAACTTTGAGTCACTCCCATAAATGGAAAACCAATATTGTTTTTCTTAAATAGAAGACATTACCAGTCAATAGAGTGACACATGCCATTGGATTTTAACTAGTTAACTGTGACATGTTTAGGGCTTTGAGCCTGAGGTTTATTCTTTTTCTTAAAAAGGAGTATTTATAAGAGTTAGAGAGGACTTCAAGGAGTATTAGAACCAAAATGAGAAATTCCCCTTGATTTTACCCACAAGGAATAGGAAAGATTTAAAAAGGGAATACTCCTCTTTGTATAAGTCCTATATTATTCAGTTTTGTGTCCATAAATCATTTCTGGCATCTTCCCCACACTGATCCAGCCCAATAAGACTCTAAGTGATAGGATTTTCAAGTTATAAATGAAAGGAGAAAAAAATCTAGAGCGTCGTGGCAAGGAAGCATCTCACCCCCTTCACATTAGCCCCATTCCCAGTTGGAGAGAAGATTCAGAGAGAAGTAACTCTCTCTCTCATTCTTTTGTGTGTATTGTTTCAGCTGTTTGTGAGCAAATTGGAGACTCTGTGGAAAACTGACAAGAAAATAGGGAACACAGGGAACGCAGCACTCTAAACCCAAAGAAATGTGGGGTGTGCCTATTAAACACGAGTTCTTTCAGTTCTAATGTGAGGTTAGCTCTATGTGAAGTTCTTTGTATTGATTTGTAAGTTGTTGAAGTAACTCGTTTTTCCCCTCTTGAAATCCCACAAAAATCAATTGGTTAAAATACAGATCATGTTCTAAAAGACAGTTTATAGGGATATAAAATGCTGGGACAACCAGAAATCCCACATTTTAGATGTCAGGGCATTTGATCCATTTCTGTGAAGCCTTTGGCTGATTGAATGTCTAACCTTGTAAATTTAAGTGCCTTTTACTCTGAAGATCTGTAGTTCTTTTAAAAAATCTTTTTAAGAAATTGAGAATTCTGTGAGTTACTTGACCCTAGATGAAGTCCATGGGACAATCCAGGTTCTAGCCTTCACTCTATAAATGTTAAATTTATAACAACTCTCTTGTGGGTGAGACTATGCATAGTATAATTTGGGGATTCTAAATTTATGAATGAACAGGCAGCTTTGAACTCCTGATGGGAGCAGGCACCATATGCCATTCAAAGGTAATTTTCCTTAGATTTACATTTCATTTATTCATCTTGTGCCTCTAATGCCAAGTGCTGTGTCAGGTCTTGAAAGGAAACATAACAGTGAATAGCAGTCCAGAGAAAGAATGATAAAGCTGACAAATGGTAGCCTCCTTAATAAATCACAGGTTCCACAGACTGTCAAGCCTACACATTAGAAAAAGAAATGTAAGAGGAGGAAAAGAAAACAATAGAAAGACACTTGCCATGACTCAATGAATGAGAAGACTGCATCACAGGGAAACCTGAAATAAAATAAAAATTATTTTCTAATTTTATGAAGCAAAACTTTAAGTTTGCTGAACAGTTTTGAAAAAAAATAGGAATGAACATTATTATGTATAGGGATAAGAAAAGAGACAAAATCCATCCAGGTTTCAAAAATGTCAAGGTTGGGCATTTTCAAACAAGGTGGAATTAAAGTAGGAAGTTGATGAACACATGGGTGGCTAAAGAGATGAGAGGCAAGAAGGTGCCAGGTACGTGCATATTCAAAGCATGACGGGTTACATTTTCTTCTTCCGTTTTGTCTTAGGAAAATTCCCACCTCATCCAGGTTTTGTGGTGTTTGATGTTTAAAGATTTAGTGCGGCTTTCTTTAAGAGAAAAAATTCAAATATTATAAATAGAACATTAGGCATGGGACTTTAGATGGTGTCCATGACATCGAGGAGCCCTGTAGTGTGAGTTTCAGTAACCTCAAAATAATTCTATCTCTGGTCCCCATTTGGAGACTGGTACCCTATGTGACTGGGAAGATAAGGTGGACTTTGGGCTGCTGCATGGGGCTGGTGACCTCTGATTCATCTTCTTGCATGAGGTGACTTGGGTCAGTGTATCCTCATCATTAGAATGGTAAACTAGGGAGAGTTATGACTCTGGAGTGGGATTAGAAGATGAAGGAGTTGTTTCTGGCTGAAGTAGTGATTATTGTATTTCAGAAGTGTAAAAGGATCAGTGAAACCCTCCTTTGTCTCATTTGAATGGCCAGATATGCCAGAGAGTGTGCTGGGTACTTGGGATACAGAGAAGGATAAATGATGAATGAGACTTGGTTTTGGGGATGAGAGGGGTTGGGGCATTGGGAGGAGAGAGGCAGAAGGAACCTAGAGTATCTCACCAGGAGGTATTATACTTGGGAGCCTCAAAATCATTAATTTAATAAAAATTTATGGAGTGTTACATTGTTGTAGGAGCTGGGGATTTAGCAGCAAAGAAAACAGCCCCAAATCCCAGCTCACATGGTATTTTTATTCTAGTGGAGAGAAAAGGGCAGTAGATAAGTATAAACTATAGATACAGATACAGATATGGATAGATACAGATATATACGTATATGGACAAATGCTGATAAGTGCTATGGAGTAAAGTAGAATAGATTATGGGGAATAGTTGTGTGTGTGTGTGTGTGTGTGTGTGTGTGTGTGTGTGTGTAGGGAGCTTTTGGCTCTTTTATATAGAGTGGCCAAGAAAGAACTCAAGGATAAGATGGCATTTGAAAAGAGACTTAGAAGTGAGGAAGAGAGCACTGTGGGAGGAGCCTTCTAGGCAGAGGGAATAGCAAGTGCACATGTCCTGAGGCAGGAGAGTACTTGATGTGTCCGAGGAACAGCAGGGAGGCCAGTGGGGTTGAAGTGAAGTAAGCAGTGGGGAGAGAGGAGGAGATAAGGTCAGAGAGGTAGCAGGAGCCAATCCAAGAACACTCGTAGTTCATGGTAAATACTTTGGTCTTTTCTCTAAGTGGGGTGGGGAGCCAGCCATTGGAGGGAGTCATGTGATCTGACTTTTGTTTTTAAAGCTTCACTCTACTGTGTGAAGACTCTGCTTTAGAAGGGCAAGCCTGGAAGCAAGGAGCTCAGTTGGGAGACTGCTGGAGTAATCTGGGTGGGAGATGACGGTTGCAGTCGGTTGGCAGTGATGGGAGGTGGGAAGTGGTTGATTTCTTCCTTTTTTTTTTTAAAGATTTGAGAGAGAGAGAGAATGAGAGAGTGGGGAGGGCCAGAAGGAGAGAATCTCAAGCAGATTCCCCCCTGAGCACGGAGCCAGACTTGGGGCTCAATCCCAGGACCTATGGAAAACCAACTGAGCCACCCAGGTGCCACTGAAGTGGTTGGTTTCTGATTACCCGTTCATGAATGAGCTAGCAGAATATCCTTGCAGATCAGATAATGCCATGAGAGGCAAGGTTTCAGACTTAGCAACTAGAAGTCGCTCATTTAATGAGATAAGGAGAGATGTGGGAGGAACAGCTTGGGAGGGGGTGGTGGGATTTCTGTACTGAGCTTAAGTTTGACATCTCTGATAGACATTCGATTGGGAATAGAGGAAGGCAACTGGATGTAAGTTTGGAGATCAGGGCAGTGGTTGAGGCTAGAGATAAATATTATATATTTGGAAGTCAGGAGCATACAGATGGTACTTAAAGCTGTGAGATTAGACAAAATCACCTAGGGAATAAATATAATAGAGAAAAAATAAATATGGTTGGTTTCTTTTCCTGAACCTTTGCATATAATTGTCATTGAGCTTCTAGAGGTGAGGTTGGACATTTTTCTCTCTCCATATAAATATCTATGACTTATGATTTATACACCTCAACATTTCATACAAGGCTTTCTGTAATCTGACTTGTAGCTGCTCACTTACCCAGTTTTAGTTGCAGCAAACAGCAAAAGTAATGTGCATCTTTGCTCATGCATTTCTTTGTGAAATGCCCACTCTGCTCCCAATCCCAGCTTCTCTGTCTCTGCCTGCCTGTCTGCTTGTATGTCTGTCTCTGTCTCTTACACATGTACACGCACATACAAACACCCCCACCCTCACTTCTGGGTAATTGTACTCATTTGTAAGTCATTGACTAAATATCATGTCCTCCGAGAGGTCTTCCTCTCAGCCCATCCCCAGATGGATTAAACCCATCTTCTACACCCCATCATCCTGTGCTTGGAAATAATTTCCTTATCCCATTGCATTATAATTACTGTCTTTTACTATTTGCCTAATTCTGGCTACAGAGAATACTTAAAGTATTTGTGAGAGTGAACCAAAATATTAACAGAAAAGGTAAGAGAAAAGTGATGAGTGAACTAAATCTCTTGATCCCACTGCAGCAGAACAAAAGCAAAATTAAGCCCCAGTTCAGTCAGAAACTACTGAGCTAAGTTCCTCAATGTCTTCTGCAGTGTTCTGCACCCAGCGTGGTCTTAATGAATGTGAAATAACAGACCTTTAGTGATCGATCAGTGGAAACAAATAGGAAAATAAATCTTTGTAGGAGGGAGGAGGAAAAGGGAAAAAGGGGAGAGAGAGGATTCTGTTCTGAAGACAAACTGGAATATTCCTAACAGCAATCTATCTCTCATTTGACTAATGAGAGTGAGCCTCTTGACTAAAGAAATTGATAGTCTCAACTGGGGGCTTAAAAATAACTTACAAATATAAAACTGTTTGAGTCAAAGAGGTAATTAATTGTTTTTAAACAAACCTTGTGAGTTCTTTAAATTCACTAATCCAATCAGGTAATTAATTTCATAATTTCAAAATCGTTTCGAAAGAGTTGCTCTTTAAAAATAAATTTTAAAAATTTAGGTTCTGTTGATATTTTCCCTGCGTTACAAAAGCCTTCATCTGTAAACTGTATCGTGCACACTAGTTGCTTTTCCTAATGCAAATTGGCGTTGACATCTTTTATTTATTAATCAATTGAAATTCCTTAAAAGCAGGAACTACATGCTATATGTCTTAGTGTATGTTACATTTAAATTTGGGATTGGAATTGCATGATTTCAGCACATTCTTGGCTTCTTTGTAGAACAGATACGCCGTTCCATAGTAATATGTTCCAATAATAGTACAGTCATGATTTATTAGCATTTTCAAGCTGCACATGCTTTATCTCATCTCATCCTTACTGGGTCCTATTTTTTTCAGTTGAGAAGAAGCAGACATTATGAACTTTAAGCAATTTGCCCAGGCTTAGAAACCAATTTTGTTCAATAAAAAAGCCTAAACTTTTTTTTTTTAGCTATGCCTTGACACATTTACACAAAACCTAAAAACTTGCGTGCCTGTCCTGCATCTATTCAAGAATTCCATTAGTTAGGAAACCCTAACTATATAAGTATATTTGAAAATGTTGATTAAAATATCAGTCAAGATTTTTCATTATCAAACAAAAGTGATACATTGGAATTATTATCTCAAATGTATATTAATTTTTATAAGGATCACAAAGAAGCAGTTATAATTGAATAAAGAAAATATTTACTTCAGATAGTTTACTAAATAATAGAATTTCATACCTATTTAACAACCAGGAGTATAAAATATGAAAATGTATAATATGAATATGCAAATATGTAAGTTTGGTAACATATTTCCTCTCCGAGAAATACAAATTAATGAAGAATAAAATCCTAGTTTAATGTTTTCTTCTAAGCAGTCAAGTTTCTAATGTTTTATCATTTGCCTCTCACCACCCAGGAAATACATCCAATGCTTCTATCATGATGAACTATAAAACAAGTTGAGAAGGATGTTCCTTTGCTCAAATTTGCCTGGGATGTCTTTCCAACCTAGTCCACCTAAAAAACATTTCCATATTTTTTAAAAAATCAGCTGGTGACTCATAAATTTTTATCTAAAGGCCAGCACTCTGTCCTCAGTTCCTGTTTCGGATATTATGTTGACCACTGGTCATCTCTACTTGAATTTTTCTGGGTCATCTCAACTTACCATGAGATACTTTTTCTATGACCCCATAAGAACAGTGAGTGGATTATTCTGTTTTTGGTGCCTCCACTGTAACTTTGTATAAACTTCTGGAATACTGTCTGTATGCTTTATTCAAGGTCTGCAAATATTTGGCACACAGGTCACCATGCCTTTTCTTTATTTATGGGATCTTATTATAATCATAATAGCTATTATTATTAATATTTCCTGAACTTATATGAATATGGTAGGCAGATAATGCCAAGAGATGGGAAGTGATTGGTCATAGCAAACCTATTTGCCATTTCTGTAAATATAAATTTTTATATCATTTTTATATACATGTTAGTTTCTGATGGCACTAGTAGATGAATGAATCAGCAAGTGAATACATTTACAAAATCATAGATATTAATAAACAAGTCACACCCTTTTCTTATATAAGGTTTTGGGGGCAAGACAGAGTTACTTTAGAGAACGCAAAGTCTGCCTCTAGATTCTACATGGAAAAGGTCATATTTGATGACAGCCTATCTCACAATCCAGCCCATTTCTTCAGCAGTGAATCAATTAACCAAAGTTGAATGCCAAAAAGTTTCTCTCCCGTGAGTCAAGGGGAAGATGCATAATAACTACCAATGACAAGTATGCAATATTAATTGTGTAGTTAATTAATTTTTAATACCATGCCGGTTTAATTAGTAACCGGAGTGGTGGCTACCTCATATAGCTAGAGCTTGTATAATATGTAAGTATGAAAGCTTACACTGCAATAGGGATTATAACCTCACATGCAGTTCAAGATTTATGAACTTTACATGATACTTAAAAAAGTCCTCTCAAGCCAAATTATAATTATTAAGTAGTTAGAATTTTAATTACATGATATATTTCCTTTTTTAAAGAGAGATGTTATCTAAGAGATTTTTGACTGCTGGAGGCTAATAGGATCAGGCCCTTTATGGAATTTTGTTTTTCCGTGAACTGCAAACATATAAAAAAAAAATCATGCCTTTAAAAGAGAAAAAAAACAATTAATCACCAATCAGTGAATTGCTTTGGGTTTCATATCCAGAGAACAATCTTGGTTCTGTCCTGGAAAGTCCTGAGTTCATTTTATTTATTTGTCTAAATGTTTCGAGATGATAGAGTTGGTAACTCCTCTGTCTCTATTATTTCCTGTTTCCTATGTTATGGAGCCTCTATATCATTCTGTAGAGTCAGGTGGAAGGGAAAAAGGAAGCATTGTTAAACTGACTTTAAAAAAGCAAGAGAAAATAACTCTTCCACTTTATATGTCTAAAAGAGAAATTTGATGATAGACTTCAAATGTAACTTTTTGCAGCATTTTTCTAATTATGCTCTTAGAATATATGATGTGTTTTTATTTTTATAATTAACAGGAAATACATGTTGTACATTAAATGTGACACAAGAGATATGAATTATGCAGTCAACTCGGTATGTGCTGATGAGCACAAAGCCCAAGGCACATTCAGTCGAGTTTCTATGAAGATCTATAATGAGTTTCAAGTACATCATTTCCTGATGGAGGATAAGAAAACATCCATCAATGCAAATTTTTGCACATTTTTTCAGCTTTTATGAATACTTTACAACTTCTAAAAAGAGTGAATTTCCAAAGTGCAACTTGAGCAAATTCTATGAGAAATTTTATATTATACTGTTTAGGCTCAGTGGAAACCTCAAAGATATGTCCATATATACACACGTGTATATTTAAATTTATTTTAGAGTGCTATAAATGAAGGTGGCTAGTGTCACAGTTTCATGCTGTACAATTTAATATCTAGTTAATGCCTAAACCTATGATATGAGCTTGTGTTGGAAAATAAACAAATTGATACCATGCAACACAAAGTAAACAAATATTTGCAAATGAAACACTGTTTTAAATTCAAAATTAAGACTTTCATATACATATGCAGAGTGAACATGTGTATTTTATTTATTTAATTCTTTTGAAAGAGTTGCAATTCCTATGAATATCATAAAGTTTATGTTGGATTGCATTTTTATTTTCTATTAGGATAGGACTTAAACATATACTAATGAGGAGTGAAGGAAAATGCTTAGGGAGTTTGTGTTGAATATTAAATAAACACAAAAAATTACAGCACCGTGGGGTCCTTGGAGATATTTTATAGAATAACATATAGGTACTGTATAAGAAAGTCCAATAAGACAACAGCCTCCTAATTGGTTCCCTTAGCACGTCTCTCCCCTCCACAGTCCATTTTCCACAATGAAGAGTTATCATCCTGAAAAGCTAATCTGATCACATGGCTTCCCTGTCTAAAGACCTCTGGTGCCTAGAGGATGAAGGCTAATCTTTCTAGCCTGGCCCCAGCCTGCTCCTCCAGCCTCATTTCCTGGCAAGCTCCCCCACACACCTTAACCTCTAGTCCCTGAACTGTAGAAGGGGGGTGGAGGGGAGGTGCAGCTTGGGGGCTGGGCTGGGACCGGGTTGGGGGGGTCAGCAAAGAAGTCTCATGGACACCACCTGACCTGTACTTCTCCCCTTGAGTGACTTGCCCACCTCTTCGATATCTAAGATGATGGGCAGTTCTACTACCCACTGCTTTTACATTTTGCCTATTCTCCCTTTGCTAACAGAAATAGTACAAAGCAACAAGCAATGGGAAATTCTTACAACATAGTGCAAATGTAAAGTGAAAATATACTTTTGCTCCCTTCCCTTGCTATAAATTACGTCTTGGATGTGGAAAGTGACAGTCACCAATTCCACAGACTCACAGAGGAAGGATCCACTGCCACAAGGAGAATGGCCAGAAAGCCCCTTGACCTGCTGAGTCAGGATTGTCCAAGGGTTCTCAAGCACATATCCCTGGTTCTTCATAGTGAGTTCAGCATGCATGTCCTCAATAGACATTTGTTAACAAAATGCATTTAATCGACAGATACCTTTTAGTAGTTAGTAGGTTGAAGGAAATAAAATCATTTTAATGATACTACACATCAATTTATTTCGAATACTGTAAAATATTTCTTTTTCTACCAATCTGTTAACACCTTTCATGATAAGGAATTGTATTTTTGGTTTAAGGGAAAAAAGAATGCGGACCAAGTGCTTGTTTGTTAGTAAGAGCTACAAATTATTATTAAGGGTCCAATTGTACAAGGTGGTTCATCAACCTTTTCTTTTTCCTGTTTCCAGACAACTTTAAAAGTTGGTATTATGACCCTTGTTTTTACACTGAAGGGCCAAGTAACATACCCCAAAGCACTCCGATAACAAGCAGGAAGTTGAATGCATATTTATCCGATTCAAAGGAAATGATCTTCCTACTATGCCACACGGACTATTTATATAGACCAGAGGCTTTAAAAAAATTCCTCTCCAGCTCAGGAAGTCATTGATCTGAGACCCCTTACCAAAAATGCATTTTTCTCAATTCCCTGAAGCTTAACATTAGAGACGGGTATTGCAGTTGTGAAGTGGGCAGGGGGGAAATAGATGATCTCCTATGTAATCTGAACCCATCTCTCATAGGCCTTCATGGATTCATTTGCAGATTCAAAAAGGAAAATATCCTTAGTATCTTAAATATTTTATAATTCTTGTAGTAAGAAGAAATATTACAAAAAGACATTTAACACTGAACGATATACTTGAATAGGAACTAGCACGATCAAATTCCCATTTAAGTTTCATTGTTTATGTAAGGAATATCGCTTCAGAAACCATTAAACCAAAACTATGACAGAGCATAAAAGAGCTTGTACATCAAGCACTTAGTCGAAAGTTATATTATGCTAACAAGCCGAAGAGCTTGTCAACATCTCCTGGGTTAAGTATGCCTCTTCTTTGATCATCCAAAAAGGTTTCCAACACTGTAGGTGGCCCTAATTAACAGGGAACTGTGATCTTCTTTTACTGCTAGATTTCACAAGTCAGGCAATATACACATTCTATTAATGCTTACTAATATTGTCCTATTCAAATCCCAATATCTCCCCAGATATACAACTGATTATGAATGTGTGTCTTGTTTTAATAGTCTTTCAAGAGAAAGTTTGATGCTTCTTATCTAAATATCCTCAGGGTTCCTGTAGTCAATTATATTTTCTCATTGTGGACTAAGAATGCCCCACACTCAGAATAAGCATCTATCTGAATAATCCACATCTGAATTCTACCCTTGATTGAATTTGCATGGTCTTCCCAGGGCTGGAGGAGGGGGAGATGAGGATGTGTGGTTGTGTGTGTGTGTGTGTGTGTGTATGGTGTGATTTCACCTGAATTTAACTCCTTCTGTTTTAGTAGCCACAGGAAAAGATACTGATTGTTTTAAATATATAAATCTCTTTTAATAGTCACTCCAACCCTAGGAAATAGTTATTATGATGTTCATTTTAGAGATTAAGAGACCCAAACTCATTCTGTGGAAAGATGGAAGATTGAATATATGCATCTAATTTTATTTCTTTTGAAATTGCAGTGAAAATACAGTACAGGGATATAACATATATATGTTATATATATATTATATATATAAGAATTCTTCTATATATATAACATATATATATATAACCATAACCAGGATGGAGAAAATGGGACAAAGTAGAACATGTCAATGCTGGAAAGCAGATGGTTGAGTGATAACTGACTTCACCGACCTGAAAATGCCAAACCCCACTCAAAATGTGGAAAGCTCAGACCAATGAGATGTAGAATCCTTAAAAGGTCAGAAATGTTCAGTACAAGGTACTTCAAGAAGTGGGAGTAAAAGGACATAGGGAGCTAAAGTAAGAATTTACTGAAAACTCTTCAAGAAACGGCTAAATCCTCAGATACCCTTTTGCTAGGTGACTCTCCATTTTCAACTGCTTTGCTTTGAGGCTTATCCTATGGAGAGGGTGAAACCACACCTGTGTACCTGGGGGGTCCTGGGGACAGTTGAGGGAGTGGACACTCCACTACCCATCCCAAGGGAACCAGTAAACCTACACATTTGAATGCTGACAGATCTCCCTCACCTGTTTTGGCTTCCAGGCAGGAAGTTGAGAGAGGCTTCTGTGGGGTAATCAGAGCCGTGGGGAGGGGGAAGGGGGGAGAACCCTAAAGATTCTACATCAGAAGATGCCCCTGAAGCCCTCCTACACTGTTGGTGGGAATGCAAGCTGGTGCAACCACTCTGGAAAACAGTATGGAGGTTCCTCAAAAAGTTGAAGATAGAGCTACCATATGATCCAGCAATTGCACTACTGGGTATTTACCCCAAAGATACAAATGTAGGGATCCGAAGGGGTACATGCACCCCGATGTTTATAGCAGCAATGTCCACAGTAGCCAAACTGGAAAGAGCCAAGATGTCCATTGACAGATGAATGGATAAAGAAGATGTGGTATATATATATACAATGGAATATTATGCAGCCATCAAAAGGAATGAGATCTTGCCATTTGCAATGACGTGGATGGAACTGGAGGGTGTTATGCTGAGCGAAATAAGTCAATCAGAGAAAGACATGTATCATATGACCTCATGATATGAGGAATTCTTAATCTCAGGAAATAAACTGAGGGTTGCTGGAGTGGGGGGTGGGGTGGGAGGGATGGGATGGCTGGGTGATAGACACTGGGGAGGGTATGTGCTATGGTGAGCGCTGTGAATTATGCAAGACTGTTGAGTCACAGATCTGTACCTCTGAAACAAATATTACATTATATGTTAAGAAAAAAAAAGAAGAAGATAGCAGAAGGGGAAGAATAAAGGGGGGGGGAATTGGAGGGGGAGACGAACCATGAGAGACGATGGACTCTGAGAAACAAACTGAGGGTTCTAGAGGGGAGGGGGTTGGGAGAATGAGTTAGCCTGGTGATGGGTATTAAAGAGGGCATGTTCTGCATGGAGCACTGGGTGTTATGCACAAACAATGAATCATGGAACACTACATCAAAAACTAATGATGTAATGTATGGGGATTAACATAACAATAAAAAAAAAAAAAAAAAGATGCTCCTGAAACAGTCCAGCCAATCACCCTAGAGTCAGGCTTGTAGATTACAAGTAGCACCCTCTGCACAGGGCTTATTAATCCTCTACACTTTGTTTTAAACTTTTTTGTGAAAATTAGCACATAGACAGTAGAATGCATAAAACATACAAACAGCTGACATAATTATTATAAAACAAACACCCCCCAAACATTGTCAGCATCCTAAAGCTCCTTGCTTGTTTCTTCCTAATCCTGTTCACTCCTTTCCACTAAAGGTAACCACTACTCTGCTTTTTATGGTAATAGCTTCTTTGCCTTTTTTTTAACCAACTGAATGTGGATCTTTAAGCACTATAATTTAGTGTTACCTTTTTTGAACTTTGTATAAGTGGAATTATAGATTATATATTATTTTGTGTTTGGCTTTAGTATGAGATTCATTCATGAATGTTGGTAATAACCGACTAGGTTGTTCATTATTATTGTTGCATAGTATTCTAATATATATTAGTATAACCAGAATTTATCCATTATACTGTTGATGGATGCTAAGGTTGTTTCTAGTTTGAGACTACTATGAATATTATGTTGCTATTCTATTCCTATATAATCTTCTGCTATGTATGCATATGCATTTCTTTAGGGAAAGGGTTGGCAAGCTTTTCCATAGTGGATTAGTAAATATTTTAGTATTTTTAGGTCATATGATCTGTCTTAACTACCAAAATCTGTGAGAAAGCACCTATAGACATAATATGTAAGTGAATATGTATACTGTGTTCCAGTAAAACTTTATTTTTATAGAGCCCTAGTTTGCTGACCCTCATTTTATGTATATACTAGGAGTAGAATTGCTGGTTATAAGGTTAAGGTTATAAGGTTATCTTTAGCTTAAATAACATCAAACTGGTTTTCAGAGTAGTTACATCAATTTATATTCCCATAAGCAAAGTATGAAAGTAATCATTGCTCAACATTTTATACTTCAACTCTTAGTATTGCCAGACATTTTAATTTTGGCCATTGTGATGGACTAGTTAGTGGTCACTCATTATACTTTAAGTCTCAATTCCCTGATCTGTTTTGAAGTTTTCATGTCAGTTGAATGATTGGTTTTTGTTTTTCCTTTTGGGAAGTGCTTGACCAGGTGCTATGGTTCTGAATGTTTGTGTTCCCCTCAAATTCATATATTGAAATCCTAGCCTCCAAAGGGGATGGTATTAGTAGGTGGGGCCTTTGGGAGCTGATTAGATCATGAGAGTGGAGCTCCCATGGATGGGATTAATGCTTTTATAAAACAGATCCTGTGTAATGTACAGCATAGAAAATATAGTCAATAAGTGTCATAACTTGGTGACAGATGGTAACTAGACATCATGGAGATCATTTCATAATGTATAAAAATGTTGAATTACTGTGATGTACACCTGAAACTAATAGGATATTTTATGCCAATTATACTTCAATAGAAAGAGAGAGAGCCCATAGTGCTCCCTAGCCCTGGACACAGAGAGGACACAGCAAGAATTTGCAGGCTATGAACCAGGAAGTCAGTCCTCACCAGAACAAGACCATGCTGACACCTTGATCTTGGACTTTGAGCCTCCAGAACCGTAAGCAATAAATTTCTGTTGTTTCTGATCCACTCAGTGTCTGATATTTTTGTATAGCAGCCCAAACAGATTAAGACACCAGGGATTTTTTTCCCCCCATTTTTTTTTTTTTTAGAGTTTCTATATTTTTCTTTTTGATTTGTAAAACTTATTTATATATTCTGGATATGAGCCTTTTTAAAAAGTTATTTGTATTATAAATGCCTTCCCCACTTCATGGTGGGTTTTTACACTCTTTTGATAGAATTTTTAAAAATGAATGTTTATTTTATACTCAATTGATGTCATTTGTCAAATTTCCTTTAACATTGGTATTTTCGTGTTCCATTTAAAGTAATCTTTCCCTAGTCCAAAATCTCCACATTTCATTCTAAACACTTGTTTTGCCCTTGAAATTTATGTCTATAATCCATTTGAAATTGTGTTTTAAAACATATACGCTTAGCTGTTAAGTTAGCTGTCAAGTTTTAATTGTTCTCCATATGAAATTTAATTGACCCAGAACCATTAATTGAAGACAGCACTCTTTCCAGACTGCTCTGCAATGCTAATTTTATAAGTATTCATGTATATATGTGTGTGTGTGGGGGATCTGTGTCTGGTTTCTTGGTCTGTCCCATTGGTCTTTTTGTCTGTCCTTGGCCCGGTACCATACTGCCTGCATACTACCACACTGTGAGTCTTGCTACCTGGTAGACGAGTCATTTCCCCTTGTGTTCCATTCCTGCAACCTAGATACACCGAATGCACCCATTTCACTGTCTATTCTGTTACGACCTAGCCTTCTTCTGAAGGAGGGGTGGTGAAGGAGGAGGAGGAAGAAAAGGAGCAAGAAAAACGAATAGTTGAAAAAGAAAATTCACCAGAAAGACATTGCCATGTTACAGATGAATACTGATATCCAGTGTATTTCTAGAAACCGAATAATAATTAATAATAATAATAATTCTTGGGGTGCCTGGGTGGTGCTGTCGTTTGGGCATCTGACTCTTGGTTTTGGCTCTGGTCATGATCTCAGCTGCTTCCCTCCCACACTCTTGCTGGATGTCCAGTACTTGGCCCATGCTACATCTTTGCCAGAGGCCCTGATGGTGCTGAAGTTCTTTTCTGGCCAGACCTTACAGCCCTGCCCACATGTTTTCCCAGGAAGGTTCTTGTAAACTCTCAGGGTAACTAAATACAGGCTGAGCCATAGAGCCTTTCCACTTAGCCTCTCCTCGGGACCTGACTCGTGTTAATAGTGCCCTTTACTGGCATAGCTGGCTTGAGCTGGCTACTCAAGTTTTATAATCATTACCTTTGACTTTAATTAAGATGTAAATATTAATCAGTATGATAAAATTATTAATAATTACTGTTAATCCTCTGGCCCTTTTGGCCCCCCTCATACATGGGCAGAGAAGTCTTCCATAGTTAGAGGGACCACCTCAGTCATGGAGATATTGTTGGTACTGGTGAAGTCAGTGAGAAGATACTGAAGGGCCCAAGGAATATGAGAGGAGTGATGACAATATCTGTGCACTGTGTGTACTTTTAAAGTCACTTAATACCCTTCTTTTTTGTTAATGAAATACTGCTGTTTCTCCAATAAGTTTTCCTGTGTATAGAAATATTTCCTTGAATTATATATTTTTTCCTTTCTATTTGTCTTATTCTTCATTGTTCATTTTATTTTATTTTGCTCACTTTTAAAGAAATTGCTCTCTTTTTGTTTCCCATGTTTTATGCAGCTGCATGCTCTGTTTTGTTTCCATCATGGTTTTCATTTACTTGATGGGTTTTTCCTTCCAATATTTCCTTAACCCTGATGGCTCATCTTTTATTTTCTTGCACTGTCTTCTCTGATCTGTACTTTAGCTCTTGTTTTAAAGAATTTTTATTATTCTTTAAATAAAGAATCGTTGCACCAATGATGGCATTTATTTACTTATTTGAGAGAGAGAGAAAGAGAGAGGGAGAGAGAGCATACACGAGTGGGAGGGGCAGAGGGAGAGGGAGAGAGAATCTTAAGCAGGATCCACGCTGATCATGGAGCCCAATGTGGGGTTCGATCTCATGACCCTGAGATCGTGACTGGAGCCAAAACCAAGAGTCAGATGCCCAAGAATTATTATTAATTATTATTCAGTTTCTAGAAATACATTGGGTATCAGTATTCATCTGTAACATGGCAATGTTTTTCTGGTGAATTTTCTTTTTCAGCTGTTTGTTTTTCCTGCTCCTTTTCTTCCTCCTCTTCCTTCACCACCCCTCCTTCTCCTCCCCCCTTCTCCCCCTCCTCCTCCATGTTCTTCTTCTTCTTTTTATATTATCTGTTTACAGATCCTGTGCTTGTTTCATTGTTATAATTATTATGATGATTAATCTTTAAATGAGATGAGTTCTTTCTGGATCAGCTCTTTGCAAGTTTGTGGAGAACAAGTCCAGGGCAGTTTCCTAGGCTAGCAGGACCTGGGTTCTTAGGAATTACTTATGGCACAAGTTTATGCAGCTGAGTGAGTTCTTTTACACTTATTTTCCCCCCACTGAAGGAGATATGCAGTTACATGGTTGCTCGCTCTCCAGAGCCTCTCTTTTCATAGCTCACGTCCTGGCAGATGGTCTTCAGCAGTGACCAAGCATCTGAACATTCCTTATTCAGCCCTAGATTTTTGCTTCTCCTCTTCGCCAGATGTGATCCTAGGAAGTACCTTCCACCAGTCCCCCCAAATTCTCATTCAAGGAAAGGGCTTGCTGGAGTCACTCTTTAGCCTTGATCACTTGCTTTGACAACTGCTCTGTAGGTTTCTCCAAAATCTGCAGCCACAGATGTCTTCCTGGTACCTTCCCACATGTCTGTTAGATCTTTGCTGACTTTCCTTATATATTGTGGTTTGGGGTTACAGCATCTCATCGTTGCACCAATGATGGCATTTACATTTCAGTTTCTTATTTTTGTTGTTGTTTTTGGGTGATTACTAAGGGAAGAGGGAGCATAAATGTCTTTTTTCTGCTCTTTCAAAGACAGAAGCTGGTAGTTTCTTAGAGGATACACTCTACTTGTCTTGTCCGTCCGTGTCTCACAAATATGTTGCCTCTGTTCTAGTCCAGCAATGTTCACTACAGCTTGTGTGACGATGGAAATGTTCTATATATGTGCTGTCCACTATAGATAGCTGACGGTCACGTGTGCCTACCAAACACTTGAAATGTGGCTAGTGTGACTGAGCAATAGAATTTTAAATCTTATTTAAATTAATTTATTTAAAATTAAACAGCCAAACCCTAGTTCTTTAGGTTTCTCTAAAGCTATGTTCTTTTAGAAAGCATGTATCTTTCCAGATTTTATTTTTTTCTTCTGCCTGTTATATCCCTTCCTTATAGCAGAGATCATGGAACCCACAACTGCTTGAAAGTAAAAGGGAACATGTTAGGAAAAAAAGAAGGTAGGCTAATATCTTAGAATTCTTATCCTCCGTGAACTGGCATCTAACTCTCCTCTTTTGATGGAGCCAAAGGCCAAGAGTTAGTTGGAGACATCCAGCAGCTTATCTGGATGCAGATACGAAGCACCTTTTAGCCTCAGCTGCCACTTTTGGTACCTAAGGCAAATACCAGTGCAGCTTTGTTTGAAGTTTCTAATTAGATATGAAGAAAAAAAATTCATGGCTGGGTTCCTAGGTCTAAGGGGCATGAAACATGTAAATGGCTCACAAAGCCTCCCTGCCTTGGCCATCACTTATATCTCTAGTGTTAGGGATATAAGGAAGTGCAGCTTCCCCTTTTGTTCTTAGTGATCTGGACTCAGACTCCAAGAATGTGCTATGTCCCTGCTCACATTGCTCCCTATGTTTAGAATCCCTACCATTCCTTTGCCATAATTCACTTTTGACCTCTACTCATTCTTCAGATTAAGAATATTTTCCTCAGGGAAGCCTTCTTCGACTCCTTAGTCTAGGTCAGTTGCACCTTGATGAGTAAAGTGATTTTTGCCCCAGAAAGGTCACAGTTTTTTAGCATTAGAGCCACAGCTGGGAACACATCAGCTCCCACTTTCCATCTCTAAGATGCATAGATGTATATAGCGTTTATCATTTTAAGGGCTTAAATAAATGGATTCCAGTTTCAGAGTGATCATCCAGAAGCAGAGGATGAAACTTCCTATTTGCATCCTATGCTGTAAACTGTTGCCTTTGCCCATAAACAAATTATGCAAACCCTTCTCTCATGTATTGAGCCCTCTGGGTGATTTGCAACTGGACCCCTAGACTTTTTAGTTGTAATTTTAAAAAAGGGGTAAGTATTTTCATTCAGAGAACTCACAGGGTTTTAAACATAGACATTTTTTAGAAATGCAGGGTGGAATCATAAAAAATCATGGCAAAATTTTATTGAAGGGGGAAAGGTAGTGCTTTTACCTAATGAATGAAATTAGTTTCCAGTTTGCTAACCTACAAAGTACATTCATTGTTCTCTACCAATTTAGTGCTTTGCAATTAATGGAGGTAGGGTCGGATAGTGGATGAACTGAAAGGCAATGAAGAAAAGGGAAAATAAGAGAGAAAGATTGGCTTAGGATGGAGTGAAGAAAATCCCTAAGACTAATTTTTTCAGGACAAGAGAGCCTGTAAAAGCAATTTCCCCCTTTCAAAAACTACACTGATTATGCTGAGTCAGGCAAATGCTAGGTTAATATCTAAGCTGTTTTGTTCTGTTGTCTGGGAGGCTCATAGTATTATTCATTGACAAAGGGGACTTACTGACCAAATAACATGACTTCTTTGAGTTTCGCAGTGTATCTGGAGTGAGTTGTTCATTAACAAGGACTAGTGTGAAAGGCCACTAATTGTTACTTCCTAATTGGAGTTAACTCAGGCTAGATCAGGCGAAAGGAGGATCGTCAGGAGGCTGCTGGGATATTAGGCTATTTCTAAATGATGTGACTCAAATCAAGCTTTATTTTTCTTTATAGACTCAGTTTAATTTTAAATTTATAAATGCAGTAAAATTTCCTACACTTTGGTTGTACGGTAACTTATATTAACTTACCAGGAACAGATCCACAAAAAGATCCAAAATGTCAGTAACATTGTCAACCCATAAATGCGGAATTCTCAACTCCTTCATATAGGTGGTGACCCAGAGGAAAGTAGGACAGGCAGGGGTACCTATTTACAGATGGGAACGTGGTCTGAGATTCCTTAGAGATGACTAATATTAATCAGTCATGTAATTGTTCCAAAGTAGCCTCAAAATAAAATGAAATTCAGATGAAGTCATTATGCAGGCCTAACAGCCTTCTGAGAGTCTAGGCCTGAGGCTAAGAAAATAAAAATGGACCTTATTTGTATTTAACCAACAAATGAATTAATTAGCTCCTTAAAAAACTTTAAAAATGTCATATTTAAGTAACCTTGCTCAGTTAGAATTGGAGAGAGTATTTCTGTAAGTCAATCACAATGAGTATCCAGTGAAAGCAGACGTATGTATCATACACATGGAATTTTTTTGTATTTCTCTTCACCTGCCTGAACACTTGCTGTCCTACATTCTTCAGTGAAGGATACATTATCCTGTAGCTGAGTGTGGCTTTTCTCTTTTGGGTGATTGGTGGCCCCTCATTTGATAGCCTTGGCAGAGGGGGGATAGAAAAGACCCAACATTGGTGATCTCAAAGCACTGGGGGAAAACTCACAAACTCACAAGAGGGGACTCCAAGAGTCTCTGGGTCTGACCAAGAAGTATGAACTTGGTCATTTATTGTCACAGACACAATGTCTTAAACATGTGTCAGTAAGACAGCATACCCACAAGGTAGGATTTCTTTGTTTTAATTGTGAATTTTGCTACAAGAGCAGAGAATGATACTCTAATGAAAAACTAATGAACCATAAACCAAAGATTTTGTTCTTTTTTTTTTTTTTTTAAAGAGTTTATTTATTTATTTGACAGAGAGAGACACAGCGAGAGAGGGAACACAAGCAGGGGGAGTGGGAGAGGGAGAAGCAGGCTTCCCGCCGAGCAGGGAGCCCGATGTGGGGCTCGATCCCAGGACCCTGGGACCGCGACCTGAGCCGAAGGCAGACGCTTAACGACTGAGCCACCCAGGTGCCCCATGCTGGGTAATGACTTTTAAAGATTGCTGTACCACCTACACTTAAAAAAAAAAAAAAAAAAGCAATTAGGAACCTTTAGTATAATGATGTCATAGCTCAGTAAAAATGTCCAAGCCCACTGATTATGAATTCAAATAACTGCTCTGATGTACTTATTCCAGGTAGAATGGAAAGTAAAAAAAGTCAAAATTTTCCCAAGCACATTTACTTCTCACCCATTTTAAATGGGAAGTGTTATTATAGTCTTAGAAGCATTTTGCCAGGCCAGCACTTCCCATGGTCATCTGGGTCAGAAGCCAAATTAGAATTGTCTCTTATTTTTAATCCGTTTTGACATGAGTTCCAATATCATTAGCTGATTTCCATCTTTAGCCAAAAGTAGCCAAGAGATTTATTATAAGGAATTGGCTCACATGTTTCTGGAAGCTGCGAAATTCTAAGATGTGCAGTCAGCAAGCTAGAGAGCCAGGCCCAGGAGAGCTGGTGTGTAGTTCTAGTCTGAGTCTGAACACGTGAAGACCAGGAGAGCAGGTGATGTTAAGTTCTAGTCCAAAAGCTGGCGGGCTTAAGACCCAGGAAGAGCCTATGTTTCAGAGTCTGAAGGCCAAAAAACCCCCACAGTGTCCCAGCATAAGTAGTCATGGAGGAAGAGTCCTCTTTTGGAGTCTTTTGTTCTATTCAGATGTTCAGTAGATTGGTTGAGGCCCCCTCATATTAGGGAGGGAAAGGTGCTTTACTCAGTCTACTGATTCAAATGTTAATCTTATCCAGAAACACGCTTTTGTAGACATACCCAGAATAATGTTTGACCAAAGGTCTGGGCATCCTGTGGCCCAGTCAAATTGACACATAAAATTAACCATCACTGTATATTATTAGTACAGGATTATAGCAAAGGGAGGCCAGTGTGGATTGAAATAGTGAACTTGACCTGAGCCTTAAAGTGTGGCCAGTATCAGGCTTGAAGTACAAGTGCTTGGAGACAGGAGAAGGGTTTGAGTAAACAGGGAAGATATTTTAAGAACAGCAAACAAACAACAAAGAGCAGCACAACAGAAATAGGGCAGCAATTATCATCTGTTACAGAGTAAAATTTTAGAAAGATTAACTGAAACATGATGTGATTTAACATTAAGTTACCCTGCCGAGCCCCACCCTAAGAAATGGCCTAAAAAGAGTGAAATTTTGAAGATCAATCGGATAGAAATATTAGTATGAGTTTGAGTGGATTGAGGAACGGAAACTGGTTAAGAGACAACGATCAAAATAATCCAGGCAAGAAATGATAATATCTTAGAAGGGAAGAAGATGGCTAAGGAAAAGAGGACAAATCTAAGAGAAATTACTGCCACTAGGTGGCTGATGGAATAAAGAAGACAAGGAAAAAAGGAGACAAAAGTCCTAATTCCCACCATTTACTTATTGCTTATTATGTCCTAGGGAAGTGCTAAGACTTTAACCTGAATATATTGCAATCACCTTTGTCAAGTGTCCCAAATCTCTACAGCATAAAATCTAAACCCTCGGTTGCACGGCACACAGCCGTTCGTGTGTAGACGTTGTTTAACTAGTTAAACTCATCTCTGTCCAGTAGGTCAGTAGATGTTAGCCTTTGGCTTTCTTTGTAACTATATGCACAGACTGACTTCTCTCAAGATTCTGTTTCTTTGCTAGCATGTAATGCCCTGGTTTATTCCCTTGAAAAGTTACTTACCTTTCCAAATTCAGTGTAATGCTACTTGCATTACTCTGTGGAATGCCTTTCCTGCATCCTTCAGGCTGGCACACATGTTTTGGGGCCCTTATTCGACTCACTGGGTTGCCGGATACTTGAAAAAGGGAGGCTGTACTTTTTATACTGTATTTTTGGATTCTAACAATGTCAAGAAGAGTAGAGTTTGTTCAGATTAATTTTTTTTCCTGCCTCACGCTTACTTGTACAAATAGCACAGAAGGACAGCAGTCCTTAGGCTCACACCAGTCCTTCCATTCTTACAATGGCAGACACAGGCCTCCATGCTGGAGACATCGTGGGTGCCTTTGGGAGCTGGAGCTAGAACTGGAGCTGGGGCTACAGCCTCAACCTGGGCCTTGGTTTGAGCCTTAGCCTGGGCCTTTGGCTGGCGGAGCCTGAGACCCTTGGCAATGTGGGTATGAGCATGTTTCCTGACCTTGGACTGGGTCGTGTAGGCAAGCTGATGGAGCTTGTGGCTGATGCCCTTTTGGATCTTGGGCTTGACCTCCTGGGACTTTAGGAGGGCCTCAGGCTGAACATGTGTACTCCTTCAGGCCCTTCTTGTTGTGCTTCTTGACAGTGTGGAAGTTTCTCAGGAACTTGGGGTGCACTCCCTTAAAAGACTCCTCTCTTTGTGATTGGGGTTTCTTGACACCATTTCTGTGCCCTTTCTGGGACTGGTTGTGTGTGGTGTGGTTCTTGGATTTGGCCAGTTTGGCACTGAAGCTCATGGCTCCCGAAGGGGCTGGGACTGGAAGAGAAAAAGTAAGTAAATACTGTTGATGAATGAATGAATGATGAGTATTCCACCACTAATGTAAATGATTAGTTAAATGGGTTAGTGAGTTGATTGCTTAACACACTTTCTCCCAATTGTTTTTTCCAGTGTCTAGAAATCATCTTCCCTTTTGCTGTCTTTCTTCTCCTGTTAGCATATACTATTCAGAGTAACTGGCAAAATAGCAACCATGTTGTCACCTCACTGTTAACCTGGACAGATTCTTCTTCCTGGTTCCATCTTTTAGTGGGTATCGAAGACTGAGAATTTATTACCATTTGAAGACTTTTTGCTAGGGAAGAGCTTATTTTAAAATCTCTAAATTATTCATTATAAGGAGGTGATAATTTTGCAAGAATGATACCAGAAAAAATTTTCTCCATCCTTTGGATAACAGTTGTCATTTATTGAACTTCTACTGTATGTCAGGAGATTTCATTTTTATTTATTTCACAAATATTTATTGAGCACGTACTATATGCCAAATACTTCTTTGAGTGCCTGGGTTTTTTAGTGCAGTAAAAAAATGGACAAAAATGTACACACATCACCTATTTTGTAAGATGAGTTGGTTTGAGTTCTATAATTAGAGTCATGTAATCCTTACAATAGCTCTTCAAGACAGGTTTTATTTTCCCTGTTTTACAAAGAAGATAAAGAAGCAGAGAGAGGTTAAGTCACTCATTCATGATCTCATGGTTAGTGAGTTTCAAACTGAGATTTGGGTCCAGGGCTCTCTTCCTCCATAGCTAATATACTTTTGTTGTTAGATGTGTCTCCTTATTAGCATGATATTGTGGAGAAGCTCAGAACTGAAGGTCAGAAGTCATGGGGGAAAAATCCCTGGTTAGTAACTCAGCTCAGCATGACTTTGGATGTATTTTGCAGCATCTCTGAATCTCAGTTTCCCCAGCTAGGTTGTAATAAGACTCTGACTTGCAGTGTTACTGTGAAAAGGAAATAAAATATTCTAGATGAAAGCCCTTAGCACAGTTCCTGGCACAAAATAGACATACAACAAATGTTAGTTTCATCTGAATCGCAAGTAAAAAGAATATTAAAATCTTTTTACCCCATGTTTAAAATTCCTTTTTAAGGACATAATAAAGCTACTTGTTTCCAGCGTCTGTGTGATAAATCAAATTTCTCAGGTAATCTCTCCTCATATTTTATTTCTGAACACCTGGGTTTATAGGTTGAATCAATGAAGGAACTCAGTGGGAGGGCAGGGAGATGGTGAAAATGTTAACAGAGATTGATTCAGCTTCCCAGGCAATGGAAGAACTGTGTTCTAAATGATTTATGTCCTTGAAGTGGCTCTTGGATGGTCCCAAGGTTGCTGGGAGCTAAGTGTCCCTCCATCCTGCTTCTGCACCGAGGGGCCTCCTTCCACAGAGCTGTCGCACGTTCTGGTCCTCTGTTGTTGAGTGTCTTCTTGGCCACAGCCTCTGCGGTCGGGCCCCTACCCCTGATGTTTATACGGGGCCTTTGCTGCATCTACCACCATGGTCACTGTTACCGCTGACCCCTGAAGCATTACTGGAAAATACAGAAACATTGTTCTGGGAGTCAGGGTAATGAGGTGATTATGGGAATGTTACTCAGTGCCTCTAGATTCCTATTTTCTGAAAAACAAAAAACATTAGAGGAGATGATTTCCCAGATTTCTTCCAGTTCTCTAATTCCCTGATTCTTCTTCTCTCATTATCTTCTCCTTGCCTCTTTTCTGCATTTTTTTCATTGTCCTACCTGCTTTAAGTTCCACAGAAAAAAGTGCTTTCATAAGAATAGGTACTGGCTGTCGGTAACAGCTCATCCTTCTTCCCCCAGAGCAAGCGAGCCCATCAGCCCATCAAAGAACATCCTCCCTCCCCGGGTGAGGTCCTCCCTATTCACGTAAGCTTTGTTTTTCAACGTCCATCTATTGCTAGGTGTGTAGGGTTTGATTATCCACAGAGAGGTTCTTTTTTGGATGTTGGATAATTTTCTCAAGTTTTTTTTTTTTTTTTGAAGCTTAGGGGTCCTATAAGATTACTCTCTAGAAAGATATGGCTTTACTATAATAACAATAATGAACAAAATACTTTTCAAAGCATTTTTCATATATTTCATTCTACTTTACAAAATGAAAAGTTATTTGTAGAAAAAAGGATGACCATGATATATCCTGTATAGAATTACCTAGGCATTTTTCTCAAGCTTCCACGGAGGAATTTTAAAGCTGTTAGTGGGATCCTCTTATTACCTGAAGAGGTTAACTCGGCTCACAAACTGGACTCAACTGAATTTTTTTAAATGCCTATAAAATGCCAAAAAATTGACCATATATGACATTTAAAGTGTGATCTCATTTATGATGTATATTTTTTCATCACATAGTAGCACAAGTTAAATTTCTTTAAGATTAGCCTGTTAAATGCATACAAACGGAAATAGCCTTGACTAATAAAGGCCAGAGTGTCTGTCTTCTGCGGTAAGCACATTGGAGTTGACAAAAGGATCTCGACTGTCAAGGATCATTTAAAACCAATGAATTAAAAATCAGGAGGTCAGGGAGAGCCATACAGAGATGATAAGGCTTTCTGTATTTGTCTGAGCAAGGGAAGTATTAAACCAGAGTGATTTTCTTCTTCATTCTCCACCCCCCTGCACCAGGGAGAAATGTGAAACTCAATTTTACCCTTGGTTGAGAAGGTGCTAATTTGTCTGACAAGTTGTTGGAATCCGAGGATGCTCAAGGTATCCTTGATGTCTCAAACCTTCATGCTGAGTGAAGCATGCCTTTAATGTGTCAATGTTTAGGAGGTATTCTGTATCTCATTAGGTAAGAACAATATAAACCACATGCATGCAAATGGGGCAGGAACTTGTCCCCTGTCAAAGGGAAAACCTTCAACTTGTTATAACCAAGGCATTTTTTGAATCACCCTCATTCAAGTAAATATTTGATCAGAAATTAACTATTCTTTTATATCCTAGAGGATTTAAATGAACTTTCTCTCCATTTGCTGCCTATTTCATGAGAGGTGTGATCTTCAAATCTTTCCCTTTATTGATTGCAGTATCAGTGAGTATTTATCAAGAAGCCTCCTAAGAGAGATGGCAATGTAAATATGAAAACTTTAATTCCTTTTCTTTTTAATTGTGTATTCATTGATTTTTTTCATATACTTTCTAAAGCCAAGAATTAGCTATGTGAGTGACCTTTGCATGTTAACTAAATCCTAGTTGGTAAACTGATGCATTATTAAGAGAAAAGTCTTATTGGCGAAAAAGACTTTTCCTAGCACATAATTCACCCCAAGTTGCATGGCTGAAAATAATAGCTAACACTTATATAATTCTTAGTGTGGGCTAGGCACTTTTCTAAGTGTTTTTACTCATATTAACTCAAGTAATCCTCATAATAACCCTATGATGTGGGTATTATTATTTTAGCTTTACAGAAGTTGAAAAGCGATGACAAAAATTGCACAGCTATAAAGTAATGGAGTCAAATTTAAACTCAGACTTTCTGGCTTCAGAGTCCACCTCCTAACTCCTAGGCTATGCTGTTTTTTTCTCATATGTAGAGCCTCATTCAGGAGTGATGAAGTATGCGGGGTAGGACTGCCATTTTGCAATGAAGAGAAAATGCTATTGTGGTCAATAAAACCTTCCACAGGATCTGTTTATAGCTGTTTTTAAAAGATAAAATTTATGAAATAAATTTTAATATTTTCAATAACATTTACTTGTTACTTTTTAAGCCAGCATTATATGCTATATAAAGACTGAGCTTCTGAAGCACTTCTCATGTAATAAAAGCTATTACTTGTTGTTGAGTCCTTACTATGTATGAGACATTTTACATTCATCTTATCTTCAAAATAACTTATGTATTATTATTTATATTTTGCATAGAAGAAGATGAGATTCAGGGAGGGTAAGTAATATGCCCAAGGCTCCATGTTACAGAAAGGGCTGGCTGTTTCTCAATATTCACTCTTTCCTACTTCCTCAGTAATAAACCCTCCTGACTATTAGATGTTATAAGAATATCTGGAATGAAGACTACCTTTAAGTATTCCTTTCAGCTGGGTGTTACCATGGGATTAAGTTCTGGCCAATAAGATATGGAGAAATATGTGTGACTTCTGAAAATTGTCCTTAAAAGTGAGAGTGTATCTCTATCCTCTACTCCTGCCGCTATACTACTTCTTTCTGCTGGCAGGAACATAAATATGGTGGCTGGTGCTCCAACAGCCTTTTTAGATTGTGAGAAGAAGTCATTGCTAAAAATTGAAAAGTCCTGGGCACCTGGGTGGCTCAGTCGTTAAAGCGTCTGCCTTCGGCTCGGGTCATGATCCCGGGGTCCTGGGATCGAGCCCCGCATCGGGCTCCCTGCTCGGCGGGAAGCCTGCTTCTCCCTCTCCCACTTCCCCTGCTTGTGTTCCTGCTCTCGCTATCTCTCTCTCTGTCAAATAAATAAATAAAATCTTAAAAAAAAAAAAAATTGAGAAGTCCTGACAGTGGCGACTCTACTCTGGACCACTAGCACATCAGTGCTTTTCAAATTTCATGTGCATCCAGATCACTTAGAGGTCTTATTAAAATGTAGATTCTGATTCAGTAGGTCTGGGGTGGGGTCTCAGAATTTGCATTGCTTTTTTTTTAAATTAAGTTTTTATTTTATTTTTATTTTATTTTTTTATAAAGATTTTTATTTATTTATTATTGAGAGAGAGAGAATGATAGAGAGAGAGCATGAGAGGGAGGAGGGTCAGAGGGAGAAGCAGGCTCCCTGCTCAGCAGGGAGCCCGATGTGGGACTCGATCCCGGGACTCCAGGATCATGACCTGAGCCGAAGGCAGTCGCTTAACCAACTGAGCCACCCAGGCGCCCCTAAGTTTTTATTTTAATTCCAGTGTAGATAATATACATTGTTACATTAGTCTCAATGTACAATATAGTGATTCAACACTTCCATACATCATCCGGTGCTCATCATGACAAGTACACTCCTTAATCCCTATCACCTATTTAATCCATCCCCCCACCTCTGGGAACCATCCAGTTTGTTCTCTATAGTTAAGAGCATGTTTCTTGGCTTCTCTCTCTCTCTCTCTTTTTCCTTTGCTTGTTTGTTTTGTATATTAAATTCCACATATAAGTGAAATCATGTGGTATTTGTCTTTCTCTGACTGACTTATTTTGCTTAGCATTATACTCTCTAGGTCCATCTATGATGTTGCAAATGGCAAAATTTCATTCTTTTTTATGGCTGAATAATATTCCATTGTGTGTGTGTGTGTGTGCATGGATATAGATGGATAAAGAGGATGTCATAATGTGATACACACACACATATATATTTATGTATATTTATACATTCATCTATGAATGGACACTTGGGCTGCTTCCATTGCTTGGCTATTGTAAATAATGCTGCTATAAACACAGGGATACATGTATCCCTTTGAATTCAGATTTTGTATTTCTAATAAGATCCCAGGTAATACTAATGCTGCTTGTTAGTCCATGGGCCACACTTTGATTGGTGAGGTAGTAAGAGATAGTGTCAGAATTAGTACCTAGGGTTTTCAGATACCCAAAGTCCATGCCCTTTTCTTTATGTCTGGCAGCCTCCTTTAATATTTTCACTTTTGTAATTCCTCCTTATGCCCAAACTATCATGACCATAGTATAATTATATTAATGCCTTAATAACCTGTCTCCTGGGGTGCCTGGGTGGCTCAGTCAGTTAAGTGTCTGCCTCCTGCTCAGGTCATTATCCCAGGGTCCTGGGATCCAAGTCCTGCATCAGGCTCCCTGCCCTCTCCCCATCCCTCTGCCTGCCCCTCTCTCTATCTCTCTCTCTCTGTCAAATTAAAAAAAAAAGAAAACCCAAAAAACCTTTCTCCTTAGTAACTTCAGGATAAAATGTAGGTTTTCCAAGTAAAACATAATTGTTTGATGCAGGTGAGGTTGGCATGGAGTGAGACTAAAGGGAAGGTGGCAGGGTTCACGTACTAATTTCAGTTTATTCAGTGATTCAGTCAAGCATATAGTTAATTGACTTACGGTTGAGTTTGAAAAGGACTAAATGTCATATTGAGTTGACAGGAATAGTAAGATCATAGGAGAAAGCAGAGGTGCTCACCCTTGATTGCAAATTAGACTTTGCTGGGGAATACCTAGAACTTCTGTTGCCCAGGCTGGAACCGAGGCCAGATAGAATAGAATCTTTGGGGTGGGTACCAGGCATCAGTCTTCTCAAATCTCTCCAGATAATTAACTTCAGGGTATAACCATGTTTACAGACCACTGACCTAAACAGAAGTTTTCATGCAAAATTCTATACCTATTTCAAAAATCCTTCAGCCATTAAAATAAATATCAAATGATTTTTCTTGGAGTTTCTTTTGTCTGAATCAAGAGTTACAACATAATTACTTGAATATCTTAGTGCCTGAAGTGTATATTTACTATGAAAATATAAGAAGTCATTTGTTAAGGTATTCACTAAGTTCAAGAGATCCTATTTGTAATGATCTAAAAGATCCAATATAAATCAGGAGCATCTCCTCATACTTTAATAATTATTCAAACCACTATTCCTGAAAACTTAACAGTCCTTATATATGTGCAGAGCACATTTTTATGGACATGTACTAGATATCTTCCTTTTGCCCCTCTAGGTGCCCCTGTCACCCTCCTTCATCCTACTGACTTATATGGACTAGCTCCATGTGCCCATGCCTTCTGTCTTCCGGTTGGCTTTGACCAGTGGGAAATCCCATCCATCCACCCCAAGATTTAAAGGAAAATAAGACATTTATTCTCTTGGCTTGCTTCAAGGTTTTCTCAAACTGGCTGGGTTTCCTTCCACTGAAGGTCATTGCTGCCTTCAGGGTCACCTTCTCTACTGATTCTATCATTTTGGGTCTTTACCTTTCCCTCTCCTCATGCCTATAAGCTGAGCGGAGAAAAACTCCATTACTGCTGGCCCCAGGTTCCTGCATTATCCCTAGTGCTTACTCTATATTCCACCCACAAGTTTATGTAGTTTCCATGAAAACAAACCCTACTCAAATCATCCCATTATGACTGTGCTATTTGTTTCATTGGGACCTTGACTGATACAGTGTTTGATAAACACCGAGGTAAGAAAATCTGTCCTGAGATCATACCAGTGACCCTGGAGTGTCATGTCATTATAATATACACTAGAATCCAGGTCTAATGTGGAAGTGTGAGTAACAGTTTTTTAAGGGCATGTTTGCCTCAGTTTTCACAGGTGAATTACAAGTTAACTTCTGTAGCCTGTTTATCATTATATTATTTAATAACATCAATTTAAAGATCCCTGAGTACCAAAATCGAAATAGCATGGCCTTTATTTATTGCTGCTCTCAGTTACAGTTCTCTCTGGAGTATTTGCTTTTCTTAGTTTCTGCCCTGTATTTTTCTACATCTGTCTCTTAGCTCACCCTCTTACCTCCTCTTAGAATTCAAGGTCTAGATCAGGGGTGCCTGAGTGGCTCAGTCAGTTGAGTGTCTGACTCTTGGTTTTGGCTCAGGTCATGATCTCATGGGTCGTGGGATTGAGCCCAGCGTGGGGCTTCATGCATTGGGCTCCATGCTCAGCAGGGAGTCTGCTTGAAGATTCCCTCCCCCTGCCCCTCCCCTACTCATACTCTCGTGCTCTCTCACTCTCTCAAATAAATAATGTAAATAAGTAAATCTTTTTTTTTTTTTTAAAGAATTCAAGATCTAGATCAAATGCCATCTCCGCCATGAAGTTTCCCCTGATTTTTCTTATCTGTTTCTAGGAAATCTAGCCCATTATCTGTGTGTCTTTTTTTTTTTTTTCTTTAAAGATTTTATTTATTTGAGAGAGAGAGACACAGCAAGAGAGGGAACACAAGCAGGGGGAGTGGGAGAGGGAGAAGCAGGCTTCCTGCTGAGCAGGGAGCCCGATGTGGGGCTCAATCCCAGGACCCTGGGATCATGACCTGAGCCAAAGGCCAACGTTTAACGACTGAGCCACCCAGGCGCCCCCCCCCCATTATCTGTATGTCTTGTGGCACTTTTCACTTTACTTTGTACCTCACATTCATTCTATTGATCGCTGGCTGTCCTTGACCAAGCAACTGTATTTTCCTCTGTTTTGTTTTTCTTATCTATAAAGTGGGGATAACAATAGTGCCTATCTGGGTGAGTTGTTAGGTTTGTTTAGATAAGGTAGGTAAAGCATTTCAATTAGTGTCTGGTACATAATGAGCAATAAATATGAACTGTTTTATTGTAATTATGCCCTTGTACTGAAACTATTAGGCACATGCCATTTTTCTGCAATATATTTTAAGGGACAATTACATATTCACCTTTGTATTCCTGGCACAGCACAGTGCTGGCGGGTGGATAGTTGGTTAGTTCATTCTAATATGTGTTCATTTAATGAAAAGGAGGGCGATATGGTACAGTGGTTAAACTCAGGCTTAGAGATGTATTTCCTCGGTTAGAACTCTGGTTTCTAGCACTTAATGTTTCTGTGGCTCTGAGTAAAGTATTTAATCTCATTTTGCCTCAGCCATCTCATCTATGAATGAGATAATATAATTCTACCTCAAAGGATTGTTAAGACTTAAATGAGATAATTATGGAAATTACCTAGCACCATGCCTAGAACACTGTAAGCATTCAGTAAATAATAGTATTAATAAAGGAATCATAAGATTAGAAAGAAAGCTGTCCATGGAGAAGATCACATATGAAGCAAAAATGCTGTGGTTTAATGATTATTGTATTAAAGGTATAATACATTGAAAACAATTACAGTGAAAAAATATATTCCTGATAGGTAAGGAAAGCATTTTGAGGTTGAGAGTTATGTCAGGACAGGGTATCCTTGTATAAAACTGCTCTAGTGATGTGAAAAAGATTCATATAGTCTATCTCTTGCCAAAGGGTATGTCAGATATGAGATTTACACTTCCTAAGTGTTGTGGATTGTGATACATGCCATTTATTTGCGTGTCAGTAACTCTATATTCATTCCTGTAGAGGACCCATTCACTTCTCGCTGACCTCCCCTTTCCACTCTGTACATTCCTCATTACCTACCAGATGTGCACTCTGATGTATGGCCAAAAATCTAGGTGAATCAAGAGTGGCGATATAGAATAGACAGCAGCCGTGTCTTGTAGTGATTCATTCTAATTACACCAAAATCTAACTAATGGAGAAGTCAGTGCAGTTGGAAGAGGAAGAGGAATGTGGCCTCTCTTTCTGCCTTTTCTTTTCCAGAGACTGACCCTAGTGAACTGTTGGAACTTGATAGCCATAATCAATAGCTTGTAAAACAATAAGGTCAGCATTGTAAAGATTCAGATTTTCTGCTTCCAAATGTAATGGAAACAAGACTGGTGTGCTGAGCCATTGAGGTGAGTCTGACCTTAGCTGACTGACTGATAAAAGACCCAGAGCAGAGGAAGAGATAAAAGAATAACACAGGGAGGACGTGGTTGTAAATATAATATCCGCACAATCCTTGTTTTTACTCTGGGAACATGCTGAATTGTTATTTTGCTATTCTATTAAAGGTAGAAAGTCCCAGTTCTGGTAAAATAGTAGATTATTTAAGAAAGCTCAGAAATGGGGGACCTAGATATGTTATGTGTGACATCTAGTTAAGGTGTCTCCGTCAGTACGTTTCAGCTGTCTTTATACGTTTGAGTTAATTCCATTAATTCACTCACGTTTCCTAAATACTAAGTTTACCTAAAATTATTTTTTAAAGACCAGGGATTAGGATTGTTTATCTCAGAATTCTGACTGGAACTGGTAGTGGTTCAGGGGTCAGATGTTTCCACATTTAAAATGTATACTGAAGGAGTATTGTAGGTCTGCATATTTCTGAATCAGGCTGCTCTTGATAGAGTAGCTATTTCCAGTGTATTTCTGCAAAACATTTTAGAATTTGATTACAAAATATGGAGGAAAGAAATTGCCTCATGGGCTAAATAAATGCTTGTCTCCAAGTTAAGAGGTTGTTTCAGTCACAGGGCAGATACACATGAGCTGAGATTTGAAGTTCTACATTAGCTACTGTCAGAAAAAAAAAAAAAAGGAACAATTTCTTATATTAAAAATATCTTTAGAAGTTTTGTGAGAATGTATCAGTGGCTTAAAAAGATGATCAAGTCACCACCACCAATTTTACTTTTGGTGATTTAAGGGTAAGCAGTTAAGCATATATAGAGTAAATTTCTCCTTCAAATAAATGTGAATTTAAAAATTAGAAGGAAAAGGTCTTCTTAGCATGCGTTATGCATTTGTTGAAGGCAGATCCCTTGAGAATTCAAGATGCTCACTGAAACTAAGAGGTTCAGGGATAGCCATTTTGAGATATGAGGCCACAGAGGATATAATATTAGCCCAGGGAACAGAGACTCTCACTTAGGTGAAAAACAAGCAGGTGGAAAATGAAACAAAATGGACTCTTGCATCGAGTACAATTTGAGTTGAATTTATAGTAAAGTCTTGCTCAATATTACATGATTGGAGCTTATTTTCTGAACCTGTGTAGTAAATGCCAATCCTAATCTACCTCGGCAAAGCCAAATGTATTCTCTCCTTGCTGGGTTAACTTCTGGGTTTGAATTTAAGTAAATATACCAGGAGACCTGACTGCATAGGATACAACCTGCCATGACAAACAGTTGACAATTGCTTTCTCTTACACTCTTATTGTCCGTAGAATTGTTGCTATACAAGCTGAGAACAGTGATCCTGGAACATATTGTTCTGAGTTGCTGCCAGGGTAGACTTGAAGTTTTTAAGATGGGATTATCTTTTTGTCTAAAAAAGTGCAGTTGTTTTGTTCGTTCTTCAGAGTCTCCCTTTTTCTATCACAGTATGTATTCTGGCATTAAGGATGGGGTACTGATCAAATGAAAGCTCAAGAAATAGAAAGCATACATTTTTCATTGCATTTTTTAACAGAGAATTGAATAAAATCTCTACTCTGAAACTTTTGGGACTCTCTTAAAAATACTCGGTTTGTGTGTAGTTGTTTGAGGTCTATCCTACTTTCTACACATATCCAGTCTACAATCCTCTGCTCTACCAGCTGAGCTATTGAAGGGTGCACTGTCCTGCTTTCTAGATTCCTACGTAGACATCCTTTCTTTTCAAAGGAGATGAAATAGGAGTCACTAAAAAGAGGTACTTTGTAGTGCTAACTGAGGGGGAACTGTTAAAGCTAAGGCATTAAAACATTTGTGATATCGCTGAAATGATAAATCTCACCAACATCACCTCTCACTGTGCCTTTCTCGTAATTGCTATTAAGAACCTTTTGGGAATGCTACTACTTATAAGAGATAGGCAGTTCTAATTTTGGAGATTAAAAAAAATGCTGCTTTGCCTAATTATTAAAATGTGAACTTGAAATTGTTATTTTTCAATGATCTCTCTTCACTGAACCAAATACAGATATCCCCTGCTTTTTGAAAGTTTGTATTAGACCACTCCATTTTTACGAAAGACCTACATTAGTATTTGTTTTTGGTTACAAAAAGGAATCCCGAGAGGATTTTTACTTCTACAAAAAAGGTGAAAAGCAGAAAATAGCATTCAGTGTCTGTTTTGCAGCAAGACCTTGTCAGAGCGGTACCCACCCTGAGCAGTAAGAGTAACCCCACCAAGCTCCTTCCCCAGAAACTACACTTAACACTCCCTAGACTTTTTTCAGGTTAAAAAAATGGTTTTGTAGGAACGCTCTACTTTCAGATAGCTGGGGGGGACCTGTATAACATTTTGGAGAGCCAGAGAAAGTTTTGGTTAGTGACCCTTATCAATCTTGGGACAGTAATTGAAGGAGTAAGTTAGGAGAAATACTGGTCATTTCATACATTACATAACATAGTATAATGGACAAATCAATATCAGAAGAGCATGCTCCAGAATATCTGCAGATCAGCTCGGAGATGCCAATTCCTAAGTAGATTTTGTTGAACTACTGACTTAAATTGCTTTAAATGTTTTAGAGACTGATTTAAATGTTTAAGAAAATGTGTTTAAGAAAGTGAGTTAAAGATCCTACTAGAATAAAGACCACCCAGAGAGATTGACCACAAAGTCATTAGCATAATTTTTATTAACTGTCTGTCATGGCAGTCACATCATTGCTGTTAGGTGATCTTGAACATTCAGAGGAAATTGAATCCTGGGAATTATATAATATTCCAAGGATTTAACTAAAGATCCCCAGGATACCAGAATATTTGCAGTAGTACTCATATATGCCCACACATACAAGATAGACACTGATTGTAATATGTTAATAATTTCCTTATATTGTCTCTTAAGGACCTTTATCAAATGTATTGAGGCTTCCATGCATTTATCAAGATCATAAAATCTCAACAAGGATGTTGTGGAAAGCTGCATTGTAAAAGTACAGTGTGACTTCTCCAAAAAGAAGCTTGCCCTCCATTCCCCAATGTAATAAGCAAAAAGCCCTTCGAGAAGAAACACAAAGAATCCCTATCCAAGCATTTATACCATTAGAAAAATCTGATTTTAGGAAATTCTTGAAAGATTTCCCAAGGTTTTGTCTACTCTTCTGAGGTGCTGGAGGTTTCTGGGAGAGAATCTGTATCATTTTCTCTGAATTTGGCCATTGTACCAATTCACTTGAGATGGAAATATTTCCCATTTTTTCAGGAAAAAAATATAGAAAAACTTGATTATCAAACAAGCTTTCCTTAGAACAGCTGTATGTATCAGTGGGACAATTGTACTAGTTCTGAAATTTAGTGAATAGTAAGGTAAAACTAAGTGCAGATTCTAAATGGGTCTTTTTTCACTTTTTTTAAAAAAATAATTTTAGTCTTGGGGCACCTGGGTGGCTCAGTTGGTTAAGCGACTGCCTTCGGCTCAGGTCATGATCCTGGAGTCCCGGGATCAAGTCCTGCATCGGGCTCCCTGCTCAGCAGGGAGTCTGCTTCTCCCTCTGACCTTCCTCCTTCTCATGCTCTCTGTCTCTCATTCTCTCTGTCTCAAATAAATAAAATCTTTAAAAAAATAATAATAATAATTTTAGTCTTATAGAAAGATTGAAAAATAATATAGAGTTTATATCTTTCATCCAGATTCCTCTAATATTATCATTTTATGTAAGTATAGTGAGATGATCAAAACTAGAAAATTACCCCTTAGTACAATACTGTTAGCTAAACTATAGATTTTATTTAAATTTTCCACTTTTTTCTGTTCCAGGATCCAATGGAGGATCTCCACTGCATTTAGTTGTGCCTCCTTATCTCCTACAATCTATAACATCTTCTCAGTCTTTGTGTTTCAGTTTACTTCTGAGAAGGACTGATCAGTTATTAGGTAAAATATATCTCAATTTGAGTTTATCTGGTGTTACCCATAATTAGATTAAGGTTATGCATTTTTGGTAAGAATACCAAAATGTGATGTGCCCTTCTCAGTGAATCTATCAGGAAGTACATGATGTTGATAGGTCTTATTAGTGGTGATGTTCATTTATTATAGTTTGTATTCCATTTTGGATTTCTTCCATTTCCTGGTTGATTATTTTCTAATTTACATACAATAGAAAATCACTGTTTGTGTCACACAATTCTGTGGTTTTTGACAAATTCAGAGTCATGTTTCCATCACTACAGTTATGATACAGAACATTTTTATTTTCCCTCTCATTTTGCCCCTTTACAATGAATCCCTCCCTTCATCTCACTGTCAACCACTGATTTGCTTTTAGTTCCTATACTTTTGCTTAGTAAAATGCATTTTAGATTCATTCTTTTTTTTTTTTTTTTGCATGGATCAAGTTTGTCCCACTTTATTGCTGAATTGCATTCCACTGTTTAAAGGTAACACAATTTGCTTATACATTCACCAGTTGAAGAACATCTATTTTTGATAATTGTGAATAAAGCTGCTATAAACATCTGCATATAGATATAGATAAAGGTTTACGTATTGTTCAGAAGGATGCCCAATTTTTTCAGAACTGTGGAATTCCCTTTGCACTTTTCTAAAAATTCAGCTGACTGTATCTGTGCGGGTCTGTTTCTGGACTTCTCTCCATCACTGTGTCTGTCTTTTCAATGATACCACATAGTCTTTGTCACTGTCTTTTTATACTAAGTCTTGAAATTGGGTAATGTGAGTCCTCAGCTTTGTTCTTTCTCAAAATTGTTTTGACCATTCTGGTTCCTTTGTCTTTCCATAACACATTTAAAAATCAGTGTGACAATCCCTATGTCCCCTTCCTCCCATCAACAAACAAACAAATAAACAAACAAACCCAGCTTACTTGGATTTTAATTGAAAATGTAACGAATCTGTAGATCAATTTTGAGTCTTCACAATGTTGTCCAAAACTGCGATACAATATTGTACAACATTACAGTATTATGTAATTATAATAAAATTACAACACAATTGCCATATAATGCAACACACAATACAGTTACAGTATTGTACGTTACAGTATTATATAGTATTTCATTACAATAGTGTACTGATTCTTCCAGTCCATGAATAGATATATCTCTCCATTTTTTAGGTTTTCTTGGTTTATTTTATCAGTATTTTGTAGTATTCAGCATACAGATCCTGTATGTATTTTGTTAGATTTGTACCTTAGTATTTCATTTCTTTCTTTTTTGCTTTTTGGTGCTATTGTGTGTGACACTTTAAAAAATAAATTTATATTCTAATTGTTCATTGCTGTTGTATAGAAATAGTTTATTTTTTATATTGACCTTGTGTTTTGTGACTTAGATAAACTCTCATTAGTTCTAGAAGGTCTTGTAGATTATTTGGAATTTTCATTATTGACAGTCATGTTGTCTTCTAATAGAAAGTTTTATTTTTTCCTTTTCCATCTGAATGCCTTTTACTTTGTTTTCCTTTCCTTTTTACACTGACTAGAGCTTCTACTATTAGATTCAATAGGAGTTGTGAGAGGGGACACCCTTGCCTCGTTCCCTCTATGTGGGGGTGGGGAACATTCATTCCTTTGCCATTAGCTGTAGATTTTTGATAAAGATTCCCTTTATCAAGTTTAGGAAATTCTCTTCTATTCCTAGTTTGCTGAGAGTTTTTATAATGGATGATACTGAATTTCGTCAAATACTTTTTCTGTATCAATTGAGATGATCACATGCCTTTTCTTCTCTACTAATATGAATTGCATGGATTAATTTTTGAATGTTGATGATGCCTTGCATTTCTGGGATGAACTTGCTTAGTTGCTATTTATTGTCCTTTTTATATATTGCTGGTGTTGATTGGTAATATCTGGTTGACTATTTTGCATGTATCCTCATGAGGGACATTAGCCTATAGTTTTATATATATTATATATTATATGTATATATGTATATATATAAAATGCTTTGGTCTGGTTTTGGTATTAGAGTAATACTGACTTCATAAACTGAGTTGGGAAGTCTTCATTTTTCTGGAAAATATTATGCAGAACTTTTCCTATTTTTTTCCTTAAATATTTGGTATAATCTGCCAGTGGAATTATCTGGACTTGGAAATTTCTGTATTGGAAAGTGTTAAACTACAAATTAAATTTCATATATATTTGTTCAGATTATCTATTTCTTCTGGAGTAATTTTGGTAGTGTTTGACTTTCAAAGACTCAATCCTTTCTACCTAAATCGTTAAATTTATGAGTATAAAATTTTTCTGTAATAGTCCTTCATTAACCTTTGAATAGGTCAAGGTCTGTAGTGATGCCCTTCTTTCATTCCTGATTTGGTCATCTGTTTTCTCTGGTTTTTCTTTGTCCGTTTGTCCAGAAGTTTCCCAATTTTATTACTCTTTTCAAAGGACAAACTTTGGTTTTATTGACTTTTTGTATTGTTTTTCTGTTTTCAATTTAATTGATTTCTACTTGTTTCTATATTATTTCCTTCCTTCTGCTTTCCTTGGAATTAATTTGCTTTTCTTTCTCTAGTTTCTTAAGGATAAAATTAGTTACTGATTTGAGGACTTTTTTTTTTTTTTACATAAGTATTTAATGGTTGTAAAACTCTTTCTAGTCTCTACTTTAGCTGTACACCACACATTTTGATTTGCTGCATTTAAAAAATATTCTTATTTCTTTTGAGGTATTCTCTTTGATGCATGAGTTCTTTAGAAGTGTGTTATTTATTTTCCAAAGCTTTGGGGTTTTTCTAGCTTTCTTTCTGTTACTGAGTTTTATTTCAATTCATGTGTGTGTGTGTGTGTGTGTGTGTGTGTGTGTGTGTATACACCCTATCCTATTCAGATACGTATACATATATATACATTTTTAAAAATTTTATTTATTTATTTGACAGAGAGAGACACAGTGAGAGAGGGAACACAAGCAGGGGGAGTGGGAGAGGGAGAAGCAGACTCCCCGCTGAGCAGGGAGCCCAATGCGGTGCTCCATCCCAGGACCCTGGGATCATGACCTGAGCTGAAGGCAGACATTTAACGACTGAGCCACCCAGGCGCCCTGGGTATGCGTACTTTGAATGTTGTTGGATATTTCCACATATCTCCCCAGAAAGATCATACCAATCTCCATTACCACTGGAAGTGTATGGGAGTGCCTGTTTCTCTTCGTACCATTTCCAAATACTGCTGTCCCCTGGAGTGTATTCTCAGAGTAATAGGATGCTATTAAAACCTTTTGTATTGTTATGGATATGATGAATTCAATGTTTGGGCAATTAGTATGGCATTAGCATTAAGAGAATGGATGGAGATGAGTGACTTTTGATGCATGGAGACAAATGTCATAATCCAGGTTTGAGGATTTGAAAGCCAGCACCAAGGTAGTTGGATAACAGTAGGAGTGTAGAGAAGGGATTAATATTTCAAAGAAAGTGAAATAGGACTTACTAGTGCTTGAAGGTGAGACTTGAATTTGGATTCAGAAGACAAGGATTTGAGTCTCAGAAATGCCATTGTTACCAAATTAGTGACCTTGATCAATTTTTCCAATTTTTATTTCCTTTATCTCTAACAGGTTTACTATAAGGATTAAACAAGGCATTTTATATGCTAGTTTTAAAAACTCCAATATCTGATACAAATGTAAGTGACCCATGGTGATCTCATGTTCGTTGGAGTCTGGCTTGTTAGTAGCATCTTTCCAAGCATATTGTGCTTGGGACCATGTTTGGAGGTTAAAAACTCAATATGTAGGCTTGGAAAAAAGGCATCATCTGTTTTTGCTTGAATTCTCTATTGGATCAGAAGATTATCAAATAGATAACTACTAATTGATGTAATGAGAATTAAATCTAAATATGGAATTGCTTGCTTTTTAGTTGATAGACCCCTGTAAGTAATAATGAAAATGATACCATTCTTGTCCTCAACAAGCTTTAAATCTGATAGGAAGAGGATTGACATCTAAGTTTAATAAAATATACCTGGTGTTTTGTTAGAACTGTGTATTGACACAGTGGAGAAAGGAGAGGCAAAGGAGGGAGTGGTCAATTCTACATTCCAGGGGATGGAGGCACATATTTCAAGGGGATGTTGATTGACTTGCAACTTGAAAGATAGTGTTTGTGGGTGTACAAGGCAGGACATTTAGGGAAGAAAGAGCAGAAAGATCAACTGTATGGATGGGAGGAAAATCTGGAAATATTCCAGTGTGATGGCACCTGCAAGAGGGTCACTGTGACTAGAATTCAGGAAGAGATGAGGTGAGGTGGGGTGGGCAGGATTGGCAGAGCCACGTTGGAGCCATGCCCTAGCTGTGATGGTGGTCTCCTCTGCCTTTCCCCAAATTCTGCCATCCCCAGTCTTGGTTTTCCTTCATTTGAATAATGTGCTCCCCTTCATTTAAATAATGTGCAACTATTCTGTGCCCCACTCCCCCACTCAATCCTAAACCTGAGATGATTTGGTGAGATTTGATCATAATTTGAAGGATTATATCATTGGTTCATATTGACCTTGCTGTGATATAATGATAGTTATGCCCAAGATTTATTTTGATATGTTGGATAATGTGAAGTCTTCTGAGCTTTGGTATTAGCAGATTTAAAAGAAGCCAGAAAAAAACAAAACAAAACATTTTAACTCCTGGAAAAGAATAAATATGTGCAGAATAAATATATTCTCCCAAGCACAGTATACTATGACTTATGTGATACTGTAACCTAATGAAGCCTGAAGAGATTCAAAATACTGCATGCTGCATAATAATTCAGACAGATCACTTGTTTGTGGTAGTGCCTGAAGACTGCAGGCTCCCAGCGAGAAGAGAACTATTCCAATCTTCAGCATCTCTAGTCATGACCTGGCGGCTGGACAGCCTGCAGCTGCTTTAAAGCCAAAATTGCAGGTCTCCCCTGCCCCCATTAAATGATTTGCTCTTTCTCATTATTTGTTTTCCTTTACTGTACTATCTTTTCTTTGTCTTTCATCTCAGTTATCTTGCCGTGAGGGTAAATGCCTATTAACCTGTGAAGACAAGTTTGTCATGCCTTAGTTTTTCATCCAAAGGAAATGTCACTTGCTGTGTATGCAAATTATTTTGACTTCATGGCATCATGAAAACGTATCTTTTATATGGGGATATAGTCTCATGTGCCACAAATACAGACAGCCTTTCTTTTTAATACATTTTATTTAAATAAAACAAGAACATAAAATATATTTTATCTTTACATCCTCAGGAAGCACAAACCATTCTCTATTCATACACAGTCTTTAAACATAGTAGCTTTTCTTGACTCTGGGATCTAGACCATACTTGCATCTTGTAACTGGACATGGTCATTTCCCCAGACTCTCTGTTTTCTGAGGGGTAGGCTGGAGTGGTGGCAGCTCCTTTTCTCATGCCTTGCATCATTCTGGCCTGGGGCATGGAGGGGCCCTGAGCATTCGGTATGATCCACGTTGGAGGTATATGACCCAGTCCTGCATTTCTGTTCCACTTTTTATATTTCTTTTTAGCACTCATCTGACATACCATATTCTTTCTTTTCACCATTTATTAAATGTATTTATTTATTGTTAACCTTGGACTGAGGATTTGTCTCTTCACTATCTATTCCTAGAGTCTAGAACTGTGTTTGATACGCAGCAGGCGCTTAGTGAATGCATTTTGAATAAATGGATTGTAACCACAGCCACTCTCTCTTCATTCTGTGTCTGCTTTCTTCTTTTCTCCTCAGACTGGCTTTTTGTTTTGTTTTGTTTTCAAGGCACAAACAGCACCAATCCAGTTTCCACGTCATAGCTCCAACCACACTCACAGTCTGAGTTGCAGTTTCTCAGTCTCAATCCCAAATTCCCAGGCGCAGAGATAAAGTTGATGCCACTTACATCGGGAGGGTGCCCTGGTCCAGCTGGTTGTGGCCAAGCTGTCAGGGACAGTAAGAAGCTGCTAAGATTGTTTCCAGGATCCACTTTTCTGGGAAGGGAAGGAAATTCCAAGAAAGGGATAATTGTGCATTGAATGGGTAGCAGGTATTTCAGTGGTTTAAGAGTACTGATGAATACTTTTTGAATCATTTAAAATTTCCTAAATATTTTAAATGGGTTCACAGAAGGGTATTGTATTAGCTCGGGCTGCCATAACAAAATACCATAGACTGGGTGGCTTAAACAACGGAAGTCTATTTTCTCACAATTCTGGAGGCTGGAGTCTGAGTTCAGGGTGCCAGCAGGGTTGGGTTCTAGTGAGAACTCTTGCTGGCTTGCAGAGGGCCACCTCTGCACATGGCAGAGGGAGATGGAGAGTCACTGCAAGCCCTCTGGTGTCTCTTCTTGTGAGGGCACTTCACGTGACCTGAAGGCCCATTCTCATGACCTACCTAAACCTAATTGTCTCTCAAAGGCCAAGTACTCTTCACATGGGGGATTAGGGCTTCAACATACGAATTATTTTGGGGGGTGGGGCACAATTCATTCCACAACAGGTGTTTTTTTCATTTTTGTAACCTCAGCATGTAGCGAAGTTCTCAGGAGTGAATCTCATGGTCTGAATTACCTCTATGCATTGTCTAATGGTTTTAGGTGTTTTAATGCCTTTGTTCCATTGATGATGGGAAAATGGTAAGAGTTGGAAATTTTGGGGGTGCTGGCTGGCTCAGTCAGTTAAGTGTCTGCCTTTGCCTCAGGTCCTGCGGTTGAGCCCTGTGGCGGGCTCCACACTTAGCGAGGAGTCTGCTAGCTTCTCTGCCTCTGCCCTTCTTCCTGCTTGTGCTCACTCTGTCTCTGTCTCTGTCTCTGTCTCTCTCTCAAATAAATAAATAAATAAATAAAATCTTAAAAAAATGGGAAATTTTGGTTATTTGATAACCATGTAGTAAAGAAGAAAAGTAAGTTAGGGCATTTGTGGGCAAATAATTTTAAAAGGTGGTAACAGTGGAGAAAGGATTTAGAATTTAACTTAGGAAAGATCAGTCCTATGTGAATATGTATGAACATACTTGGTGAACTACTATTCCTGATGCACTCCTAAGCAGGGGTGTTTGACTTGAGGATAATAGCTTACAAATGTCCCTTGCTGTTTGACAATGTTAATGGACAGGAAGCGAGTAACGATTTATAAAGTGATGTTGGGGCTGTAGTTAACACGTCTCCCTGAGCACAGTGCAACGTGCAGAAGGAAGCAGCAGTGGCTGCTCGCAGAGGAGGGGAAGGGGCTTTCCTTCGTCATTAGTTCCTATCTCACACATTGTTCAGTTTCTAAGTCCCCTCAGCTCTTTTTTGACAATGCAGAGCCTAAGGATGACCTCTGAGGAAGCTTTTAATGGCAGGTTGCAGATAAAATACAGGATGCTCAGTTGAATTTGAATTCCAGATAGATAAAGAATAATTTTCCAGTATGAGTATGTTTCACCTATTGCATGGGGTAAATGCATACTAAGGAATTATTTGTTATTTATCTAAAATTCAAATTTAACTCGTGTCTTGTATTTGTACTTGCTAAATCTGGCAACTTCACTTATAGCCACATTGTTTCATAAGAGGTTGTCAACTAACCTAGATGCAAAAAGTTCCTTGAGTTCATTCTTAGTGACCTGGGTGGGGCGAGGGGGGGCGCAGGGGAAAGGAATGACAGACTTGCCGAAACATACAGGCTTAAAACCCAGTGCAGGTGGAAAAATTTCTGTTGTTATTAAATGCTCTGAGTTGGTATTTGATAGTTGAAAAGAGTAACACTATTTATGTGGCTCTGTTGGGAATGTATGGACTTAAAAAAAAAAGTCACTCTACATATAGAAGAAGAAAATTCTAAATCCTAGAATGAAGCAGCCAGAAGGAACTACATCATAGTTTAATCCCCCTCATTTTGAAATGGAATTGAAATGACAGACTGGAAATAAAGTCTTGAGGTCAGACATGAAAAATGCAAGTTATATCACTTAGTAATTGGGGGAAACGGGCAGGTGACTTAATGCTGTCTGAGCTTTAGTTTCCTACTTCCGGCAAAGTGGAAATGGTACTACTTGCCTTACAGAGTTCTAGTGAGTCAGTCTCATGCCCCCAGAACTGCTTTCCAAGGTGCCCATGCACACGGCTCCCCAGCTCTCTCCTGAAGCACTGCTCAGCAGCATGATCACTGCACTTGCCTGTTAGGAGGTGCTCATTGTTAGAAGATGATAATTGTTGGCCTCAGTTTCTCATCAAAGTAGGGTATAGAGTAATTTACTTCTGCAGGATCAATTATAAGCTTTAACATTGACCGTATTAGCCAGAAAATGTGGGGAAGAGGAAATAATGTTCATCTAAAAAAACCCAAACAAACAGGGCGTCTGAGTGGCTCAGTCAGTTGAGCATCCGACTCTTGATTTTGTCTCAGGTCATGATGTCAGGGTCCTGGGATCGAGCCCTGGGTGGGGCTCCATGCTTAGCTGGGAGTCTGTTTGGAATTTTCTCTCTGCATACCCCCCGCCCCCCACTCATGCTCATGTGAGCGCTCTCTCTAAGATAAATATATAAATCTAAAAAAAAGAGAAACAAATAGTTCCCCAAAACAAAACAAACAACAGCAAAACAAACTAGAGTGTCTCTCTCCCTGGGATTGGGAAGAGGAACTCTGCCTAAGTAACTTAGGCACAACATTGTGAAGCAGGGGATCTCCTTTGGTAATGCTTCCTCAAAAACCCCAAAACTTTGATTCTATTCAACGTGAGATATGTGTTTATCCTATCATGTCCGTTATTTTCCCCAAACCACTCATTTTTACATCCCATAAAGTGGTGGTTCTCAAAATATGGCCTCTAAGCCTCTAGCAGCAGCACTGGGGAACTTCTTAGAATGTAAATTCTCAAAAGCCCATGCAGACCTCCTGAATGGGAAACTCTGGAGGTGGGACCTAGTAGTCTGTGTTTTCACGCACTCTTCATGATCCTGATGCTGACTGTCGTCTGAGAACCACTGCCCTAGAGCCTGGACTCCCCACAAATCCTCAGGTCTGTCTGCATCTCACTTTGATAGCAATGGAGTTAGATCTGTCTGCATTTTTGCCCGCCATGTCTAATTACAATTTGAGGACACTCCAATACCGGAAGTAACAATGTGGGAGGGAGGGACATTCATATTCATGAAGTGCATAGTTTGGGCCAGGTATCACACTGGACATTTTATATACATGATCCCATTTACTGCTCACAGCAGGTCTTTGCAGTTGGGATTATCCCACCAGTTTGCAAATAATGAAACTGAAGTTCAGACAGGTCAAGTAATTTGTCTAAGCCCACATCGCTCCAAAGTGGTAGAGTAGAGATTTAAAGTCTAGTTTGACTTTCAGCCTTATGAAGATACGAAACCCAGTCTAGCTTTGGCTACCGGGAACTATATGAAATTGGAAGGACCCAAGACTTGTAATGACGCGAAAACTGAGCTGAGGAATTTCTCAAGCTTGTTAGAGGTGTGGGCACTGCAGGTTGGAGGAGGCAGCTATTGGGGGGGCCTCAGCTGCCAGTGATTCTGCGTTCACACTCTAGGTGGGGGAGGCATAGGATAGCCATGCACACATTTCTCACAGCCAAGCTTAAAACAGTTTAAATGAAGCAAAGTATTCAATTAGAGATGCTTGAGGAAACCAGGCACGTATCATCTGTGTCAGCAGTGAAGAAGAAAATATTTAGCCTTTGCAAGCTGTGACCACTTCAGCACCGTATGATGATGTGGCCTCACGGAAGAGCAAAAGAATACACCGAATACCTTAGAGAGATTAATTTCCCTAGGGAAAAAAAATAAAACAAAGGAAGATCCTCTGACTACATTTAAATATTTCCTTGCCGGTGCTTGGGGGGAATTCTAGCATTCCTCGCTCACAGAGGAAAGCTTTTGTGCCTGGGGAAAAGGTGATTAGGGCACCGTGCCTGGGAGGATAGAGATGAAGGAGGGGGTGGAGGAGAGGAAGGGGTGTTTCAATAGTATCACAGGTGCAACAGTTTGGAGTGAGTGATGGTCTTACAAATGACCCTGGCACGGAGCAGAGGAAACCTAAGGAGAAGATTAATTGAATTACAGCTACAGTATGTGTGCATTTTATTTCTGCTGTGCAGTCTAAATGGATTGTGGGGCTGGCTCACCAGCTGGGGTAAGGTCAGAATATTGAGGAAATGGGAGGGGATACAGATGAACAATTTTCCGGATGGGGAACAATCGTTTGGTTGTTTGCTTTAGGGTAAAGCATTTCTGGGGTCTGAACAAACTCAGTTTTTCATCTTCTTTGTCTAAGAGCAATCTAATTATTTTCCATGCCAGGATATGATCAGTATATGAAAAGTAGTATCTTCCAGTTTAAGACAATTTGGCTAAGGAGTAACATATTTGTCTCTTTTGTTTGTTTTTAAAGATTTATTTATTTTTTTGGGGGGAAGCACGAGGAGGGGGAGGGGCAGAGGGAGAGGGAAAGAAACAGACTCTCTGCTGAGTGGGGAGCCTGATGTGGGGCTCGATCTCACAACCCTGAGATCATGACCTGAGCTGAAATCAAGGGTTGGATGCTCAATCAACTGAGCCACCCAGGCACCCCAACATATTTGTTTTATAACACAATTTTTCACTTTCTAAGAGAACTGTGATAGGATTTTTTTTCTTTAGGGCATGAAAAATGTCACCTATTTTAAGGAAAATTAATATCCGGACACCTTTTCTGAAGCAATCGATATTGCTAAAAATATTGTCTTGTGAATATACTTTTTGGTATGTAAAAAATTTTCAATTTTGTCAATGATTTCATATTTCCTTAGAATGTTAATCAAGTTGGTTAAGTGATGAGAACAAGTTGATAGTCAAATATTTGCCTTAAAAGCATTAGTTTATTTGTAGTAACCAAAAGTTTAGATTGTTCAGTTGCTCAGTGATTTATATAGGTATTTATTTGATTATCTATTTAATTCCACTCATGTAAGATCTTGTGTCCACATATCCTGCTGCTTTTCGAATTATTTTAATGCTTTCTTCAATGTTCCTTTGGATAACTTAGCAAGATGCAACCTCATGTATCTTGAGGTCTAGCAGACGTTGTTCTAATTCAGAAAATATATATTAAGTCTCCTAAAAAAAAGTAGACATACTATGAAATAAGCACAAAAAAATAAATGTAGTAGGATGGGTTGCAACATTGTTTGTTTGTTTTTTTAAATAAACTTTTGAAAGGAAAGACCTGAATTCAAATCCAGACTTCTCTTCCTCCGGCCTGGTGACCCTGGGTAAGTTACTTAAATTCTGACACTCAATTTCTTCGTTTGTAAAATTGAGACCATAATGATATCTTACAGTGTTGTTGTGAGAGTTAAATGAGGTTGTGTATGCCCAGCACCTAGAAAGTTTCTTGCACATAGTAGACCTTCAACAAAGGCCAACCTCCCCACCCCTTTTCTTGCTTTAAAAACTGTTTTAAGAGAAAATATGGTATATTGGAAAGACTATTAAACTGGGCATCTAACAGCTGGGGTCTAATCTAGCTATGTAATCTTAGGTCATTTCAACCTCTCTGAAATGTGGCTAATTTGTGTCTAATGTGTCCTCAATCTGCCTTCTGAGAGTCACACTTGCTCAGATGCTCTTCTCGTCCGAGTTTGCATTGGCCTCCTTCTTGGCCGCTAATGTTTTGGTATGGTATGATCTTGTTAGCTGCTCAGCAGTCTCCCTCTCCCAGTCACTGGGCATTTATATAAACTCGTGGAGTATGTGTTTCATTTTGACTTAGATGACCCACACTCAAGGATCACAGAAGAGGTGTATCTGCCCTGCCTGTTTAATAGGGTTGCTGTGAGGAGTTAATAAAATAAGTGAAAGCCAGTTACACAGTGGAAAGTGTGAGACATAAGTTCATTAAATCCTTGTACCTTTATTCCTAGAGCCCTGAATACTTTGTCCTTCCTTTCAAAAGCTTAAATTACCTTGTGTATTTGGCTTCATTTAGTCTTACCGCATCCCTTTAAAGTAAAGGGCTAATTGCTTGGTTTAATAAACTTCTCCCTTCTGCCAGTCTATTAGCTATTTTCTCCTCTATAAATTGTGCAAAGTGACAGCAGGGTTGGCTTTGAGGTTTTCCAGGGTTTTCTACTTAAAGTCTTTCCTAGGGAGTCTAGCATCAAAAGTATAAAGGAAGGAGGGGATGACTTTTCATTTCAGTTCTCTCTCTCTGCAGTTGGCAACACTTTGATAAGGTTTTTGAGGAAATAAAAATAAAATTAATCTAACAGGGCTCTAGAATCTGTTCTGTGGGCAATATATTCCTTAGGTTCATTCAGTCCCCCCAAATTGTAAAGTAGTAATGGAAGAAAGGGGTGCTCTCCATGTGTCTAGAACTGTAATTCTGAGTTAACATTACAATCATCCTGCAATTTAGGACATAGGGGGAGAATCTACATTCCTGCTGCACACAGCATTATGTTTTATTTATAGTCAGATTTATTTAGTAGCTATACTTTGGCAGTATTGTAATTACAATAACCCTTCCAGTAATTTTGTTTCGTATTAGAACCTTATGTGATTTAATCCGCCAGCATCCTCTACTAGGCTTTCCATTCTTTGAGAACAGACTGCATACGCCTATTTCATAACTTCATCTCCAACGCTCAGCCTGGTACTCCGCATAGAGTAGGCAGACAAATATTCGTTGAAAAACTGAGTGAACACATGATTTTATTAACCCAGTGCCTGGAAATGGGATGATACCCAGACTGAGGGTGTGTGTTAAATCTACACATCTTGGAATTCTGCATTCCATTTCTTGTTCCTGTCAGCATGTGTGATACTCAGATTGTATGCTTCTTTGATACTCAGTTATGAAACTAAGTTTTGGAGAGTTCATTGTCAGCACCGAAGGTGTTATATGCTGCTCCTAACACATTGGAAACGTACTATAAAATGGGTTCTCTCCTGACCATGGATTTATTTGCTGTGGCATTTTTTATCTCCTAACCTAATTCTTCTTCATAGAGTATGGTGTGGGGGTGCAGGCGTGGGGGTGGGGATGAGTTGGGGTTGGGGAATGAGAAATGGGAGTAGAGGCAACATACAGAGAACTCTGGAAAAGAAGTTCCTGACTTGTACTGGATGTGAGGGTGGGGAGAATTACAAACTTTCAGACCACAAGAGCCAGGGATCAGGGTTATTGGTGAGCAATGTAACTGATAACATGTAGTTGCATTTTTCTATCTTCAAGAACAACGAACATGTTATAGCTAGTCATCAGAAAGAATTTCCATCATTTGGAGGAAAAGAACATTTTTGCATCATAGAATCACAAAACAGTAGAACTGGAAGGAAAATTTGAAACTACCTAATTCAGTCTAATTATACTATTGATGAAATCAAGACTTTCCCAAAGATCTTTATGACCCTTATTTTAATTTTGCCTTCCACATTTATTTAGGAATTGTGTGGAACACTCGGTATTATGGGGAGATTGCTCATACAGCAAGGAGTTCAAACACAGTCCATGGTGACAGTGAACATGCCGAACTGGACGGAGATGATATGATAACTGGGTAAGCAGTCATTTTACTACCTTCCCCAAAACAGTAAGCACCTTGTATAGTGCTTTTCTATGAGAATGTTTAAGAATCTTTCTTACAAACCTCACTCAAACACTATTTTACCGAGAACATCATGTGTCTGAAAGAATGGAACTAATTTGTGATTTTTGGTGGCAACAACCCAAGATGTTTTGTCTTCTTAAGTCCATTTCCCCAAGGATGTTTTATCTTCATTATAATCAGCATTTTTGGGGGGTGGGGGGTGGGGAAGGGTATTCTTTGAAATATTCTAAATGTTACATATATAATAAATACTGTGCTTTCTGATTCCCTGCTTCCACAAGGTAAGTCTTTTTTTTTTTTTTTAAAGATTTTATTTATTTATTTGAGAGACTGAATGAGAGAAAGAGGACATGAGAGGGGGGAGGGTCAGAGGGAGAAGCAGACTCCTTGCTGAGCAGGGAGCCTGATGCGGGACTCGATCCTGGGACTCCAGGATCATGACCTGAGCCGAAGGCAGTCGCTTAACCAACTGAGCCACCCAGGCACCCAAGGTAAGTCTTTTGAAACATTGCTCTCTGAAATGATTAGCACATCATTCTTTCTTATAAACTGATTTGAATCACCTCAAGTGTCCCCAGTATGATTGTCCTCAACTAACAATGGTACTTGGAAAGAGCCTGCATTTCACTGATGGCTAGAGTCCTCACTAGTGCAAGACAGAAGCTGTTCTGGGTACAAGGCTTTAGTCCACATCATGTAAAAATCTTGGAGCCTCTGTGGTATGTTTATACTGAAACAGGGATAGATTTAATAGAATTTCTGTTTGTGTCCATCAGGATTAAGAATGTAAATTGATGTTAACTGCATGACTGACATCTAGTGGATAGATGCCAGTGGTGCTGTTTACAACCAGGTTTCCTTTTTTCCCCCCATTTATATGGGGGAAAAAAAATCACACTTGAAGAAATCAGTGTCTTAAATCTGAAGCTATAACACTAGACATTACAAAAATATTAGGAAGGGGAAACTCTGTAAATGAAGAATACATACTTTAGGGTTTTGAAAGAATACATAGTAGGTTGGAGTGAAAATAAGACCACATATCAAAATTTAGGTTTACTTAGTTTGTTGGAAAGGATTGAAATACATTGACATGATAGTAGACACTTGCAAAATATATAGATATCCCCAATAAATTGGAATGCTTATTACTTTTTACCTGTGACTTCTTTGATATTTACTTACCTGCTTGAGAGATACACTGAAAAAGGTCTGATCTTATTCTGATGTGAAATATTGCTTGCGATTCTATAAACATATTGAAACTTTGCTACTGTTTTAAGACTCAAATATTGATAATTGACAGGTAGAATGAATTTTTAGTTATTCATATGGGTTTTTTTTTTTGAGTACCAGAAAATTTTTATTTGTTGTTATTAAAAATATGCAGAATAATTGACCTTGCCAATAGGAAATCTTAAAAGCAAAATGGTTGGGGGAGAAAAGTGCCTGGTTTGTTATAATTAAGGTGTTGGAATCCAGATGATTATAGAAATATAATGTAGATTATAAAGTTAAAATCTGATCTTTAGGAAAAAGTCCTAGACATTTTTATTTAAGGAGTTCTTGGACATAGAGAAACAACAGACTAGACAAGGTGATAATGTAGAAATTTGATTTGCAGAATGCCATTCTTGGTAAAAGTAGTTTTTAATTGCTAGGAATAAAATATATTTTGACATGCAATCTTGCAGATTTTTAAAATGCAAGTTTTCTTGCAGAAGTTTTCTTTGGAAGAAATTACTTTCCTCCTCATTCTGTTCCCTCTCTTAAGATTAGTGAAGTTTCAAGCAAACGTAGAGTATTGTTTTAAAGGGTGTTTTGTCAGGGAGAGCAGCCCAGCTGTGTAAATTGCATTGTATAGGATACTCATGTATCATATAATGGTATTTCATAATAAGATAAAGTCATGCTGCTCATGATTCAGGGCAGATGGCTCATGTTTGTCTTTATAAGTAGATCAGATAGACCTATTCCTGATCCTTTAGATCACTGTTTACTCTAGAAATGGTTAGAGTAGACTTGCCATGGTGGAAATTCTGCCAACAGGTGTAAAGAAGTGGCAAAAGTCAAGAAAATTTTTACAAGCAATTTCACACTGACTGGAAAGGAAAAGACTGTGTTTGCAAATTGTGTCTTTTATATACATTCGTGCACTGATACTAAGAAAATCTTCTTGGTGATGTGACAAAGCTGATGATTATTACACTGAAATTATAAAGCTAGGCCATTATTTTTCCCCTTTTTTAAATTTAAATTTTAGGTAGTTAACATACAGTGCAATCTCGGTTTCTGGAGTAGAATTCAGTGATTCATCACTTACGTGCAACACCCAGTGCTCATCATAACAAGTGCCCTTCTTAATACCCATCACCCATCTAGCCTATCCCCCACACCTCTCCCTCCACCAACCCTCAGTTTGTTCTCTATTGTTAAGAGTCTCCTATGGCTTGTTTCCCTCTCTCCCGTTTTTTCCCTTTTATTTTTAAAATTGAGATATAATTTACACACAGTTGACATGTAGTGTTACATTTAAATGAGTTTTAACAAATGAGTACACCTGTGTAATCCACATGCTATATCATGATTCAAAATATTTTCAGCTCCCCAGAAAGTTTCCTCAAACCTCTTCCCAGGCAAACTGTATCCCCCACCCCTCTCTCTCACCCTTGCTCCCTAGGCAACCACTGTTCTGACTTCTTCTTCTTCTTTTTTTTTATTTAGAGATTTTATTTATTTATTTGAGAGGGAGAGAGAGAGAGAGAAAGAGAGAGGGAAAGGGGGGAGCACGAGCACAAGCAGGGGCAGAGGGAGAAGCAGGCTTCCCGCTGAGCTGGGAGACTGATTCGAGGCTCTATGCCAGGCCCCTGGATCATGACCTGGGCCAAAGGCAGACTCTTAAACGACTGAGCCACCCAGACACCCCATGAATTCTTTTATCATGTGTTGCCTGTTGTAAAATTTAATGTAAATGGATTCACAGGAATTAGTTTTTTTCTTAAGTGTGATTATGTTATTCAATTGAAATAGTTCAGTGAATTTGTTTATGTTTGAATTTAGTTTTTTTTGTTTTATTTCTTTCAATACTTGTTTCAAATATATAGAACCTTAATAGGCTTACATATATTTTTGGAAACACAGAAGCTCCTCTCCTATACTTCACCTGTTCCCTGCTACCCACTGCCTCTTGTAAGTCATGACCTCATTGTTTTCTGGTTTATCCTTCCTGTGTTTTTGTTCTGCCATATTTCCTACCTGTTGTTTCTTCATATATAGAATTTTAATTTGTATCTTTAAAAAATAATTTCCATTTCTTTACTGAAAAATCACTTAATTTCACTCATTGTGTCTGTACTTTCCTTTAAGTCCCTAAATATATTCATAGTAGTCTTTTAAATTTCTTATCTGCCAATTCCAACAGCTCTGTCATCTATGGGTTAGTTTCTATGGAATGTTTTATTTTCTTTCCTGGTATGTGCTTTTTGTGTTTCTTTACTTGTCCAGTGATGTTTTAGTGGTGCTGGGAAAGCATGGCTACAACATTGTTGAGAGTCTGAGTTTTATAGTATACCTTTAAAGAGTGTTGAGTTCTGCTCTGGCAGGTAGTTAATTTATTGGTAGATTACCATGACCCTTTTGAGATTTGTTTTTAACCTTTGTTACAGTTAGTGCAGAGTAGTCTTTACTCTAGGGCTAGAGTAGCCTTACTCCTAATATCTGGGAGTTTTGGAGTTTCGTTTTGAATGCCTGGAATGAGAGCTTCTCCCAGTACTGTGTAGGCTTCAGAAGTACCATTCAATTCACAACTCCCATAGGTCTTTCTCTCCCTGACCTTGCAGATTTCTGGAATTTCTTCTTTGTCTAGATCCTTTCTCTTGGGTACTGGGCTCTGCAAGTGGCCCCTGTTTCTGCAGCCCTTCTGCTCTCCTTCAGTTTAGCAAAGCCACCATGTTCTGGTTGTTCTCCACCTCTCTGTACCACAGTCTAGAATGTTTCTTCAGGAAGAAGGCAAATGTGGGCTTCACCTTGTGTGTATATTTTCCTTCTTTCAGGGATCACAGTCCTGTGCTGTTGGTTGTCCAACATCTGAAAAGAGTTCCTTCGTATATTTTCTCCAGTTTCACTGTTGTTCATGGCAGGAAGTCTAGTCCGTACCTGCTTGTTCCATCATGGCACAAGCAGAAATTCCTATCCACTATTTTTAATCAAGAAATGCCCACGTCACTAGGAATTTTAGTAATAAAATATCTCCATTTCAATATTGCTTGCTTTAGCCTTTGTATGACTACTTTTATTTGACAGTAGAAGTAAACAAGCAAACACTGGAGATACAAAGGTTTCAAAATTTCCAAACAACTAAATACTTGGCATATGTATGTACAATTCCAGGAAGTAATAACGGTGGAACTTGACATTCTTATTAAAAGAGAATGACACAAAGGTATTTCATGATGAGGTATTACTAATTTAGAACTTCCTTTTCATGCATCTCTTGGCATTTTATAATTGTAAGATTCTTAGATTTAGTATACTGGAAAGAAAATGAAGGTGGGATGGTTGAATATGGTGCAAACCTTGTAAATGGAATTAAAATTTGATATTTCCTAGTTGTGTGCTTGTTTCCGTAGGAATGTAGTATTATGAATGCTTTTACTTATTGAAAACATGTGGCTAATTAATAATATATTATCATATTTTCCTTTGTAAAAGCAAACAAGAATGTTTTGCTTGAAATAAGATGTAAACAATCAAGAAATTTTTGTCATTTATGAGTATTATTAACACATACCTATTATTGTCGTTATTATTTTGCTTTGATTGGTTATATGGCTATATGGTATAATGAATTTACATTGGAGCATGGGATGTAAGTAGAGGTGAAGCTGAGGGTGGGAAGTAGTAGAAATGACAGTCCAGGTGGATATACCAGCATGAGCAAAAAGGCTGATAAGACCCTAGAGGGTAGAAGATTCAGTAAGAATACTGTATGACAAAGCATGGAGCCTGAACATACTACAGGGAAGGGCCAAGGAGCAGTCCTTTCATGAATATTTATTGAGTATCAATTGTACCAAACAATGTATAGATTTCTGGCCTCAGTTTTGGCCTCCAAGGAATTTACAGTCTATTGGAGAGACAGTCATAAAACAAATCTTTATAATATAATTATCAAAATAAGTTTTGTCAGAGGTTAGCTTTTGTGTACAGAAAGAACTATTTATTTATTTATTTATTTTTTAAAAAGATTTTTTATTTATTTATTTGAGAGAGAGAATGAGAGAGAGAGAGAGAGAGAGAGCACATGAGAGGGGGGAGGGTCAGAGGGAGGAGCAGACTCCCCACTGAGCAGGGAGCCCGATGCGGGACTCGATCCCGGGACTCCAGGATCATGACCTGAGCCGAAGGCAGTCGCTTAACCAACTGAGCCACCCAGGCGCCCAGAAAGAACTATTTAAATTAATTTAAGTTTTATTAAAATGGTTTCCTTGAAAGTTTACGTTTAACTTACAAAGCCTGATAATCTTATTTTACAACTTCCCGTACTTTTTCATTGTACCTGTTTGAATATCATAAACAGATTAAATCTCCTTAAAAAAATGTATCTCTTTTAGGAGTCTGTGGAATTCCCTTAATTATTTTAAAATCATTTATAAAATTAATGTGCTTTTAAATATTTCAAGTATGTATTTAGGAAAATATATAATCCTAATGATAAAAACCTTTAAAGTAGTTTAAACAACTCTTGACAATCTAGTCAATTAAACTTGGAAAGAAAATCAAAGTAAAAAATTGATTAATACTATTAATGAACTTAACGAAGTTCCTGAACACATTTTAGCTGAAAAGTTATTACTCTAAAGTTACTTATTTAAATTAAAAACACAAGATTAGCTTATCATATTCTCTAATAGATCATATCTTTTAAATATTACAAATACTTAAACATACACAGATTATCCAAAATTTAACACAAAGTTTGTAATATATTACATCATAATTGTTATATTTATTTCCAAGTCTTCCCAGACACCTACTAAGAGAAACAGATTTATTGTCATAGGTGAGCTAGGGTTGATAGATCAACATTTCATGACAATAACATGGTTGTCACCTTTGGTGGGTTGAATATTTCTGGATCTGGGATTTGAGTTTGTGAAAGAAGACCTGGCTACTGATTTATGTTGAGCACAAGATAGACGTAAGGAACAATTTTGTAGCCACTATGATAAAAGGAAACTCCAAGTCTCTAGCCTTCAGGATGAGATTCCTTTTGCAACTATATTCACTGGGTTTTATCCTTTTATCAAACATTTTCTAACCTAGTATAACTTCAATCACTTGCATGGATGAGATTCCAATGCCAATACTCATTTTCTATCACTGCTTGATTGGATTCTCCTAGTCTATTTATTGTCTGATTCTTTTTACTTCTGATTATTGGCTGTAGTGCTAAGCTCTTTGATTCACTTTGACTTAAGCTTAGTCGCAAGGAAATGGACTTCTATAAATACAAAGATATTTGGAAGTTTTGAAAAGTTTTTTTGAACAGCTTTAAAAAAAAAAAACAGCTCCAAACTTCATCACTATAAAAATTACAAAGGCTTCAACATCATGTTTCATTCAATTATTCATTCATTCATTCAGAATAGAGATATGTGCCGAGTGTTGGGAACATAAGAAAGAAAGTTTACCTACTTTTTAGGTTAATGTCTTTTCTCTCTGACCTTCTTGAAACCTGTGCTTACTTCTATTTTAATACTTCTTAAAAGATACTTTCTTACTTTCTTACTTTTTCTGGTAGAACATGTGAACTTTCTGAGATATTGAGTTGTGCCTTCTTTTATGTTACATCCTTAAGACCTAGCACACAGCTGGCACACGATGGGTGCTTTATTTGTTGAATAAGGTCTTTAATATTTTAACAAATATAATAACATTGAAGAAGCTTGATTGGAATGAAGTGAGATTGGAAGCAGGAGCACTACTTAAAAGAATATTTAAATAATCTCAATGATAGATGATATAGTCATTGGGATTAAACATCGTTTAATGTTTAGGAAATACATTCAGGAGGTATTTACTTAGGAAGTTGCGTTGATAGGACTTGATGACTGGAAGATGTTGGGGAGTATGTAGTCAAGAATGACTCAGATTTATACCTTCATCAGATTTATACCTTCAAAGACTGGATAGATGGTCATAATGCCATTAAATGAAATTGGGACTCAAGAGGCACAGATGTATTTAGGAGAGGATAATAAGATCAATTTTGAATATATTAGAGTTTGAGGTAACTGTGGGTTATCCAGGTGGAAACTTCCAGGTAGGTTGTTGGAAAGAAAGTTCTAGAGCTCATAAGTCTAGGCTAGAGATAAGATTTGCAATAATCAATCTATGGATGATTATTGTAGTAGGGGAGTGGTTGGGACTCTCAAGGGGGAATATGTAGAAGGAGAAGAGAAGAATGTGGTTATTGTAATGTAAGGAAAAATCAAAAGTTATCAGTCTCTGGCCTGATGTAAGTGGAGATCAGGGAGGTCAACAGATTAAGGAGAAAGATGGGAAAAAGTGTGAGGAAACCCTGAGCCTGGTTATTTTGGTAGCTAAGTGGACAGATTAATAAATGGTCTCAAATCCTTCAAATAAGGACCAAAAAGAGACCTTTGGATATTGCAGTTAGGAAGCCCAGTGACCAAGTTAGGAAAGACCATTACACACACATTAGTGTGTGTACTAGGCCTACTAGGTTTCCTTGATTTGTTGGGAGTCAAACAAATGTGAATTTGAATCCCTACTCTACCAGTTCTTACAGTTTTACCTTAGACAAGCTCCTCAGATTTCTCTTTTTAAAAAAATTTTAATTCCAGTATAGTTCACATAGTGTTATATTAGTTTCAGGTGTATGGTATAGTGATTCAACAATTCCGTATATCACCCAGTGTTCATCATGACAAATGGCCTCCTTAATGCCCATCCCTTATTTTGTTCATACCCCTGCCCCCTCCCCTCTGATAACCATCTGTTCTCTATAGTTAAGGCTCCTCCAGTTTCTGACCCATAGTTTACTTTGGTGTAAAATGGGAATAAATTCTCATGATGCTATTGTGGGGATGAAGGGAAGTAACCTATGCTTTCTGGATACAGTTAACTACACTGGGAGGATGTGCATTTTGACTGAGAGAGAGAATAGGTGAATGGTTTTGGAACTTGGGAAAGAGGAAGCAAATCCCTTCTTCCTTTTTCTCATATATGTCATCTGGCCCTTGACATCACTGTATACTAACCAAGTCCATACTAGTATGCTAATAAATAATATGTAAAGCACAGGCCTCAATTATGATATTTGTTGGCAGGCCTGAAATTATAAGTACTATTTATAAATTATTTCTACAGGAAAATATTTTTTAAGTTATAACCACATCACACCTGGACCTTGGAGCGAAACTAGTTTGTCAGTTGAAGATTGCTTGCATTGGCTTGTCAGGTTGAAATCCTATTTTCCACCTAGTGTATAGAAGTAATTCCCATTTCATTCAACTGTGTGTGTGTGTGTGTGTGTGTGTGTTTAGAAATACAGAACGAAGGATGCAAATTCCCAGTGAAGAATATGGTGTTTGAGAATCATAATTCACATGTAAAATAAGGAAGAAGCACATGGAATTCAAGAGCCAGGAATATTTCTTTAAGTTTTTCTGAAGGTAAAAACTTCATAAAGTTTTTATGTGAAAAAATTACATAAAAATTATGTTAAAATGAAACATGATGCTGAAGTCTGTGATTTTTACAGTGATGAAGTTTGGAGCTGTTTTTTTTTTTTTTTTTAAGCTGTTCAAAAAAACTTTTCAAAACTTCCAAGTAGGGGCACCTAGGTGGCTCAGTCGTTAAGCATCTGCCTTTGGCTCAGGTCATGATCCCAGGGTCTTGGAATAGAGCCCTACATCAGGCTCCCTGCTCAGCGGGGAGCCTGCTTCCCCCTCTCCCACTCTCCCTGCTTGTATTCCCTCTCTTGCTGTGTCTCTCTATCAAATAAATAAATAAAATCTTTAAAAAAACCCAAAAAACTTCCAAGTATCTGTTTATGAAAGTCCATTTCCTTGATACTAAGCTTAAGTCAAAATGAGTGTCTTTTCTATAACTTTCCTTCACTTCTCTAATCCCTACTTTGACTCCCAATGATTTGGGCAGTGAATGAAGAGTTCAAAGCTAAACTGCAACTATTTCAAAGTCAGAAACTCTAGAAGCCAGGAATTTTAGTTTTTGCAGATATTAAGAATTATATAAATTTGAAAAATTTTTGTAAATTGTGTATTTTCCTTTTTCTAAACTCAATGTAGTATCAGAGCCCTGATGCACAAGGGTCTGCTGATGTTTTGGGGGAAACCAGCCATGCTTGTGTACCTGCCAAATTGAGGATACAATGAGAGCTGAGTATAAACAAATTAGTTATAAACCTAGTTTTGGATAAATTACATGAGAGTTCCAACAATTATTTATTAAGTTTACTTTATAACATGTATTAAAAACAGCACTTTCAGGAATGGGAAAATGGTGGGGGAAAGAACTCACTAAAATAATTTATTTGGGGTTTGTTATTTGTGTTTTCCTAAAGCAATCAGGACCATGACAGTGGATTTTCTGTCCCCTTCTTCTCACCTCATGCCAGCTTTGGGTTCTTCAAGGCAGAACAAACGCTAAGAGTGTTGGCTGCCACAGTGTTCCTCACTGGAAGTTTTCCTGTGGTCAGTTACTGATTAATTTATTACTGGTGAATGATCAAGTTAGCATTGGTTGTGGGAAATACTGCAGCTACTAGTAAAGTCAGTTAGGCCCCCAATTCTCCTGAAGTGTACTGTATAATAAAAAAAAAAATTAAATGGCTCTTTACTCTTACTACACACAGAGCCCCCTCCTTTTTATCTGAAGTTCCCATTCCCCTTAACTCAAATAGCCCTTTCCCTGGTTCTCACCCCTGGCTACTTAGTTGAATCCCTCCGGGGAGCTTTTAATGATCTCCATGCCCAGGCTACAACCCAAACCAATGATATCAGATCTCTGGGTATGAGTTTTGTTTTTGTTTTATTTTTTTAAACTTTGAGTCTCTTCAAAGTGCACCAGTTTAGAGAACCCATTATTCTAAACTCTCTTCGTGGAGCTGGGATTGTAGATTCATGTCCAGTCAGCAGTGGAAGCGGCACTGTGGCTGTAGCTTTTCAGTCAGCTGTTGCTAGGAGGATTGTTATGGGCTGAATCGTGTGTTCCCCAAATCTATACATTGAGACCCTAGCCCCCAGTACCTCAGAATGTGACTATATTTGGAGATAGGTCTTTAAAGAGTTAATTAAATTAAAATGAAGTCATTAGGGAGGGCCCCAATCCAATACAAGTGGATATATATGAAGAGGAAATTAGGACACAGACACACACAAAAGGTAAAGAGCCTGTGAAGACCTATAAGCCAAGGAGAGAGGTGTCAGAAGAAGTCAACCCTGTTGACATACAGCTCTCAGGCTTACAGCCGCTAGAACTGTGAACAAATAAATACCCAATCCGTGGTACTTTATTATGGGAACACTAGCAAACAAATGCAAGAATCAAAATGATTGTAGGGGTTAAGAAGAGAAAGAAGAAAAGGAAGAGTCAAAAAAAAAAAAAAAAAAAACAGAAGAAGAAGAAAAGGGAAGAAAATCCCTGTGAAAATGAAATTCTCTGCATGGAATTTGTTGATGCTAGAACTGCCCTGCTGTGTGGCCATGTCTCCTGGGAACGTCCTCTGTGATGAGGCAATTTAACCGAGAGCAAATAGCTAGGGACCTAGACCTTTGCCTGATGATTATTGTAGAGACAGAAGGGAGAGTGAATGTGTTCTAGTGATTTGCTTGGCTTGAGGACTCTCCAGATACATACTTAACCCAATGGTTTATAAACATTTAGCCACCAGGCTAGTCTTACAGTTTTGTGCTATGATGCTTTCCATAAATGTTCCATATGAAATTACATTATAATAAACTCTTTAAGGAAGGAAACCATATCTTATTCGCTTTTATGACTTATTAAATGGCACATAGCAGGTACTCAAAAATGCTTGTTGAAGGAATACATTGATTTATTAGTGAGTAAATAACCTACTGTACTGAATCTAAATTATTTTAATTGGTTTTCAAAATACTTCTCTATCTATCATCTTCAAAATACATCTTTTCTTCCACTTAACCTGCTGATACAGAACAGCATCCCACAAATGACTTGTCTTTTGTTCATACTACATGTTGGCTTAATGTATTGTCTCACTTGAGTTGCCCTTCTTATGTTTTTCAAACTTCTTTTCTCATGTCTACTTGGCTATAACCCATGGATCCCAGTCTACACTCCGCAAACTTTGTTGAGCCTCTGTTCTATGCCATGTATTGTGTTAGATACCAGGGGTACACAGACAGATTCAACAAGATTTCCTGTCTTCTAGGGTCTTGCACCCAAGCTAGGGAGAAAGATGGGTGAATAGTTAAAATACAATGTGCTGAATGCAACAGTAGAAGCAGAAAACAGATGCTATTAGATAATAAGGAAATAGAATTTAGATTTATATGGGGGCTCATGGGGAGCAGACAGTACAGAAAGTGAATGAAATTGATTCCAGAAGGTTGTTTGAGAATTACACGGGTCAAGAAAGTGTGTAGGATGAATGAAGAAAAGGAAATAGCCTAGATTAAAGCCTGGAGACTTGAGGCTTTGGAGACTCTTTAGCACATGTATGTTTTTTGTTACTGAATCAATTTCTGTGGTCTTGAAACTGAGAAATGGGCACCATAACCCTTCACTCACATGGCTTAGGAAAAGAGGAGAGTATTAGTTATATAAAGTACCCCCAAGATGAAAGGAAAGAAGTGGTAGGAAAGAAATCTGGGGGTCATGCCATTTCTTGGTCTGGTCTCTAGGTGACATCGCTAACCCAAGCAAGTTCTTTCTTTGGGCCTGCCTCTTGTATTTCCTTATTTATAAAGCACTTTTACATCCATTGTCTCTTTTGAGTCTCACAATAACCCTCTGAGAAAAATACTAGTAAGTGATATTCTTCCCATCCTGAGGCTAAAGAAACCAACATTTAGTAAGTTTGAGTCATTTGAACAAATTCACCCAGATAGAAAGTTGCAGATCTAGGATTCACAGCCAGGTTCTCTGACCCCACAATCTAAGCTCTTTTCCTTACAACATGTTCTCTTCTATTAGACATATGAACAGTTTTAGAAGAAGAGAGAGTATGAGACAGACCACTTGAAAGTGTAGGAATTCCACATGTGCAAAATTTAGGGAGTGATGTCACCTGAAATGATTCCACAGAGGCATAGTAAGAACAGTTCATCGTTCCCCCAACAGGGAATATATAATTGTTAGTCTATCTCCACATGTCCTTTACTTAAGGTATTTTGCATAGACCACATGTTCATGTTCTTCAGTGCCACAGAAGCAGTGAGATGACAAACTGTACCTCCCAGGGGGTGATAAAGAGTGGTGTGGTTCAGAGCAAGAGGATCTTGAGTTAGACTTAGGTTCACATCCTGGCCCATTGTTGACAGTTTGGTAAGTTACTTTAGTTTGCTGCATGTCACTTTCCTTCACCTGTAAAATATGGATAATAAACTGAGCTTTCTCCCAGGGTTGTGAAGATTCAATGAGTCAACATGTGTGAAATGCTTAGAACAGTTCCTGGCAAATAATTACCAAGATGCCAGGATTATTACTGTTATTTCTCTCCTCCAAAATCTGTGGGAGTCAAGTGACAAATCTCTTATGCCTCAACAATCTTGTTTCAATATCAGTTGATACTGCTTGATGCCAAATGTCACATCACCCTCTCAACATATAAGGACATTTTACCCTGGAGGGTTTTGGAATACTTTCTTGTGTTGGCAGAGACCCTATTACCTGATGGAACATTTAAATTTGACTGACTAAAAAGTCCCAGTTTAGAATGATTTTCTACTAAATATAAAGTTTCAAAATTGTGTCTTGGGCAAATTTATTGAATAACAATACTTCTAATATTTAGAGTCAGTTGTTGTAAATTAAATCTTAATGGACTGAATAGAAAACACTTAAAGCAGGACACATTTTGTAAAGATATACATTAGGGCCTAACTATCAGAGATGAATATTATGTGATGGAAATGAGGAGTTTAATTTTATACACTTTATTACTTGGACTCTACAATAAGTTTATGCCTTAAAACAGTAATTGTCTTCTTAAAAAGATTATGTCTTTATAAATTGATGCAAAAAATTTTCTTTCATTAAGAGCATAATCAGAACTTTTTTTGCTACGCCAGTCTTGTCATCTGGAAAACATATGATGTTTATACAGTTTTCAAAGATACATGTGATTTAGTTAGGTGCCCAGAGACCTCCACATGAATTGTTAATTTCATATTGCCTACAACAGTCATCCCCTCAATGTTTGCAGAGTTTATAGGAGATCAGTTACAAATGTGATTAGACCAGCCATTCCTCAGACCTGACACCAGTTTCAAATTAAAAACTGACAGACCTCACCTGCTCCTGGGTTCACCCACAGGTCACCTTCTTGTCACTTCAGCTATCCCCCCATTAAAGTGACATCTGTGTTCATAAAGGGACCGAGAGGGGCTGTGAGTTGTTAGAATTGTTGAGGACTAAGAATAAGGTGTCATCTGCCCAGATAATATAGTGTTCAACTTTGGCCTTTGAGGGAACAGGAGGCCAGTAACACCCAGTGGTGTTTCCAAATACAAGAACAGAGGCCCAGAGAGGTCACACATTTCTCCTAATACAACCCATGGAATAGAACAAACATGCATTATAAAGAATATGTATTCACATCAATAAGAGGAAAGAGGCAAATAGAAATAATGATTTAAAAAATATTCTTCCAAGATATCTAAAATATTCTCCAGGTATTTTATTAATTTTACCTGAGAAACAAAAATGTTGATTTATTTTTTCTTTTAAGGAGTCTAAGAAAACACAGAACAATACAAATGTAAACTAGTGAAAAACACGTTTGAGTCATCTATACACAGCCTTTGCCTTGAATAATTTGCCATGTTATCTCCTTTTATGAACTATAAAATGCTTATAGACCTTATTTCAATTAAGACCTCCCAGTTAAAGAATTAAGGAAACAAGATAATTTTTAAAGAGAAAACTAGATAATAAAGCATTGGAAATAATATCTTATTTTTGTATCTGATACTTGGGACAGTGCAGTGCGTTGTGGGCATTTCAAATGGTGGTTAGGTTTGCTGCCAATACAGCTGGCCTGCCTGGGGGTGATCCCCAGTGATGCCATTGCCTACCTGGGTGTTTTAGTCCATTTGGGTTGTTATAACAAAAATGTCAGACTGGGTGGCATAAACATCAAACATTTATTTCTGCTATTTCTGAAGGCTAGAAAGTCCAAGATCAAGGCGTGGAAGATTTGGTGTCTGGTGAGGGCCATTTCCTGGGTCATGGACCACTGTCTCTGGAAGGCCTGGTTCACAGAGATGGCTCTCTGGTCACATGGTAGAAGAGTGAGAGAGCTCTATGGGGTTACGAATTCCATCCTTCTGTAAGAGTTCCACCCTCATGGCTTAATCAGCTCCCGGAGGACCTACTTCCTAATCCCCTGATATTGGGAGTTAGGATTTCAACATCTGAATTTAGGGGAGACGCAAACATTCAATCTGTAACACCGGGTGACCTTGGGCCGCTTATTCAAACACTTTGTGTCTTAGTCTCCTCATTTGTAGAATGGGACAATAGTAATACCTACCTCATCCAGTGACATTAAATGAGTTGATGTAAAGCACTTAGTATATTGCTTGGGCATATTAAGTGCTATGTAAATGTTTGTAAGATCAAATAGTTGTAAACTGAGAATAATTACAGTACTTAATGGGCATATTCTGAAGGGTTCCTCTAAGAATTAAATAAAAAGTAAATTGTAAACTCATATGCTTATTTGATAGCATGATTATTACTAGGATGATGATGATGATGATGAGTAAAATGTAATGCTGGGCTGGCTGCAAGGGAAACAGTTTCTGCGTTCAAGGAGACCATCCTCTAGCAGGTGTAAATTTGGTCACTCATGTACTTCTCTTGTCCAAGAAAGATGATGAAAATACGGGGCTGTAGGAAGTCTTAGTACTGTAAGGTTTCCTGGAATCAGAGGATTAAGAAAAGATTTACAGCTTACAGTGGGAAGTGGATATTTGAGATGGGCCTTAAAATATAGTTAGATTTTGGGAGGAAATCTGGTGGACAGTAGAGTTGTCCCCTGAACAATGTGCATATTAAGGCACTGACCGCCACCCCCCCCCGACCCTTGCACTGCTGAAACTCATGTATAACTTATGTCTTCTCACTTTACTAATAGCCTACTGTTGGCTGGAACTGGAAGCCTTACCAGTAACACAAATAGTTGATTAATGCATGTTTTGTATGTTGTATGTATTGTATACTGTATTATTAAATAAAATAAGCTAGAGAAAAATGTTATTAAGAAAATCGTAAGAAAAAAATACTTCTATGGTACTGTACTGTATTTACTGAAAAAGATCTGTCTATAAGTGGACTTGTATAGTTCAAACCTATGTTGTTCAAGGGTCAACTGTATTTCATTTTAGGAGAGCTATACACACAGATATACATGTATGGTGAACTAGATTTTAGAAATAATGAAGAGTTACTGATATTTATTTGTTTACGATTAAGGATTGTTTTGATTACATTCAAAATTAGAGAGGGAATCAGGTTATATACACATAGAGGCTTATATAGTTTATACAAGCTGAGTTACACAGAGCCCAGGATAGGGACTCTGGTATTTACTGGCCATCTATAATAATGCTAGAGTAACAAAAACTGATATAATAATGCAAACTATTTATGATTTTCTTACTGAATAGAGTGTTAACAACTCTACATGTGTTATTTCATTTAATTCCTATAATATCCACAAAAGTGGATACTACGATGGTCTAAATTTTATGTTTGAAGAAAGCTATTGGGACTTAAAGAGGTTAAGTGACTTGTCCCGGTCACAAAACTAGTAAGTGATGGAGCCACATCTTTCTAACTGGAGGCCAAGCTACTGATAGCTGAATATGCTGTGTCACAAAATGGGCTAAGCTCTAAAAGCATTTTAGCAGGGATGATAGCACTGAGTAGAAAGACATGGTATTGGTGCATAAATTTAAATAATATTAAAAGGAAACAAATATAAACAGATATCTGTTTGGTGGAAAGAAGGAATGAGGTAGTGATAGGGGGACCAGAATATAGTCTTCTGGGATGCTAGTGATGCTTTGTTTCTTGATCAGAAGATGTTCTGTGTGTCCATGGTTTGTTATTCATTAAGCTATACACTTAAGATTCATACCTTTTCTGGATGTAGATTACAATTCAATGAAAAAGTTTATAAAACTTAACGTGTTCGACATCCAGGTTTGTTAAAGAGGTACACTGAAATAAGGAATGGAATAGAAAAAAAAATCCCTCAAGTATACACATACAATTTCTGGCCACCAATAGTGCCTCCTCCATCTCCACCTGTTCTCCTGTCCCTGCCCCACCCTACTGGAAAGGACTTCTAAGAGACTACATCATGAGGTCCTGGGATAAAAAGTAGAAATGAGAGATAATATAGAAAGGCACATAGACTCCAGGCAAAGATGACTCCAAAGTGGAAAATAGCTATATCACAATTATGCCAAGGATCTGGGTAAATAGTTGGAATTCTATCAAACATCCAGCTAAGTGGTTGCTATTAGGTTGTTTGAAGACATTTAATCAATTGCTGGATCTCTAATCTTTAGGCAGATGTATGACAAATTATATAAAACCAGTTGATCCATACAAGTTCCGCTATATAGAATAAAATGACTCTTTTTATGAATTATATCACTGGAGAGCATAATACCATCATGGAAACGTTGTGTCCAGTTACCACTGGGTTCCCTAGTGGAAGTGAAGAAAAGATAAGCAAAATACCACCCTACACTTAGTAGAATTAAATAAACTTAAATAATTTCATCTTATTATTATGAAGTTAGATACCCATGTTTCTCTTACTATAACCTTTCTGGAGGAATTCAGTGAGATTGATTAAAGGAACAATGGAATATCTGGAAACTCCTTTATTCCTGAGATAAAATTTTTTCATTATTTTCACTTTTGATGTCATTATATATCATAAGGTTATTAAGCACTTAGAAATGTGAAGAAAATCCATTTTTTCCTTAAAAACTATTTTTTATAATATTCTGAAAATCAAAAGGAACAAACACTTGGGATCCTATAATCTCAAGAAATGGCTCTTGATGGCTTTTTTTTATTGGCTTTTGGGATAAATTCTGCATCTCAGTGTCCCTTTAACATTGATGGAAAGTGGAGATTATAATTTTCATTAACATATACAGTATTAATATTTAATTTTAGATAATTCTGGATTCTCTGATTCAAGCTCATAGATTCTCTGCAAAGAATGACCAAGCTGGAAACCCCTTTAGCTATCCTACCTGTGATACTCTGAGGTTGTGTGCAATTTCTAACACCATACTAGAAGGAATGGCAACTCCTCATATTTCTGTTCTTCATATGTGTATATCTAATGTTCTTTTGAAGTATTACTTGAATATTTTATTTTCTCTACCTAATGTTTCTTATAGGCAAAAATGATGTTATATGGGTATTTTTTGAATCATCGTGGGGACAGAAGGTGATATATTTAGTAAGAAAGTATCAACCATTAACTCTTTTCCATCTTTAGTCAGGATTATTTTGTATAAAAAAAAAATTAGGTTAGAGAGATATCCCTCTTTTCTAGAGTGTAGGAGACAATGTTGTTGCCTATCTGCTGTGTAATCCAGTTTTCTTACTAAGTGTGAAATGTTTGTTCAGTAGTGATTGGCCTGTTGACTGTAATAAGTATACACGTGTGTTTATGTGAGCATTCTATCTGCTTGGTCAGTTTCTTAATATTTAATTATATAAAAAGTACAGGCTAAGATAATGTTGACTTCAGATCAGAAGTGAAATAGCAAATGAAAGTTTTAGAATTTGGAGAAATTTAGGTTTACATTTTGTTTTTACCATTTACTATGTTAAATGAGTCACCTAAACTCTTCAAAGTTTTAAAAGTGGAAATGATATAAATTGTCTCTCACACAGTTAAAGTGAGAATCAAATGAGATAACATAGAACTATGATTCATAGAATGTATTCCATAAAGATTCTCTCCTGCAGTTCATAAGAAGGGGTCCTCATGTATATATATCCTGCATATATCCTATATACCACCTGTAGGATGAGCATTCACATTAAAAAGTTCTTTCAAATTCCATTTTAGGGTCAGTCTATCCTTTGTGCTTCATCTCATTCTGTACTTCTTCTTCTTCTTTTTTTTTTTTTTTTTTTAAGATTGTATTTATTTGAGAGAGAGTGAGAGAGAGCAAGCAGGCCCAGGGGCAGAGGGAGAGGGAGAAACAGACGCACTGCTGAGCAGGGAGCCCAATATGGGGCTCCATCCCAGGACCCTGGGATCATGACCCGAGCTGAAGGCAGATGCTTAAGGACTGAGCCACTTAGGCGCCCCTCATTCTGTGCTTCTAACAAACTCTTCAACATATTAAACATGTATCATCTTTGACCATATATTGTTATTGCTGAAGGAATTCTATAAAATATTGATTATCATCTGGAAGGGCATTGGGTTGTAAAATCTGAACAAATATTGTAGCCTTGCTCTTTTAGAAACTATACAATATAATATACCATGTGCATACTGGTGATTCATTTGAAGAAAATCAGAAGAGAGTTGAATGGTTTCAAAGAAGTATAACTACAACCATGTATAGGGATGGAAGTGGTTTTTCTTTCTCTACAGATGTACTGTAGAGATGATGTGGAAAGATAAAGTCTAAGCAAGATGTGATAGGTAGACAATTACAAAGAAATATGTATCTAGGATGAAATATTAAAACTCTAAAGCCAACAGGGGCTGGCAACCCACAGCCTGTATGCTAAATCCAGCCCACCATCTGTTTTTTTCCAATCTGTGAGCTAAGAATAGTTTTTACATTTTTAAATAGTTGAAAAAACCTAAAAAGAATACTATTTTGTTTCATGTGAAAATTATATGAAATTCAGATTTCAGAGTCCATAAATAAAGTTTTATTGGAACATAGCCATGCTCGTTCATTTATATACTGTCTGTGGTGGAGTGGAGTAATTACAACAGAGACCATGTGGCCCACAAAGTGTAAAATATTTACTATCTGGCCCTTTATAGAAAAAGTTTACTGGGTCCTAATTTAAAGCTCATTGTTTAGGTCATAGAAAGGCAGTAGAATTATACACATCATGCAGCACACTTATGGAAATCATTTTCCTTCATATATCTAGCTTCTGAAAATGTTTGAAGCTTTAAAATTTGTTTTGGGTGCATATTGCGTTTGAATTAGGCTTAAATACAACCACCTCCACAAAGCTTTCTTTGCTTTGACAAGGAAATAACATTTTTCTCTAAAACTCAAAGTACTTTTTAACTCTTACAGTATCACGATATTTGCTTTGACTAATGTTATCACTTGTGCTTATCTAAATTTCTTAGCTAGATTATAATCTCCTTGAGGAACAGAGATAGTTGTTTTTATCTCACTTTCTCCCTTGTCATCTAGCATGGGTTTGTCCAGAGTGTTGCCCAGTGTTTGTTGAATGAATGTCAGTGACCTGATTAATTGCATTTAAAAAAAAATTATGTTAGTCACCATACAGTAGTAGTGTTGTAGTGTTCCATGATTCATTGTTTGCGTATAACACCACCCAGTGCTCCATGCAATACGTGCCCTCCTTAATACCCATCACCAGGCTAACCCATTCCCTCACCACCCTCCCCTCTAAAACCCTCAGTTTGTTTCTCGGTGTCCATAGTCTGTCATGGTTCGTCTCCCCCTCCGATTTCCCCCCCTTCATTTTTCCCTTCCTTCTCCTAATGTCCTCCATGCTATTCCTTATGTTCCACAAATAAGTGAAACCACGTGATAATTGACTTTCTCTGCTTGACTTATTTCACTTAGCATAATCTTCTCCAGTCCCATCCATGTTGATGCAAAAGTTGGGTATTCATTCTTTCTCATTAATTGCATTAAAAAAAAGTTTTATTTAGGGGCACCTGGGTGGCTCGGTCGATTGACCATCTGCCTTTGGCTCAGGTCATAATGCCAGGGTCCTAGGATCGAGCCCTGCCTTGGGCTCCCTGCTCTTACTTTCTAGAGGCCATCTGAGAGATAAGTGTTAGGATTTCATTTTTGTTCTTATTGAAAATGATAAAAATATTACTTTCATTATTGATCTTCACTTCTTATACTGTTAATTAATTTAGCATTTTTATACCCTGGCCATGATTTTTTTCTTCTTTTTATGTATCATGTGAATTAGAAAAAAAAAATACAGTTTCAACCTGAAAAATAATTTTTATATCTAATTTTTTTGGTCTATTTTTTGTACTTTATCTGGGCCTTTTCTTTATTACGTTCTCTTTTTTTTTTCCCCGAAGCATTTCCTATCCTATTCCTTCTTCTTTGATAACCTTCCTTCTCACTGCAAATAGAAACTTCAGTGTAAACTAAAAAAATGAGAAATTCACTATCTAAATCCAAAGAAATTTTGTACAGCCTGAGTAATCAATAATGGAATAGATGAGGATAAATTAAATCAAAATAAACTGAAGATAGAGCTGTGTATGCAGTTCTGTGTTTGAAGAAAAGGATCTTTTCAAGGTTTGTAAAACCATGCTTGGCAGGGGGAAAAAATAACAAAAATAGATTTACTGAGGGCAACACTTTAAAAAAATGATTTGAGTATTGATCATTTTTAATCTTTTGCCCTGAACAACTGGGAGATGTATTAGAGCTAGAGCCTGCAATGAAAAGCAGGTCTGTTCTTTAACCTGCCCCAATTCACTTAGACATATTTTATATCTCGGGGGATTTGGCCACAAAGTCCATTAGAGCTTTGGAGGCAGTCAGGTCAAATCAATTGTCCACACTGCAGACAGGGTACCCATCATTTACGGTAATTCACCCCCGTCATGGTAGAGGAGAGGAAAGGTTAAAAGCTGTATTGCCATGAGCACATCTCATCTATCTTTCAGTATACTGGTAATACCCAAACATTCCTTGCTTAAGGAACAGGATGTACAACTTCAAATTAAGTTGGATTTAGGGGTCCTCTGGGCAGTTCACAAAATTCTGTTAATGATTTTTTAGAGAGTGCAAAAAAAAAAAAAAAACCTGCTTGTAAGTAGAAATGAGGAAATATCATGTTCCTGAACAAACCTGAATAATTTTTCATGCTTGATGAGATGTATGCAAAGTATATGGAGTGCTTAGTAATGAAGTCTTGAGAGATTCAGAATGGTTTGAGTAACTGATTTCCCCGTCCCCACCCCCACTCCAGATTCCACTTCACAATTAGTTATGTGGAGAGAAGAGATTTATAAATCTATCATCCACATTTGAAGCATAAAGATAGGTCCTAAACAAGGAGGAAGAGATTGAATAAAAGGGTCATTTAAAAAAAATCGGTGATTTCTATATTTTCAGGAAGAAAAAAACCTCCTGTTTTAAGGATGACATGTTTAAAATATGTCCAATAATATTTTATGGTGGGCATCAACATGGTACCAATGCGTTCCTGATGTTTTGTTAGTAGGGAGAATTGACTTCAGTTTACAAACCCAACCCTGCTTTCCTGTGGCATCATCAATGGTTTCTTACTTAGTCTGTGGTTGGGGGCAAATAAAATCAAGTGTACCTATCCTGGAATTTTAAGTGAGGTGCAAAGCTATTTGCTGCTTTGCAGAATGGGGAGGTGCGAATTAAAATGTATATGAAAAAAATTAGCCTTTTATTCTTCCTTTTTACCTTAGGGTTTTATTTGCTTGGTTTCTCTCTTGAGTTATATTTCTTTACCATAGACTTCCTCATGGAAAGCAAATAATTTTAGAGATGATATCTTTGGTGGAGAAAAGAATAGGATGTGAATGAGATTCAGTTTTGTTTGGGAGTGCGCTTATACTAATCAAGCAAATGTTGAAAATCAGTACAATCCATGCAGCAAATCTTTCTCAACCCTTTATCTATGCTTATTTCTATTTAAATATGGATGCAAAGAAACCGCATCTATAGAAAGGCAGTGAGGTAATTTTCCCATAGTAAGATTGTATTGTGATAGTTTAGATAAAAAATGGGCCCATTTTACTGTAAATAATAAAGCAAAACCCACCTATAACTATTTCTGTAATTTCTTTCAGTACCACTTGTCTGTGACATGGCTACAAATCAGGACTTCTTTTGTTCCTTTCTGTAACTCCCGGTTTCCTCTGTCTTCAAGGCTCCTGGTGTTTTCTGAAGGCACAGAATGAGTGGAAGGCATATGGCGTGGAACGAGGAACAAAGACACGTAAAAAAGAAAATAGCATACTATCACATCAGTTATACACAAGACCACATCTTAAAATAACCACTAACTGCAGCCAAAACCCTAGTTAGGTGGCAGTGATAGTTACAAGTCAGGGGCACATTTTCTACAAGTTCCAGAATATAATAATGATTTAAAATATCTGCTTCCATTACTCCATTTATAAATATACTGGTACATATCAAGTTAGTAGAATTTCAAAACCGCTGCGTGAGGCAATTGTTCTGAATTTAAGTTTAGAGGGTGGGAAACATAAAAGTTTATTTCTCCTCTCAAATATACAAATTCATTTCAGCTCTTGAATCAGAAAATAGTTAATGCATCTTCAGACAAAAAAGAATTCTTTGAAATGTGCATCTGTCTAAAATTTTGAGAGCCAAATTTCTGCCTACTGCAATTTGCAACGGATGAAACGGTTCTGGCAGTAATTGAGTCCTCAGTGGAAATGGTGACTTGATAGACTTTGAACAAAGGAGAGTTGCAGAATCGAGCTTTTCTCAAATAATTTGTTGTTTGAGGAGTGTATCTAACATGTACGTTTTAGAAAACCCAAAATAATGATTTCAGTTGGCCAAAGTGTCTGTTACTAGTTATGTCCTTATTTATGGCATAGGATAAGAAGGAGGGGAGTCTCTTCTGGGAAATTTAAAGAAATGATTAGACAAAGGATCAGACAGATATCTTTCTCAGATAAGTTGAGAAAAGTGAGAAAGTGAAATGAATGCTTTTTAAAATTTCTAGTAAGCTCTGTGTTTTCATTTTAGGTAACTTTTCTTAACACTTTCAGAAAACTATAACTAGTAAGGCAGAAGGCTAGTAATAAAATTCAAATCCTACTTGTGATTATCTATCTGTATTTAATGAAATAAAACACTTCCATATTGTTGCAGCTTGGACAAAGTGGTGGAAATGTCTGAAAATCAGTTTGGTTTCCTGGGTGAATGGAAAATATTTCTAAGGACTCAGGCTTATTTATTAAGAAAGGGTGCTATGGTAATACACTGTAATAGTGAAATTGATGTTTAGCGAATTGAGAGGTGTAGCCAGCATATTGAATGAATGGGACTGTTAATGTATAAGCAGAAAACACTATCATTTTTTCCTTCACTGTCCCTTCACTTGTTGCCTCATCAGAGAAGGCTTCTTTGACCATCCACCCTACTTAAAATAGAGTTTTAATTCTAAAGTAGGGTTTTCATTCTAATCCCTCATTCTTTCTTCCTTGAACTTACCAATGTCTGATATTTTATTCTCTGTTTCCCCATTTTGAGTGTAAGCTCCCTGAGAAAAGGCACTTTGTTCTTCCTAGCCATGTCCCCAACACCTAGACAGGGCCTGGCACATACCAGGTACTCAGAAATATTTATTAAATGAGTAAATGGATCAATGCATGAATAAATTAATTTTTTTCTTTTTTATCAAAACAACATTGTGCAGCTTGATTGCCTACTTTAGTAAGGACATTTGGAGCTGAATAACTTGGCTATTTGCAAACATCAAACCTGCCATTAATAAATACTGTAAACAATACGCTACATATTTTAAGTGTAATTGTGTGGAAGTTCAATATATTATAATTGTGCACTGGAAACAAAGGAAATGTAGAAGGACAGTGCATGCATGGGAATAAATTACAACTTAAAAAAATGTTGCTTTGAAGTTTTAATTATAAAATTAACCACTGTATCTTAGAATTTGATGAGACATTCATGTATAATTTAGAGGAGGATTCTTTCTAATTAAATACCATTTCCTACACAATTATTTCTTTCTCTGACCCACCAAATAAATTCTATCCAGTAAGGTTAAGAAGATGATGGTCAGGGAACCCATAAGGGAGAGGACACAATCCTCACTCCCAGTTTCTAGTCAAAGGACTTGTCAAAGAATGTCCACATGTGTCTTTTCCTCCATGTGTCATTCCTCCTCACTCCTCCTAGCTCTGCTTTCTTTAACTAGATTCACAGAAGCCCCTCCACCCGTACCCACTGTAGCTCATCCTGCATCCCACATACCCTCACTCACCAAGGCCCATCCTGTGTCCCTCCTACCCTCAACCAATATAATTCATTTTATGTCCCTCCTACCTTCATCCACCATGGCTCACTTGTGTCCCTGCATCACCATTTACCAGGTCTTATTTTGTGTCCCCATACCCCAGCCCACCATGGCTCATCATGTGCCCTGTTTTGAACCAATATTAACCAAAACAATGTGTCTTCCTATGGTCTTAGCTCTCAATCTCTAGCAGTGTTCCCACAGCTTTATTTCTTTCATCAGCTAGTTTGTGAGCACCCAGGCTTTGCATTCTGTCATCCTGGGTATGAGATTTGATTTGAATTTCTGTTAAATTATCTAATGACTTAAGCAAACTGGTGATATCATGAAGGAAAAAAATTATTTTGATGAGTTCAAAGTGAAGTTCATTCTAGGAAGAAGGATATAGGAATTAAAGGCAAGGTTATTTAGGACAAAGCTAAGATGAGATTAGAGATAAAATACATATCTTGAACCCATTTTTCAATAATTCTAAGCAAAATTTATGAGAGCTAAAACTGTAAAAATCCTAGAAGAAGACAGGAGTAAATCTTCACAAACTGGTATTTCACAAAAGAGTCTCAAATATGACCCCACAAGCACAAGCAGCAAAAAGAAAAAAATATATATCTATATTAGACCTCATCAAAATTAAAAACTTCTGTGCTTCAAGGTACACTATCAAGAAAGTGAAAAGATGAAACAAACAGGATGTTGCCAAGGTAGAATAGGAGAACCCAGCCTCTTTCCCCCAACAAAGATCAACAATGAGACAGCTACCTAAGATTAAAAACAGCTCTGGCAGAGCTCAGGAGTCCATTTAAAAAACTTTAGCAGCACAGTGGAACAAAAAACCTGAGAATAACTGCATAAAACAGGAAGGAAGAACAGCTTCATTTTGCCTGCATCATCCCATCCCTGAGGCTAGTACTGCTTGGCAACATGAGGGAACTCCCCAGCTCAAGAGTTCCCCTCACTAAGAAAGGGAGAATGGGGTGAGTAACCAGCTTCCTTAGTCTTTCTGGGTTTGGTTTCTGCTCAGCCAGAGATCATAGCCGAGACATCAGAATGCCTGGGAAAAAGAAAGGCAGGCAGGGGTTACCAGTATCAGCCATGCAGTGGAAACTATCACAGTTCACAGAGACCTACTCTGCAGAGGATACCAGCAGCTTTCACCACTGAAGAAACCAGTGATCAGCACAGCCACTGGGGCCCCCTGCAGATTTCACTGGTTTTCACCTCCCAGACTTTTGTGTTTGTAGATGCCAGTCACCTGGATCCCTCCCTACTCCCCAGCCTTGCCTCACCACCATTGGAGTGCACCAGCAGCCAGCCCTAGCTTCTGCAGCTGCACAAGTACAAGATGTTAATGTAGACTGCTAATCTCCACTGCTATGCACATGCTTGGGGCTAGCCCCTCTACCTGTGCACTGATACTCCACCAGTTTGACTCCTATACCAGTCTCCACTGCCATGTGCATGCCTGTGGGGAGACACAGCAGCCACAGAAGTCCATGTCAATAGCCAAGACCCTGACAGCTACTTTGGGGTCCAGATCTCCTATCACTGGCTTGCACTGCTGGGCTCACCTGCAGCTACATTCAGCTGTTTGCTTGCACCCTGCTGTCCTTACTCCTATCACTGGCTTCCCCTGTCATGTCTGTGCCTGTGATGAGACCCTGCAGCCAAAGGAGTAAACACCAATAGCTAGGGCCTCTGGAGCTGCCAGTGCATCCACAGTTGTCCCTGACCCTTGATGCTGGCCTTAACCATAGTCACTATATGTATGTGTCTACATTTGACTCCTGCCATTATACAATCACCTATAGCAGTGCCCTCAGCTGAGTGTGGGCATGTCACTGACTCTGGCCACCACCATTTGCCTGCATTGATCCCTAGCTGCTAGACCTAGAGGGACTGCTAAAGACCAGAATAGGCCTTGTAACCACTGTGGACCCTCTGCAATGCTTACCAAAGAATATACAGTTGTTGATATAGATTTCCGTAGCCTAGCCATTGAGACATTACACCTCCCCAGACATACAACTGCCACACCCCCTGCACTTGGTGCCCTGTTCCGCCAGACCTACAGTCACATTACGTTCTAGTGTGCCCACACCTGCAGGTGAAATTATTTCCTTATGTAAGTCAGTCCATAAAGTCTGAAAGAGGTGACTGCTTCTTCAGATGCGCTGACACCTATGAGAAGCCTCAAGAAGAATCTAGAAAACATGACACTACTGAGGGAACACAGTAAACTTCCAGAAACTGACCCTAAAGAACGAAGACATGTGAATTGCCTAACAAAGAATTAAAAATAATTGTTCTACCCAGACCTCACCCTATGTATCTCTCCATCTAGGTGTTCATCTCTATCCTTTATCATATCCTTTAATAAACTGGTAAACATAAAAAAATAAAAATAATTATTCTAAAGATGTTCAGAGAGCTACAAGAAAACACAGTTAAATAATGAAATCAGGAAAACAATGCAAGAACAAAATGGGAAGTTCAACGTGGGATAGAAAACATAAAGTAGAACCAAACAGAAATTTTGGTGCTGAAGAAAACAATGACTGAACTGAAGAATTCAATAGAAATCTTCAATATCAAGCTTCACCAAGCAGAAGAAAGAATCAGTGAGCTTGAAGACAGATCATTGGAAAGTATCTAGTGAGAGAACCCAAATCAAAATAAAACAAAAGGAATAATGAAGGAAGCCTGCAGTACTTATGGGATACTCTAATCTCTGCATTGTTGGAATTTCAGAAGGAGAAGAGAGGGAGAAAGAGACAGAAAGCTTAAAAAAATAATGGCTAAGAACTTCCCAAACTTGGAAAAAAATTTAGACATCCAAGTTCATGAAGCTAATAGGTCACCCAAAAATTATCCAAAATCTTCTTCAAGACACATTAATATCTAAAATCAAAGATAAAGAGATAAAAGCATCAAAAGAAACACGTATTTTTTCATACCAGGGAACTCCCAAAATTGAGAGAGTAAGATGATATATTAAAAGTGCTAAAAGAAAAAAAAAAAACCTGCCAACCAAAAATACTTTAACTGGCAAAATTACCCTTCTAAAAGCTGAGAGAGTATATTACTACTCGACCTGCCTTATAAGAAACACTGAATGGTGTTCTTAAGACCAAAATGAAAGGATACTAATTAGTAATATAAAAATACACAAACATTGGTAAACATGATTAATAATGAGTAAAGAGATTGAATAGCAATAATAAACCTCTTAACAACAAAAAAAAGCCCAGGACCAGATGGCATCACAAGTGAATTCTGTAAAACATTTAAAGAAGAATTAATGCCATTTTTTCTCAATCTCTTTCAAAAAATTAAAAAGAAGGGAACACTCCCAAACTTGCTTTATGAAGCCAACATTACAGTGATACCAAAGCCAGATAAGGCTACTTATAAGAAAACTACAGGCCAATATCCTTGATGAATATAGATGTAAAAATTCTCAACAAAATACAAGCAAATTGAATTCAACAGTACATTAAAAAATCATATACTGTGGTCAAATGAGATTTATCCTTGGGATGCAAGGATGGTTCAGCATACACAAACAAAAATTGTATGGTCATCTGAATAGTTGTAGGAAATGCATTTGACAAGTTTCCCCATCCATTCATAATAAAAACTCTCAAGAAACTGGGTATAGAAGGAGCATACTTCAACATAATAAAGGCTGTATATGACAAACCCACAGCTAACCTCATATTCAATGGTGAAAGTTTGAAAAAGAAGTAGGAGACATCCAAATAGGAAAGAAAGAAGTAAAGTTGTCTCTGTTTGATGATGACAAGATTATATATGTGGAAAATCTCAAAGACTCTACCAAAAAACTGTAAGACATTGATGGAAGAAATTTAAGAGACACAAGTAAATGGAAAGATGTCTCATGTTTATGGATCAGAAGAATGAATATTGTTAAAATTTCAATACTGTTCAAAGTCATCTATAGATTCAATGCAATCCCTGTCAAAATTCCAATGGCATTTTTCACAAAAACAGAAAAAAGAAAACAATTCTAAAATTTGTATGGAACTACAAAAGACCCCAAATAGTCAAAGAAATCTTGAGAAAGAGCAAAGCTGGAGGCATCGTGCTTTCTGATTTCAAACTATATTACATAGATATAGTAACCACAACAGTACAGTACTGGCAAATAAAACAAAACAGATCAATGGAACAGAATAGAGATCCCAGAAATAACTCACATGTAGGTGGTCAATTAATATTTGATATGGAGCCAAGAATACTTAATCAGTAAAGAATAGTCTCTTCAATACATGGTGTTGGGAGAACTGGATATCCAAATGCAAAAGTATGAAATTGGACCCTTATAATAGACCATTTACAAAAATTAAGTCAAAATACATTAAGGATTTAGACATAGGAGCTGAAACAGTAAAACTTCTAGAAAGAAACATAGAGGAAAAGCTCTTTGACATTGGTTTTGGCAATGATTTTTTGGATATGACACTAAAAGCAGAAACAACAAAAGCAACAGTCAACAAGTGGGATTGTATCAAACTAAAATGCTTCTGCATAGCAAAAGAAAAATCAACAAAAAGGCAACCTATAGAATGGGAGAAGATATTTGTAAACCATCTATCTGATAAGAAGTTAATATCCAAAATATATAAGGAACTCCTACAGCTCAATAACAAAAAAACAAATAATCCAATTTAAAGCTGGGCAACAGACCCGAATAGACTTTTTTTTTCCCCCAAAGAAGACATACAGATGATCAAGAAGTAAATGAAAAGATGCTCAACATCACTAATCATCAGGGAAATGCAAATCAAAACCACTATGAGATAGCACCTCCCACGTGTTAGAATGGCTATAATCAAAAAGACAAGAGATAACAAATACTGGTGAGGATGTGGAGAAAAGAGAACCTTCGCACACTGTTGATGGGAATGTAAATTGGTGTAGCTACTATGAACAGTATGTAGGGTCCTCAAAAAATTAGAAATTAAACTACCATATGATCAAGCAATCCCACTTTTGGGTATATATCCAAAGGAAATGAAATCACCATCTTGGAGAGAGATCTGCATTCCCATGTTCATTACAGCATTGCAGCATTATTCACAAGAAGATATGGAAACAACCTAAGTGCTCATCAATAGATGAGCAGATAAAGAAAATGTGATATAGGGGCGCCTGGGTGGCTCAGTCGTTAAGCGTCTGCCTTCGGCTCAGGTCATGATCCCAGTGTCCTGGGATCGAGCCCCGCATCGGGCTCCCTGCTCGGCGGGAAGCCTGCTTCTCCCTCTCCCACTCCCCCTGCTTGTGTTCCCTTCCTTGCTGTGTCTCTCTCTGTCAAATAAATCTTAAAAAAAAGAAAATGTGATATATATGAACAATGCAATATTATTCGACGATAAAAATGAAGGAAACATGTATAAACCTGAAGGCATTTTGCTAAGTGAAATAAGTTAAACAGAGAAAGATAAAAGCTATATGATCTTATATGTGGATCCTAAAAGTGTCAGACTCAGAATCAGAGAATGAATTGATGGCTACCAGGGGTGGGGAAAATGGGGAGATGTTGATCAAGGGTACAAACTTTCAGTTATCAGATGAGTAAGTTCTGGAGATTTAAGGTGTAGCATGGAGATTATAGTTAAAGACACTGTATTGTATGCTTGAAAGGTGCTATGAAAGTTGATCTTAAATGTTCTCATTTTAACAACAATAACAAAAATATGGTAATTAGATGGGTGAAGGATGTATTAAGTAATCTTACATGGTAAACACTTAACAATATATATGTGTGTATCAGATTATCACATTGTATATTTTAAATTTACACAATGTTATATGCCAATTATATCTCAACAGAGCTGGAAAAAAAGAAAGTGAAAAGACAATCCATACTATAGTATTTGTAAATCATGTATCTGATAAGGATGTTGTATTGAGAAATATAAAGAACTCTTTCAACTCAATAATAAAATGAAAAGCCAATTAAAAAATGGGTAAATTACCTGAAAAGATATTTCTCCAAAGAAGATATACAGATGACCAATAAGCACGTGTAGAGATGCTTGACATTATTAATCATCAGGAAAATGCAAATCAAAACCATCATGAGATACCATTTCATACCCACTAGGATGGTAACATTAAAAAAAAAAATCAGATAATAACAAGTTTTGATGAAGGTGTAGAGAAATCAGACCCTCTTACCCTGCTGGTGGGAATGTAAAATGGTGCAGCTGCTTTGGAGAACAGTCTGGCAATTCCTCAATTAAAAAAATTAAAGATCGAGTTTTCATATGATCCAGCAATTCCACTCTAGGTATGTACTCAAAAGGAATGAAAAGACATGTCTACACAAAAACTTGTACGTGAATGTTTATAGCAACATTATGCATAGTAGCCAAAAAGTGGAAACAACCCAAATGTGCACCAGTGGATGAATAGGTAAATGAAATGTATATCCAAACAAAGGAATATTATTTAGGCACAAAAGGAATGAAGTACCGATACATGCTATGTCTTGGATGAACCTCAAAAACATTATAGTAAGTGGAAAAAAAATAGTCACAAAGTCCATATATCATGATATCATGATTCCATTCATATGAAACCCTAGTACATAAATCTATGTGGATAGAAAGTAAATTAATAGTTTCTTAGGGCTGGGGAGGGAGGAGGAATGGGGGTTGATAGCTAAAGTGTACAGGGTTTTTTTGTTTTTTGTTTTGGTAATAAAAATATTCTAAAATTGACCTTAGTGGTGTTTGCACATATCTGCGAATATACTAAAATCCATTGAGTTACACACTTCAAATGAATGAATTGTATGATATGTGAATTATATATCAATAAAGCTGTTATAAAATTCTGAGCAAGTAGTAGAGACCCATTCTTCCATGGACAAGCATTGATGATTTTATATTGAGTAGAATTATTAAATGGAGTTACTTTAAGTAAGATTTTAGTTCAGTTTTAGTAAGATTTAGTTCATTTTTTTCTGTGTGATTAAACATGAATCAAAAGCCTCCAGCTTTGGATATTTCTGAAAGCAACTTTACTTCTCTTGGCAGTTACCTTCCTGACATCATTAATTTTACTTACTGTCTTTTTCTCAAAGATAATTTGAAATAGAACAATCTTTTTCAGAAACCTTAAGATTTGCCACCAAGATATCCTTTTTCATCTTGCTAAATGATCAAGTATTTTCCTGATAAACCTTATCAATGATGCTAATTATAGCATCATTAACTAGATGCTATAGGGAGTGGGGGCTGACATGATGCAGAGGTTTATATGTAGTTTAAAGAAATCTCTACTGATGTATGGATTCTCACTAGAAATGAGTTTACCTGCTCTCAGTCATTTTGACAGTAGCAAGCATTATGTCCATTTGTGTGTCATTTTTAACATCTAAGTGTGCCTTCCCTGTCATAGCACTATGCTCAGTAGGACATGAATATAAAAATAATAGAAAGTTTCATAGTTATACACATATACCACACATATTTACACACATATTTAGTCATTAGCAATGATAGAATGACATATTAATAATTACATTGATAGTATTTTTTTAAAAGATTTTATTTATTTGAGAGAGAGAGAGTGAGAGAGAGAGATCAGGAATAGAGAGAGAAGCAGGCTCCCTGCTTAGCAGGGAGCCTGATGTGGGGCCTGATCCCAGGACGCTGGGATCATGACCCGTGCTGAAGGCAGACGCTTAACCTACTGAGCCACCCAGGCACCCTGCCTTTTAGCTTTGTTGATCGTTTCCTTCACTGTGCAGAAGATTTTCATCTTGATGAATTTCCAATAGTTCATTTTTGCTTTTGTTTCCCTTGCCTCCAGCGACATGTCTAATAAGAAGTTGCTATGGCTGAGGTCAAAGAGGTTTCTGCCTGTGTTCTCCTCCAGGATTTTGATGGTTTCTTGTCTCACGTTTTGGCCTTTTATCCATTTTGAATTTATGTTTGTGTATGGTGTAAGAGAGTGGTCCAGTTTCATTCTTTTGCATGTTGCTGTCCAGTCTTCTTAACACCATTTGTTGAAGAGACATTCTTTTGTCCATTGGATATTCTTTCATGCTTTGTCAGAGATTAGTTGACCATATAGTTGTGGGTCTATTTCTGGGTTCTTTTTCTCTTTTATTGATCTGTGTGTCTGTTTTTATGCCAGTTTTATGCCATAGTGTCTTGATGACTACAGCTTTGTAATAGAGCTTGAAAGCTGGAATTGTGATGCTTCCAGTTTTGTTTTTCTTTTTCAGAATTGCTGAGTCTTTTGTGATTCCATGCAAATTTTAGGATTGTTTGTTCTAACTCTGTGAAAAATGCTGGTGGTATTTTGATAGGGATTGCATTAAATGTGTAGATTGCCTTGGGTAATATAGACATTTTAACAATGTTTGTTCTTCCAATCCATGGAATGCTTTTTCATTTCTTTGTGTCCTCTTTAATTTCTTTCATTAGTGTTCTCTAGTTTTCAGAGTACATATGTTTTACCTCTGTAGTTACCTTATTGTTTTTGGTACAATTGCAAATGGGATTGATGCCTTGATTTCTTTCTCTGCTCCTTCGTTATGGGTGTGTAGAAATGCAACAGATTACTGCATGTTGATTTTATATCTTGCAACTTTGATGAATTCATGTATTAGTTCTAGCAATTTTTTGGTAGAGTCTTTTGGGTTTTCTACATAGAGTATCATGTTGTCTGCAGATAGTGAAAGTTTGACTTCTTCCTTGCTGATTTGGATGCCTTTCATTTCTTTCTGTTGTCTGATTGCTGAGGCTAAGACTTTCAGTCCTATGTTAAATAGTAACGGTGAGAGTGGACATCCCTGTCTTGTTCCTGACCACAGAGGAAAGGCTCTCATTTTTTCCTATTGAAGATGACATTAGCTATAGGACTTTGGTATATGGCCTTTATGATATTGAGGTATGTTCCATCTATCCCTACTTTGTTGAGGATTTTTAGCAAGAAAGGATGCTGTATTTTGTCAAATGCTTCTTCTGTATCTATTGACAGGATCATATGATTCTTACCCTTTTATTAATGTGGTGTATCACACTGATTGATTTACAAATATTCAATGACCCCTACAGCCCAGGAATAAATCCCACTTGATGGTGGTGAATAATTCATTTAAAGTACTGTTGAATTCGATTTGCTAGTATTTTACTGAGAATTTTTGCATCCATGTTCATCAGGGATATTGGCCTGTAATTCCCCTTTACAGTGGGGTCTTTGACTGGTTTTGGAATCAAAGTAATGCTGGCTTTGTAGAATGAGTTTGAAAGTTTTCTTTCCATTTCTATTTTTTGGAACAGTTTGAGAATAGGTATTAACTCTTCTTTAAATGTTTGGTAGAATTCCCCTGGGAAGCCATCTGGCCCAGGACTTTTGTTTGTTGGGAGATTTTTGACTACTGATTCTTTGCTGGTTATGGGTCTGTTCAAACTTTCTATTTCTTCCTGTTTCAGTTTTGGTAGTTTGTAGGTTTCTAGGAATTTGTCCATTTCTTCCAGGTTGCCCAGTTTGTTGGCATATAATTTTTCATAGTATTCTCCTATAATTGTATTTCTGTGGTGTTGGTTGTGATCTCTCCTATTTCATTCGTGATTTTATCCATTCAGGTCCTTTCTCTTTTCTTTTTGATAAGTCTGGCTAGGGGTTTATCAATTTTGTTAATTCTTTCAAGGAACCAGCTCCTAGTTTTGTTGATCTGTTCTACTATTTTTTTTTTTAATTTCTATATGATTTCTGCTCTATCCCTTATTATTTCCCTTCTGCTGGTTCTAGGCTTTATTTGCTCTTCTTTTTCCAGCTCCTTTAGGTGTAAGGTTAGGTTATATATTTGAGACTTTTCTTGCTTCTTGAGGTAGGCCTGTATTGCTATATACTTCCCTCTCTCTGAGAACTGCCTTTGCTGCATCCCAAAGGTTTTAGACTGTTGTGTTTTCATTTTCATATGCTTCCATGTATTATTTTTTCTTTTTTTTTTTTTTTAGATTTTGCCACATAATCAACTTTATTTTTTAGGGCATTCTTTTTTTTTTTTTTTTATTATGTTATGTTAATCACCATACATTACATGATTAGTTTTTGATGTAGTGTTCTATGAGTCATTGTTTGCATATAACACCCAGTGCTCCATGCAGAACATGCCCCCTTTAATACCCATCACCAGGCTAACCCATCCCCCACCCCCCTCCCCTCTAGAACCCTCAGTTTGTTTCTCAGAGTCCATAGTCTCTCATGGTTCATCTCCCCCTCCGATTTCCCCCTCTTCATTTTTCCCTTCCTGCTATCTTTTTTTTTTTAACATATAATGTATTATTTGTTTCAAAGGTACAGATCTGTGATTCAACAGGCTTACACAATTCAAAGTGCTCATCATAGCACATACCCTCCCCAATGTCTATCACCAGCAACCCCATCCCTTCCAAACCCCACCACTCCAGCAACCCTCAGTTTGTTTCCTGAGATTAAGAATTCCTCATATCAGTGAGGTTGTATGATACATGTCTTTCTCTGATTGACTTATTTCGCTCAGCATAATACCCTCCAGTTCTAGCCACGTCATTGCAAATGGCAAGATCTCATTCCTTTTGATGGCTGCATAATATTCCATTGTATATATATACCACATCTTTATCAATTCATCTCTCAATGGACATCGTGGCTCTTTCCATAGTTTGGCTATTGTGGACATTGCTGCTATAAACATCGGGGTGCACGTACCCCTTCGGATCCCTACATTTGTATCTTTGGGATAAATACCCAGTACTGCAATTGCTGGATGGTAGGGTAGCTCTATTTTCAACTTTTTGAGGAACTTCCATACTATTTTCCAGAGTGGCTACACCAGCTTGCATTCCCACCAACAGTGTAGGAGGGTTCCCCTTTCTCCGCATCCCCGCCAACATCTGTCATTTCCTGACTTGTTAATTTTAGCCATTCTGACTGGTATGAGGTGGTATCTCATTGAGGTTTTGATTTGGATTTCCCAGTTGCCGAGCGATGTTGAACACTTTTTCATGTATCTGTTGGCCATTTGGATGTCTTTGGAAAAATGTCTGTACATGTCTTCTGCCCATTTCTTGATTGGATCATTTGTTCCTTGGGTGTTGAGTTTGATAAGTTCTTTATAGATTTTGGATGCTAGCTCTTTATCTGATAAGTCATTTGCAAATATCTTCTCCCATTCTGTGGGTTGTCTTTCGGTTTTGTTGACTGTTTCTTTTGCTGTGCAAAAGCTTTTTATCTTGATGAAGTCCCAAGAATTCATTTTTGCCCTTGCTTCCCTTGCCTTTGGCAATGTTTCTAGGAAGAAGTTGCTTCGGCTGAGGTCGAAGAGGTTGCTGCCTGTGTTCTCCTTTAGGATTTTGATGGACTCCTGTCTCACATTGAGGCCTTTCAACCATTTGGAGTCTATTTTTGTGTGTGGTGTAAGGAAATGGTCCATTTTCATTCTTCTGCATGTGGCTGTCCAGTGTCCAACACCGTTTGTTGAAGAGACTGTCTTTTTTCCATTGGACATTCTTTCCTGCTTTGTCAAAGATTAGTGGACCATAGAGTTGAGGGTCCATTTCTGGGCTCTCTATTCTGTTCCATTGATCTATGTGTCTGTTTTTGTGCCAGTGCCATACTGTCTTGATGATGACAGCTTTGTAATAGAGCTTAAAGTCCGGAATTGTGATGCCGCCAGCTTTGCTTTTCTTTTTCAACATTCCTCTGGCTATTTGGGGTCTTTTCTGGTTCCATACAAATTTTAGGATTATTGCATCCATTTCTTTGAAAAAAGTGGATGGTATTTTGATGGGGATTACATAGAATGTATAGATTGCTCTAGGTAGCATTGACATCTTCACAATATATCCAGGTGTGTGGAACGTTTTTCCATTTCTTTGTGTCTTCCTCATTTCTTTCAAGAGTATTTTATAGTTTTCTGAGTACAGATTCTTTGCCTCTTTGGTTAGATTTATTCCTAGGTATCTTATGGTTTTGGGCGCAATTGTAAATGGGATCAACTCCTTAATTTCTCTTTCTTCTGTCTTGTTATTGGTGGATAGGAATGCCACTGATTTCTGTGCATTGGTTTTATATCCTGCCACTTTACTGAATTCCTGTATGAGTTCTAGCAGTTTTGGGGTGGAGTCTTTTGGGTTTTCCACATAAAGTATCATATCATCTGCAAAGAGTGAGAGTTTGACTTCTTTGCTGATTTGGATGCCTTTTATTTCTTTTTGTTGTCTGATTGCTGTGGCTAGGACTTCTAGTACTATGTTGAATAGCAGTGGTGATAGTGGACATCCCTGCCGTGTTCCTGACCTTAGGGGAAAAACTCTCAGTTTTTCCCCATTGAGAATGATATTTGCTGTAGGTTTTTCATAGATGGCTTTTATGATATTGAGGTATGTACCCTCTATGCCTATACTCTGAAGAGTTTTGATCAAGAAAAGATGCTGTACTTTGTCAAATGCTTTTTCTGCATCTATTGAGAGGATCATATGGTTCTTGTTCTTTCTTTTATTAATGTATTGTATCACATTGATTGATTTGCAGATGTTGAACCAACCTTGCAGCCCAGGGATAAATCCCACTTGGTCGTGGTGAATAATCCTTTTAATGTACTGTTGGATCCTATTGGCTAGTATTTTGGTGAGAATTTTTGCATCCATGTTCATCAAGGATATTGGTCTGTAATTCTCCTTTTTGATGGGGTCTTTGTCTGGTTTGGGGATCAAGGTAATGGTGGCCTCATAAAATGAGTTTGGAAGTTTTCCTTCCATTTCTATTTTTTGGAACAGTTTCAGAAGAATAGGTATTAATTCTTCTTGAAATGTTTGGTAGAATTCCCCTGGAAAGCCATCTGGCCTTGGGCTTTTGTTTTTTGGGAGATTTTTGATGACTGCTTCAATTTCCTTAGTGGTTATAGGTCTGTTCAGGTTTTCTGTCTTCCTGGTTCAGTTTTGGTAGTTGATACATCTCTAGAAATGCATCCATTTCTTCCGGATTATCTAATTTGCTGCCATAGAGTTGTTCATAATATGTTCTTATAATTGTTTGTATTTCTTTGGTGTTGGTTGTGATCTCTTTCATTCTTGATTTTGTTGATTTGGGTCATTTCTCTTTTCTTGTTGATAAGTCGGGCCAGGGGTTTATCAATCTTTTTTTTTCTTTTAAAAGATTTTATTTATTTATTTGAGAGAGAAAGAATGAGAGACAGAGAGCACGAGAGGGAAGAGGGCAGAGGGAGAAGCAGACCCCCTGCTGAGCAGGGAGCCCGATGTGGGACTCGATCCCGGGACTCCAGGATCATGACCTGAGCCGAAGGCAGTCGCTTAACCAACTGAGCCACCCAGGTGCCCGGGGCTTATCAATCTTGTTAATTCTTTCAAAGAACCAGCTCCTAGTCTCATTGATCTGTTTTACTGTTCTTTTGGTTTCTATTTCATTGTTTTCTGCTCTGATCTTTATTATTTTTCTTCTCCTGCTGGGTTTAGGCTTTATTTGCTGTTCTTTCTCCAGCTCCTTTAGGTGTATGGTTAGGTTGTGTATTTGCGACTGTTCTTGTTTCTTGAGAAAGGCTTGTATTGCTATGTACTTTCCTCTTAGGACTGCCTTTGCTGCATCCCAAAGATTTTGAACAGTTGTGTTTTCATTTTCATTGGTTTCCATGAATTTTTTTAATTGTTTAATTTCCTGGTTGACCCATTCATTCTTTAATAGGATGCTCTTTAGCCTCCATGTATTTGAGTTCTTTCTGACTTTCCTCTTGTGATTGAGTTCGAGTTTCAAAGCATTGTGGTCTGAAAATATGCAGGGATTGATCCCAATCTTTTGGTACCAGTTGAGACCTGATTTGTGACCTAGGATGTGATCTCTTCTGGAGAATGTTCCATGGGCACTAGAGAAAAATGTGTATCCTGTTGCTTTGGGATGGAATGTTCTGAATATATCTGTGAAGTCCATTTAGTCCAGTATGTCATTTAAAGTCTTTATTTCCTTGTTGATCTTTTGCTTAGATGATCTGTCCAATTCAGTGTGGGGGGTGTTAAAGTCCCCCACTATTATTGTATTGTTGTCAATGTGTTTCTTTGCTTTTGTTATTAATTGGCTTATATAATTGGCTGCTCCCATGTTAGGGGCATAGTTATTTACAATTGTTAGACCTTCTTGTTGGATAGATCCTTTAAGTAGTATATAGTGTCCTTCTTCATCTCTTATTACAGTCTTTGGTTTAAAATCTAATTTGTCTGATATAAGGATTGCCACCCCAGCTTTCTTTTGCTGTTCATTAACCTGGTAAATGGTTTTCCACACCCTCACTTTTAATCTGGGGGTGTCTTTGGTTCTAAAAATGAGTCTCTTTCAGACAGCATATCGATGGGTCTTGTTTTTTAATCCAATCTGATAGCCTGTGTCTTTTGATTGGGACATTTAGCCCATTTACATTCAGGGTAACTATTGAAAGATAAGAATTTAGTGCCATTGTATTGCCTGTAAGGTGACTGTTACTGTATATTGTCTGTGTTCCTTTCTGGCTGATGTTACTTTTGGGCTCTCTCTTTGCTTAGAGGACCCCTTTCAATATTTCCTGTAGGGCTGGTTTTGTGTTTGCTAAGTCCTTTAGTTTTTGTTTGTCCTGGAAGCTTTTTATCTCTCCTTCTATTTTCAATGACAGCCTAGCTGGATATAGTGTTCTTGGCTGCATATTTTTCTCATTTAGTGCTCTGAATATATCCTGCCAGTCCTTTCTGGCCTGCCAGGTCTCTGTGGATAGGTCTGTTGCCAATCTAATGTTTCTACCATTGTAGGTTACAGACCTCTTGTCCCGAGCTGCTTTCAGGATTTTCTCTTTGTCTCTGAGACTCGTAATTTTTAGTATTAGATATTGGGGTGTTGACCTATTTTTATTGATTTTGAGAGGGGTTCTTTGTGCCTCCTGGATTTTGATGCCTGTTTCCTTCCCTAAATTAGGGAAGTTCACTGCTATAATTTGCTCCAGTATAACTTCTGTCCCCCTCTCTTCTTCTTCTGGGTTCCCAATTATTCTAATATTGTTTCATCTTATGGTATCACTTATCTCTGGAATTCTGCCCTCGTGATCCAGTAGTTGTTTATCTCTCTTTTTCTCAGCTTCTTTATTTTCCATCATTTGTTCTTCTATATCACTACTTCTCTCTTCTGCCTCATTTATCCTAGGATTTAGAACCTCCATTTTTGATTGCACCTCATTAATAGCCTTTTTGATTTTGACTTGGTTAGATTTTAGTTCTTTTATTTCTCCAGAGAGGGTTTCTCTAATATCTTCCATGCTTTTTTCAAGCCCAGCTAGTATCTTTAAAGTCATCATTCTGAACTCTAGTTCTGACATCTTACTAATGTCCGTATTGATTAGGTCCCTGGCAGTTGGTAAGCCTCTTGTTCTTTTTGTTGAGGTGATTTTTTCCATCTTGTCATTTTGTCCAGAGGAGAACAGATGAATGTGAGAACAAAATGCTCACAGGGTAACAATGACCCCAGAAAAATATACACTAAACAAATCAGAAGAGACCTGAAACCAGGGGAAAAGAAAGGGAAAGAAAGAAAAAAGAAAAAGATAAAAACAAACAAACAAACGAAAAACAGAATATGATCAAATGTGATCAGGCTGGTTCATAGATCACTGCCACACACTAGATTTTGGGTGTATTTTGGTCTGTTAGAAGAAAGTGCCTCCCAAAATTTTAAAGAAAGAAAAACTTATATATATATGAAAAGAAGGGTAAATATGATGAAGTGATGGAATATGACTGTAAAGATGAAAATTATAAAAGATTTTATAAAAGGAATTGATAAGAAGTTGGTTGAAAAAAGAAAGAAGAGGATTTAAAAAAAAAAGGGAGAGAATGTGATCAGGAAGGAGACTAGAACAAAGCCATACACTAGAGATTTAGGGTATATTTTGGTCTGTTAGAGGAAACTGTATCCCAAAATTTTAAAGAGAGAACAACTCATATATATATATATAACAAAAATAAGATTAACTACTATGAAGGGATAGAATATGACTCTAAAAATGAAAAATATAAAAGATTTTTTTAAAAAAAGGATTGATAAGATGTTGGTTGAAAAAGGGAAAAAGAAAAATTCGAAAAAATAAAAAAAGCTAAAGAAAGTTAAAAAAATTAACTTTGAAAAACTAAAGAATCATGGGAAAAAAGCCATGAATTCTATATGCTATATTCCCCTAGTGCTGGCATTCTGCTGTTCTCATTGATTGGTAAACTTGGTCTTGGCTGGCTGTTCTTGCTGATCTTTTGGGGGAGGGGCCTGTTGCCATGGTTCCAAAATGTCTTTCCCGGAGGCAGAATTGCCCCACCCTTGCTGGGTCCGGGCTAAGCAATCTGCTCGGGTTTGCTCTTGGGACCTTTTGTTCCCTACAAGCTTTCCATACAGCTTTGGAGGACGAGAATGAAAATGGCAGCCTCCCAATCTCCACCCAGGAGGAGCTGAGAACTTGGGGCCCCACTCCTCAGTGGGCCCCTAGAGAAAAGCAGTTAGTCACTCCCGTCTCCCCGGTCTCCAGCCGCACTCCGTGCTCACCCAGCCCTGTGACTGAGCATTTCTATCTCTGGCACCCGACACTGTGTGGAGTCTCCAAACCCAGCAGAACCCTGCAGTGCGCTCCAGTGCCGCTTCTCCCGGGGGAGGAAGGGGAGTCTCCCCGGATCTGCCGCTTGTTGGGTCCCTGCTGGAGGAGCAGTGGCCTGACTGTGCCGCGGATCATGTTTTATGGCAACCCCGACCTGAGAGCCCACTCCTCGGCTCTGTTTTTGCAGCTGGCTTCCCCGCCCCAATCCCTGGGAGCTCTGCCGCACTCAGGCACCCCCGGTCTTTCTGTGAGCCCGAGGGTCCTGAGACCACACTGTCCCAGCGAGGGTTCCACCCTCCGCTTAGCCACTGGAGCAATGTCCCTCAGCAGAGCCGACTTCTAGAAGTTCCGATTTTGTGCTCGGGGGCTCTATCACTTGCTAGTAGCAGCTGATGGAGGCTCCCTCCCCCGCCGTCTATCTTCCCGAATATTGCATTGGATTCACTTCTCTGCACATCCTACCTTCCAGAAAGTGGTCACTTTTCTGTTCAGAGAGTTGCTGCTATTCTTTTCTTCGATCTTGTGTTGACTTCATAGGTGTTCAGAATTGTTTGATCCCTATCTAGCTGAATTCCTGGGACCAGATGAAATTTAGGTCTCCTACTCCTCTGCCATCTTGCTCCTCCGCTTCCATGTATTTTTAAAATTTCTTCTTTAATTTCCTGGTTAACCCATTCATTCTTTAGTAGGATGTTCTTTAACCTCCATGTATTTGTGGCCTTTCAAATTTTTTCTTGTGGTTGACTTCAGGTTTCATAGCATTGTGGACTAAAAATATGCATTGTATGATATCGATCTTTTTGTACTTGTTGAACTTGTTGAAGGCTGACTTGTGACCCAGTATGTACTCTATTCTGGAGAATGTTCTTTATGTACTCAAAAAGAATGCATATTCTGCTGCTTTAATATGAAATAGGTCTGTTAAGTTCTGAATAGATCTGTTAAGTCCACTTGGTCCAGTGTGTCATTCAAAGCCATTGTTTCCTTTTTGATTTTCTGCTTAGATGATCTGTCTATTGCTGTGATTGGGGTGTTAAAGTCCCCTACTATTTTTGTATTATTATCAATGAGTTTCTTTATGTTTATTATTAATCAATTTATATGTTTGAATGCTCTCAAGTTGGCATAAATATTTATGATTGTGAGATCTTCTTGATGGATGGACCCCTTAATTATGATATAATGCCCTTTTTCATCTCTTGTTACAGTCTTTGTTTTAAAAATCTAGTTTGTCTGATATAAATATGGCTACTCTGGCTTTCTTTTGATGTCCATTAGCAAGATAGATGGTTCTCCATCCCCTCACTTTCAATCTGCAGGTGTCTTTAGGTCTAAAATGAGTCTCTTATAGGAAGTATATAGCATGTGTTTTTTTATCCATTCTGATACCCTATCTTTAGATTGGAGCATTTAGTCCATTTACATTCAGAGTGATTACTGAAAGATATGAATTTAGTGTCATTATGTTCCCTGTAGAGCTGGTGTCTCTGGTGATGTTTTCTGGTTCTTTCTAGTCTTTGCTGCTTTTGGTATTTTTTTTCTCCACTCAAAGAGCCCCCCTTAAAATTTCTTGCAGGGTGGCTTAGTGGTCACAAATGCCTTTAGTTTTTGTTTGTCTAGGAAACTCTGTCTCTTCTTCTATTCTGAATGACAGCCTTGTTGGATAAAGAATTCTTGACTGAAAATAGTTTTCCCATTCAGTACATTGAATATTTCCTGCCATTTTTTCCTGGCCTGCCAAGTTTCTGTGGATAGATCTGCTGTGAACCTAATCTGTCTTGACTTATAGGTTAAGGACTTTTTTCCCTTGCTGCTTTCAGGATGCTTTCCTTATCTGTGTATTTTGAGAATTAGATTATGATATGCCTTGGCAATGGTTGGCTTTTGTTGAATTTAATGGGAGTTCTTTCTGCTTCTTGGATTTTGCTCTCTGTGTCCTTCCCCAGATTAGGGAAGTTTTCAGCTATAATTTGTTCAAAGAAACCTTCTATCTCTTTTTCTCTCTCTTCATCTTCTCTGACTCCTATGATAGGAATGTTATTATGTTTTAGTAAGTTGCTGAGTTCCCTAAGCTACCTTCAGGGTCCATTACCTTTATTTCCCTCTACTTTTCAGCTTCATTATTTTCCATAATTTTATCTTCTATATCACTGATTTGCTTCCCTGCTCTTCCCCTCCTCATTTTTATGACCTCCACTTGGGGTTGCGTCTCAGTGATAGCATTTTTAATTTCAGCCTGACTAGATTTTAGTTCTTTTATCTCTGCAGTAAGGGATTCTCTAATGTCTTCTGCACTTTTTTCAAGCCCAGCTAGTATCCTTATAAACATTGTTTTAAATTCTAGTTCAGACATTTTACTTATATCTGTATTGATTAAATCCCTGGCCCTGAGTTCTACCTCCTGTTCTTTCCTTTGGGGTGAATTTCTCCATCTTGTCATTTTGTCTAGAAAAGAAAAGAAGAATGAGAAACAACAACAACAAACCAAACAAAAAACAAAGGACCCCCAAAACAAAATAACTAGATCCTGGATGTGTTTTGGTCTGCTTGTTAAAAGAATCTATTTCCCCAAATTAAAAAGATATATATAAATATATAAATAAAATAAAACGAAAGTAAACAAACTGTATATACTACATATAAATAAAAATTAAAAAATAATAAAAATTTTAAAAAAGGAAATTGAAAAAATAAGAAAATAAATGAAAAAAAGGAATAAAAGTAAAAAGGGAGCTAAATCCTATTTCCTCTAGAGCTGAAGGTTTGCAGCATTCTATAATTAGTGTACTTAGTGCGAGCAAGTTGTTTTTCATGGTCTTCTGGGGGAGGGACCTGTTGTGCGGATTCTCAGGTGGACTTGACCTAATTAAATGCACTGCCAAGGTGCAGGGGGGCGGGGCTTGATATAAACAGCTCTGGCCTCCATTAGGTGGTGCTGTTTTACTCCTTGAAGGCTTTCGGTGCTGATGGGCAGGATGAATATGGTGGTGTTCTGCTCACTAGCCCTGGAGCTGAAAGTTCATGCCCCCCACTCTTCAGTGAGCCCTCACAGAAGAGCAATCAATTGCTCATGTGTCCCTGGTTTCCGTCAGAACTCTGCTTTCACCCGGCCTATGTCTGATTTTTTTTTTTTTTTTTTAATCTCAGGCGTGTGACTATGTTTCAAAACTCCAAATTTTAGGGACTCCCACTGCACGGACCTGCACTATTCCTCCAGGGGAGGGTCTCACCAAGCTTTTGCTCTTTGCTGGCCAGTCCCAGGAAAGCAGTTATTTGACCGCATAGCAGTTTGCACTTTATGACAAAATAGAGCAGAAAGCCACCACCAAGATACACTGTTTTCAGCTGGCTTCCCCTGCTCCTATGCTGGGGAACAGTGCAGCACTTAGGTGCCTCCTGTTCTTCTTGTGACCCAAGGGATCCTCAGACTATGCTGTCACATCTGGTATTCCACCCTGCTTTGGCACCTGAGCACCTTTAAGCCAGGCATGTCCCCCATGGTAACAGACTTCTAAAAGTTCAGATTTTGCACCCTGCTGCTTATAATACTTTGTGGTAGCCTCCTTAAGCAGATTCCCTCCCTGCTTCCATATCCACAGCTATATCAACCCCAAGTCAACTTCCGCGCCACCTACCTTTCAAAAGGTGGTTGCTTTTCTACTTACAGACTTGCAGTTTTTGTTCTCTCAGACTTCCCATTGATTTCTTGGGTGTCAGAATGATTTGATAACTATCTAGCTGTGTTCAAGGTGCGAGACAAGCTTAGGGTCCCCTTACTCCTCCACCATCTTAACTCCTCCCTAATGAGAACATAATTTTAAAAGTAATTTGTTGTGCACAAATAATACGCTTTTTAAAAATGATTAGCAGACAGACTTGAAGATCTTTTTCTCTGTTTAAGAAAAAGCTTATTAAATGTATCTTAATCCTATTTCAGTGTTTCTGTCAAACTGTAAAATTTGGAAGTTGGCATTAAACTGTGATTGACATTGTTAAAGAAGGTGGTAGATGTATACAGTAGAAATTCCTTAGACTTTTTTTTTAAGGTTTATTTATTTATTTTAGAGAGAGAGAGAGTGAGCAAGTGGGGAGGAGCAGAGGGAGAGGGACAGGCAGACTCTGCACTGAGCATGGAGCCTGACATGGGGTTTGATCCCATGACCCTGACATCATCACCTGAGTGAAAACCAAGAGTTGGACGCTCAACCAATTGAGCCACCCAGGGGCCCCTTCCTTAGACTTTTATAAGGTGTTTTGTTTAATCAAAACAAGGTTAAATTTTATAAATTTATGTTATGCAGTATGCCTTTGGTTCAAATTTAGGGGGCTAAGATTATGTTGTTGGAAGATTTATGTAGTTCACAATGCTCATTGATATTTTATTAATTTGGAGGTAACATTCTCTGACTCTATACTGATTACTAATTTTAGCATCACAACTTTAATCATTGGGCCTTTGTAGAGAATCTTTTAATCATTGGGTCCATATATAACTATATTCTTCATGTAGGTATAGTAAAAATAGCTATTCTTTTATATTCTACTTATAGTAATATCATGTATGCATATGATTTAATATGAAACAATGTATTGTGATGTGATAAAAACATGGTATTTGGCATCTGAAAGATTGTGTTTGTTCACCACTTTGCCATTTACTATGTAAGTCATTTGAATTTGCTGAATCTCTCTAAAATGAAGATAATAAAATCAAGCTCATGTGGAGAGTAAATGAAATTATGTATATTAAAATACCAGTATAATGCCTGAAAAGTGATAGAAGCTCACTACAGGGTTTTTTTTTATGTTAAAGTTTAAATGAGTATCTTATTATTTATTGGGACCTATGAGTTCCTGGCAAGGAATTTTACATTTATAATTTTTTTATATGAAGATATTTCATTATTTTGCTATATAACATATTAGTGAATATACTCAATTGCATTTTCTCAAATGGCAAACGAGACACAAGATAACATCTTTTTGATTCCTGAAAACCTCAGTATCATCTGTCTTTTGGAGAAAATACAGGGGCACTGCGTGAATAAGAGGACTGTGCTCCCATCATCAGTGCCAAAATATTGTGTACACCTTTCCTCTCATAAATCCAGATATGGCAGTAGAGAGAAAATTGGGGGTAGAGGAGAGAAGAGAGGCGATCTGACTGATGAGCATTTTTATCCATGAGAGATGGAATAGAACCTGAAAGATTGTCTGAGTCATTGGATCATACCAAGCTTTAACCTGGATTGGACTTCTGGTTAACTTTTCTCTGCTAAACAGAGGTTAGTGACATGATGTTGGTGGATCTTCTGTGGAAGGTCAGAGCTCACAAAATGAGTGAATTACTCTTTTCTAAGAACATGAGCATTGTAGTGTGTGTTAAATTTGTAACTGTGATATAATTGCCATCACAAAGAGACATGGAAAGTATTGAAAAACAAAGATGTTTGTGACAGACCTGGATTCAGGATTTAAACTTTGGCACTTAGTGGTTGTGTGTCAGTGACCTGGTTACTCATCCATCCTAAGCCTGACTGCCCACATCTGTAGAATGAATAATTCTGAAAATTAAATGAAAAAATGCTCAGAAAGTGTGAAAAGCTTATAATGTCTGGCACATAGTATAAATTTTATAGTCAATGGCTAAGGGATCTGTATGTCTGCTAAGACACTGAACATTTGATTTGGAAATTCAGAGACCTAGATTTAATTTTGAGTCACTCTATCCTATGGCAGTGTCCTTTGGGTAGCTTATATAACCTTTCTGCTACTTAATAGACATTTGACCTTGAATAAGATACATAAGCTTTTTTGTCCCTCAGTTTTCTCATGTATAAATATGGGTTAAATTTTTTTCACTATACATGCCATAGTTTTGCTATGAGAATGAACTGAGTCAATAGATGTAACATGCTTAGAACATTGCCTGACCAAATGTTCAAAAACTGTTGGCTAACATCAACATCATCATTTGAAGCTTTCCCAATGGCTTTCATGTGCAGTATCACCTGTCATGTGCAAAGTGAGCTGATTATGAGTAAAGAGCTTTAGACACAGAAACATTTGTAATTTCCTCATGAACTAATACTTTAATCTCTTTTAAGCATCTATTATGCAGACAACTAGAAAATTTTTTTTGCTAATCCCTTTCTAACAGCTTTATTGAAGTACAATTAACATACATAAACCAAACATATTTAAAGTATACAATTTATAAGTTTTGACATATGTATACACTTATGAAGTCATCACTACCACTAAGATAATGAGCATATTCATCACCCACAAAAGTTTCTTTTTTCTCCTTTACATCCCTGTGCATTGTTCCATGTCCCCATGCAACCACTGATGTGCTTTTTCTCACTACTGATTTCTTTAACATTTGCTAGAATTTTATATAAGAGTATGCACCGTTTTATGTCTCTTCTTTCACCTATATAGTTATTTTTCTATTCACCTATGTTGTAGCATGGATCACAGGGTATGTACATGATTAACATTAAGAAATTGCCTGTTTTCCAAAGAATGTGCCATTTTACATTCCTATCGGCAGTGTACGAGAATTCCAGTTCCTCCACATTCTTGCCAGTGTGTGGTATGGTCAGTCTTTTAAATTCTAGCCACCTGAACTGGTATTTATGTTTATATATTTTCATATTTATAATCTTACCAGCTCTCAAAATTATTATGTAGTTGTAACTCACTGTTGTTTTAATTTGCATTTCCTTAATAACTAATGTTAAGTATCTTTTCATGGTTTATTTCCCATTCATATATCTTCTTTGATGAAGTATCTGTTAAAAATTATTTCCTATATTTGGATTAAATGTGAGACCTAAAACCATAAAAATCCTAGAAGAGAAGACAGGCAGTAACCTCTTTGATATTGGCTGTAGTAACCTTTTTCTACATATGTCTCCTGAGACAAGGGAAACAAAAGCAAAAATAAACTATTGGGACTGCATCAAAATAAAAAGCTTCTGCATAGTGAAGGAAACAATCAACAAAACTAAAAGGCAACCTACAGGATGGGAGAAGATATTTGAAAACGACATCTCTAATAAAGGGTTAATATCTAAAATATATAAAAAAACCTGATATAATTCAAGACCCAAAAAACAAATGATCCAATTAAAAAATGGACAGAAGACATGAACATTTCTCCAAAGAAGACATACAGATGGCCAACAGACACATGAAAAGATGTTCATCATCACGTACTAATAGGGAAATGCAAATCAAAACTATGATGAGTTATCACCTCGCACCTGTCAGAATGGCTAAAATCAACAGCACAAGAAACAAAAGGTGTTGGTGTGGATGTGGAGAAAAAGGAACCCTCGTGCACTGTTGGTGGGAATGCAAACTGGTACAGCCACTGCGAAACACAGTATGGAAGTGCCTCAAAAAGTTAAAAATAGAACTACCCAATGATCCAGCAATTGCACTAGTGGCTATTTATCCACAGAATACAAAAGAACTAATTCAAAGGGACACATGCATCCCTATGTTTATAGCAGCATTATTTACAATGGCCAAGATATGGAGCAGCCCAAGTGCCCATTGATTGATGAATGGATAAAGAAGTGGGGTGTGTGTGTGTGTGTGTGTGTGTGTATCAGCTCAGGTTATGACCTCAGGGTCATGAGATTGAGCCCTGTGTCAGGCTCTGTGCTGGCGTGAAGACTGCTTGGCATTCTCTCTCTTTCTCTCCCTCTGCCCCTCTCTCCCCCTGCCTCCCATTCACGTTGTCTCTCTCAAATAAGTAAATCTTTAAAAAATAGTTTAGGCTGCAGTAATAGTGGCCTAGCATAACATAGGTTTACCTTTACTCATGCAAAGTTCATTTGCCAGGGATGGGAGCAGTTGTGTGAGCTCTGTTGCACATAGTTGGGGTCCCAGGCTCTTTCTATCTTGTGGCTTTATCCTTTACTGGGGCCTCTGTATCTCTCTATTTAGCCAGCAGTTGAAGAAGAGAGAGGCTGCAGGGTAACACAGGAGGATTTTATGATCTCAGACTGGAAGGCAGGATACTTCTACTTACAATCCATGTCATCGCCCACAACTCCGTCACATAGCATTGTCTAACTGTAGGGATTTGTGGCACATATGGTTGAGTTGTATGCTCAAGAAGAAAGGGAAGTAGTTTGCTAAACAGCTGTCCAGTCCCTGACCTGCAGTCCACTCAGAGCCTAAGATAACATTCCCTAAACCTGGTTATAAAATTCATGTTAAGAATCCTAGCCCCTCCAGTAGCTGGTTTCTGGAACAATCTCATATGTGATTTAAATTCATATATTTACCAAACTACATTGCTCTTTTTAAACTAGTAAACCTACCATGTGGATTTATTGTGTGAATTTGGGTCTCTGCCTCAGTTTCTTGATTATTTTCAGTGCTCCTGTTAGCACTTTTCCCTGAACTTTAATCAGTTTGGCTGAGTCTGTTACAGCATGGCAATCTTTGTCAAGCTCCAGATCTCCCAGATGCTCCTTGGGGGACTGCTTTAAAAAGATGGACCTCCACACGTAATACACATTAGAACCACAATAGTATATTCCAAGATACAAACACATGATTGTGGACATTGTAATCTGAGCTTTAATCTCCCAGCAAGTAGGAACCCCACAGGTGATTAATTCCTCTTTCCTGACTCATTATCTGCTGGATCATTCCCAAGGTCCTTTGGAGCCTCTGTTAGTAGGTCTGGTCATTGCCATGTCCTTAAAGAGAAAAGTCCCTTTTCTTTTTTTTTTTTTTTTAAATATTTTATTTATTTATTTGAAAGCGAGAGACAGAACACAACCAGGGGGAGAGGCAGAGAGAGAGGGAGAAACAGGCTTCCCACCGAGCAGAGAGCCCGACATGGGGCTTGATCCCAGGACCCTGGGATCATGGCCTGAGCCGAAGGCAGACGCTTAACCATCTGAGCCACCCAGGCGCCCCGAAAAGTCCCTTTTCTTGCTAGAAGGCAGGCAAGGATGCTTCTTATCTTCCATATAATCCACAGAGGATTATTATTAATTAATAATTATCAATAATTTTAAGTCTTATACTTTCAAATGTTTTACAGATTAATTTGTTAAAATATCCTGAAATATCAGTTTCATTTAAAATGATGTTATTATTGGTGTTTTAAAACCTGAACTGAATTCAGTTTACCCATAAGAGTGCTTCCCCTCTCTTCCTGTACAGTTAATTAGCCTCTAGATTATTGCCAGCCTCATAGTATTATATTTCAGTTCCCATTCTTAAATACATAGATCAGAAATTTTGCTGTTCTGTTATATCCAGGAGAGTGTCTGTGTTTATTTGCTAACCTCTGGCTTTGCCATGCAAAGTTTAGCTCAAATTGACATTTGTTGGTGTGACAAAAGGAAAGCAAGTATTGCTCTGACGTGTGTTTTCTACTAAATAAGGCATATCTGGGCTTGAGAAAAAAAATTTAAGAGCCATCCATATTCTGAAGCACGGAAATGATATGTTAGTGGGGTGGTCTTCATTATTTAAGTAAGTAGTAGAGGTTAACTTATCTGACTTCCACATTATATTGATCCTTTCTCTCCTGGGAAGAGCTGTGTGGATTTTTAGTGGTTGTTATTCTTGAGGTGGGGAGCCTGTGGAGAGGAGGAGAGGGTGAATGAAAATGAGACCATAGGACTAAATAACTAATTACCACATACATGGGGCTGACAAGTTGTATGATACACAAATCTTTGTTCTCCTCCGAAGTGCTTCATTTATAATGGAGATTACGGTAAGAACAAAATGAAGTTGTCTAAAGGAAAATGATGTCTCAGGAGTCTTTATAGTGGTTTGGCCACAAGTTAATAATGTGGCCAGCACTTAATAGTGAACTGCAGGACTGCATTATCTTTTAACAGATGCCACTCATGTGCAATCCAAACAGGTCAATTAGTAGCAAATCTCTGATGATCTCAGTACACCAAGAAAGAGCCAAAGAAAATGCCCAGATGCATAGAAACATGAGAGCTGAAATAGGGTACAAACCAATTTACAGAAATGGAAGTTAACCCTTAGAGGAATAAAATCAGCCTACTACATATTCATTTCTATCTTATTAATTACTTATGCAGGATGTGAGCTTGTCACTTGAAGCAAAATTTTACAAACCAGTAAGTGCACATATTTAAAATTCCCTTTTCCTACAGGAAATGGTATATTCTTAAGAGAAAGGGGGGGAAAAAGGTATACATATTAGAGTTCTCCCCTTCTCTTTATATTCATTGTTATTGGCAACTGTGGTTAAGTTAACACTACAAGTTTCTGGACAAGCCAAACAATCCTGTAGTAAACACAGTAAGAGTCCATTCATCTCTCATAAATGCGTATGTCTAACTCTCATTAATATTAATGCCATTGCATACAGGCATTGAGGCGATAATAGACTTCCATTAAAATCCATTTGTATTCATGAGTTTTTTTAAAAGGTTACTCTTCAGTCATTTCTTCTAAAAATGTGAGTCAATGATCTTCTTCACTTCAAAGATATTTCAAATATAGCTGACTAAATACAATAAGAACCCAATTAAAGTTTATTTGCAACAAATTTCCATGGAAAACGTGACAGTAAATGACTCATTTTTTTCCTCCCTAAAATCACTTTCATTTGCTGTGTTAGTTTGTATATAGTACATTAAGCTGAAGACATCAGATGATTCCTGTTTCCTGCCTCTGTTAGTCTTTGTAATCTGAATTTGACAGATTGACAGCTGGCAATCTGCCCATAACTAAGTCCATAAACTAAACTTCTTACACTGGCAAGCCAACTCAAGCCAGATACTCCATGTTGTTAATTGTAGAATATGTCTCAGTATTCTGAAAATCATACAGGAGTGATAGAACACTGAAGACTAGAAAGCTTTGATAAATCTCATGTTCAGAAAGTAAACATTCTGTTTGTTGGGGAACTTACCTTTGTGCTATTCACAACTGATTCCATAGAAACATCAGTAATAAAGAAGAGGTTGTAAGAGGGAGAGCCAATGGAAGCAGACAGTGTGTATTTTCATGCGACCATTGTGCTCGTATTAGGAGGAGCAAGGCAGTGGGATGGAGAAAGGAGGAGGGATGATGGCTAAGCTCACTTATAGTCCCTGTGATAAATCTCTTCTGGATTTTCTTATTAAAGTAATACTGTATGTTTTTAGAGAACAACCCACCATACTTTCAGAGCCCAAGTTAAAAGGCAGTTCAAACATTCTGAAAGCAAAACACACTAAATGAAAGAGGAAGCCCATTTTTCAGTAATTCTTCCTCATGAAAATAACTAAACCGAACCATTTAATTCACAGAAATATTAATGTGTTTTTCCCTTGGGCAGGCACATGGCTGAGCCTTGATTAGGGAAACAAGTCTGAGATAGTCTGAGTCTCCAGAGATTCATAATCTACATAAACCATAGTTGCAGAGAACATACCCAGACTGCACCAAACTGTAAGGTATGTTCCCTGCAACTACAGTTTATAGCTTACGAGAGGTAGCTTTGGTGAGGCTAACTCCAGCTGGAGGAATAGAGCAGAATTAAATATATATCATACATAAAAGAGCTACATTTGTTTCTGGAGCAGGGAGCAAGGTTATGATGAACACAGTTCTAGGAAAATAAATACATGTATAATAATGCAAATTATCATGTTATCAATTATAATTGTAATTGAATAATTATATATAGTGAAATATTTTTGGACCAATTTGCAGTATATACATGCACACACTAATATAATGTTCATTGCATTCAGTATTAAATATTTAAATACATGAAAATTCACTGCGATACACAGAATACTTAGTGATACTAAATTGAAGATCAATAAAATTAGACGCTGAATGTATTTGAGTAAATGGAACAAATGCAAAGAAGTAAAGTCTTGACTATAGCTTTAATCTCTGTTATCTTTTGGATTTTATATAACTTTTGTTAAATCTCTTGTCAAGATACAACAGTGATAATGAGTAGTAAGAACAGATATTTCCACTGATGTATGTGTTTACTCATATACTCTCATTGAGTGACCTACTATTTGCCAGGTGCTGGGCTAGATGATCAGATAAAGGAATGAAGAACATGTACAGATCCCAGATTATTTTGCAGATGAGAGGGAAGAAAATCTAAGTGCAGATGAATATAATAGGTAAATGCTCAAGTAGGAGGATGCATAGGGTGCAACGTGAGTAGGTTGGGAGAGAGAGAGTGATGATTTCAAGGTGGTTGACAAGGAGGTTGGAATTTTTCTCTTTTGGTGTGTCCTATTATGAATATTTATTATATTTTGTCTGCTCAGAATCTGTTCACCCTTCTTTTGATAAGAATCTGTTCACCCTTCTTTTGATAAGAGCTCCTGGTGTCTCGGGGAAGGGGCTACCTTAATCCATGTGGCCGGGTGGGCTGATACCACTTCTGATTCTGAAGAAGGCATGTTACCCAAGCCTGATTTATTTTTCTTGTTTGTTTTGGTTTTTGTTTTCCTGGCCACAGTGGTCCAACATGTGGACCAAACCAGGCCCGATGAGACTAACTTGCTGGACTTCAGTTGCAGCTATTGGGTAAAAGTTGTCTTTTCTGCTGGGATTGCAGAGAAGAGGTTCCCAGCCTGTAGCAGCTGACAGCTATCTTGCTGCCAGGTGGGAACAACCTGGGATTAAAGAAGGACATTAGAGAGCAAAAGAGAGCAGAGAGAAAGGATCAGGCCAACAGTGTCCTGATGATGACATTATCTGAGTTGTTGGATCTAATGAGCCTGGATCTAAAATGATTCCTAGACTTCTCATTTATGGGTGCCAGAACATTCCCATTTTTGCTTAAGCTAATTTGAGGTGACTTGTTTTTTATTTGCAATAAAAGTAGTCCCCCATTAAGGGCAGAGGGTACATTTGAATCCTAATTTCTGTGTTAATTACTAAATATTTGTTAATGATTGAATGACAATAGAAAAAGAACATGATATGACCCTCAGTATAACCAGGTCTGTAAGACAGAGTAGTACTTTTATGGCAAATTTATTTTTTATGTATAATATTTACCTAAACATATTTGTATATATATTTATGGCATGACTAAAAAACTAAAAACATTAGGAGTGCCTGGGTGGCTCAGTCAGTTAAGCATCCAGCTCTTAATTTCAGCTCAGGTCATGATCTCACATTCCTGAGATTGAGCCCTGCATTGAGCTCCACACTCAGCGGGGAGCTTGCTTCTCTCTCTCTCCGTCTTCCCCTCCCTGCATACTCACATGTGCATGCATGCTTTCTCTCTATCTCTCTAAAATAAGTAACTAAATCTTTTAAAAAAAACCCCTAAAAACAGTCATGTTGAATGAAAAAAAGCAAATCTATGACATGAGTTAACAGCTCACTTATACATCTGTTAACAAAGATAATAATTTATTCAAGTAATATTTTTCCTTTATTAAAGAATTGAATACCTGGGGTGCCTGGGTGGCTCAGTCAATTAAGCGGCTGCCTTCAGCTCAGGTCATGATCCCAGGGTCCTGGGATCGAGCCCCATGTCGGGCTCCCTGCTCAGCAGAGCCTGCTTCTCCCTCTCCCTCTGCCTGCCGCTCTGCCTACTTGTGCTTTCTATTTCTCTGTCAAATAAATAAATTAAAAAAATCTTAAAAAAAAATTGAATACCTATGCGTAAATAATAATATTTTGAATTTCCCATATCTTCCACCTGAAACTGTCAAGCACTAAGTTACAGTAAAGAGTATCTGGCATTAATACTTGTAATCAAGTTCTGAAGGTGCTTTTACATTTCTAGATAATAATTTACTTGGATTATTTATTACTTTAACTTCGAAAATATGAATTTAAAGAGTATTTATTATGTACAATGCAGTTTAAAGAATAAAGCCATAAAACATACATATACACAGTATCCAGCTTAATAAATGGCACATTCCCAGAACTTGAGGAGCCCCCTCTGTATAAGTGCACAATCACATGCCTTTCTCTTCCCCTCAAGGTAGCCTCCACTCTGAATTTTGTTTATTAGTCCTTTTCTTTTTTGGTTTTACCACAAAAATATGTATACATTATTTGGTTTAGTCTAGTTTTGTGCTTTATAAATAGAATCATACCGTATTTTGTCCTTTGTGTCTTGATCTTGTACTTGACATTTGAAAAAAACTGTTTTTGTTTGAGTATAGTTGACATATAATGTGACATTAGTTTCAAGTGTGCAGCATAGTGATTCAACTTCTCTCTAGGTTGTGCTATGCTCACCACAAGTGTAGCTGCCTTGTCACCATACAATGCTATTACAGTATCATTGACTCTATTCTGTATACCGTGCCTTTTATTCCAGTGGCTCATTCATTCCATAACTGTAAGCCTGGATCTCTCACTTCCTTTCACTCGTTTTGTCCATCCTCCCACTCCTCTTCGTCTGGCAACATCAGTTTTTTCTCTTTATTTACAGTTGACATTACATTTTTGAGATTTGTCTATGTTGATACACTTAGGTATAATTAATTTGTTTCTATTACTGTATAGTATTCCACTCTATGTGTATACCATACTTTATTCATTGTATGGTTGATGGACATATGTGTTGTTTGTAGATTTTTACTGTCATGAATAGCACTTTCTCTTGCACAGATGCACCAGGGGACATGATGTGATTGTGTTATGTACTCAGGGATGTTAAGTGATAAGTTATAGGCATGCACATGTTCAACTTTGCCAAGTAAGGCCAAAATGTTTTCTGGGGTGGTTGTACCAATTTGCACTCCACTGACAGAGATTTTAATTTGACAAAGATGATAAGTGTGAAATGTATGTGAGTTTAATTAGCATTTACTCTATTATTAATGAAGTTGAACATTTCCTATTCTGTAAAATACCTGTGTGTGTTCAATATGTAGCTTTCTTTTTATTCTCCTTGTAGCATTTAAAAGATTTTTAATGAACAGTACCTTTTAATTTTAAAATAGTTGATCAACTTTTTTATTTTCTGCATTTCAATGAAGAAACTCTTCCTTACTCTTTGATTCTAAAAACTATTCTTATCATCATATGTACACCTGAAACTAATATAACACTGTATGTTAACTAAAATGGAATTAAAATAAAAAACAATAAAAATGTTCTTGAATATTACTTTTAATAAGTTTCATAGTTTTGCTTTACTCATTTAGGTTTTATTATCTGGAACAGAGTTTCTGTGTACTATATAAAAAATAGAGGTAAATTTCATTTGTTTGCTTAGGTAATTAGTTGTCATTGCCCCACTATTGACAAGTCCATATTTTCCCCCACCAGTCTCTGTTAATTGCTCTGTCATAAAAGAAGCTTTCATATATGTATATATCTGCTCTGTGGCTCTCTATTCTGTTTCATTGGATAAATCATACTAATTATTTTAGATTTATAATTCTTTTTTTGGGGGGTAGGGCAGAGGGAGAGGGAGAGAGAGAGAATCATAAGCAGGCTCTATGCTCAGTGCAGAGCCTGATGCAAGGCTTGATCTCATGACCCTGAGATCATAACTTAAACCAAAATCAAGAGTCAGATGCTTAACTGACTGAGCCACCCAGGTGTTCCAAGATTTATAATAATTCTTGATGCCTGATTTGAATAGAATTGACATCTTTACAATTTTGAATATTTCTATTATAAATATGACACATATTTGTTTATTTAGCTCTTTTAAAAATGTTTTCACTAACTTTTATAATGTTCTTTTAAAGAGTTCATACAGGGGCGCCTGGGTGGCTCAGTTGTTAAGCATCTGCCTTCAGTTCAGGTCATGATCCCAGAGTCCTGGGATCAAGCCACACATCAGGCTCCCTGCTTGGCGGGAAGCCTGCTTCTCCCTCTCCCACTCCCCCTGCTTCAGTTCCTGCTCTTGCTCTCTCTCTCTGTCAAATAAATAAATAAAATCTTCTAAAAAAAAGAGTTCATACATATTTTGTTTTGTTTTGTTTTGTTTTGTTTGGTAACTTAAAAATTTTAAACATTTTTTAAAATGTTCATTTTAAACTGACTTGTGGTGATGTCTGTAAATTAAATAGACTTGTGTTTTGATTCTATAAGCAGAAACTTTGCTAAACTCTTATTAATTTTAATTGGTAGATTATTTAGATTTTCTATGTAGAAATGACATTATTATAGAACTTTTTTATGCTTTACCAATCATTGAGTATCATGCTTATTGTATTTTTGGGGGCATGGGGGGAGGCATATGCCCTTCATTAGTTTAAGAATTTAATTTCAATTTTTAGCTTTCTATGAAATTTCCATGTTTTGCTTTTTAAAAAAAAATTGGATACTGAATTCATTAAAATACTCTCTATTCTCTTACTTAGGTGATCATAAGTTTTTCCCCCTATATTTGACTAATATAGTGACTTACCTTAATCCGTTTTCTAATTTTTTTAGATTTATTTATTTATTTATTTATTTATTTATTTATTTATTTATTTGAGAGAGAGAGCAAGTGGGGATAGGGGCAGAGGGACAGGGAGAGAGAGAATCTCAGGCAGACTCCCTGCTGAGTGCAGAGCCCACCTCAGGGCTCCATCCCATGACCTCGAGATCATGACCTGAGCTGAAACCAAGAGTTGGATGCTTAATCGGTTGAGCCACCCAGGCACCCTAAGTTTTCTAATTTTTATCTTATTTAGCCTTTGCACTATCTAATACATAGAAATTGTCAGGTTTTTTGTTTCCTCTTGAGTCGATTTTAGCATCTTTTTTCTAACTATAGGGTATACAAAGGAAATCTCATGAAGAAAATAAGGCAACATATTTTAAAGCTTTGATTTGGTGACAAGGGTATGATTAAAAGATATAAAAGAATTACTAAAGTTTTTATAGTGAGAATTTCAAGTGGTCAAAAATAAAACATCTAATTTGGAAATAAAATGATGGTAGCATAGATATTTTAAACTGAACTGGGTTAAGAAGCAGGGACACTTGAAAACTAGAAAGAAAGAGAAAGAACCCACAAAATTTTGGCCAGAGAATGTTTTTAAGTTATTTTTCAATAAATAGAATGGCTAAAATACCAAATATACAATTACATCAAAAAGAATAAAATGGCTAGGAATAAATTTGACCAAGGAGGTGAAAGACCTGTGCACTGAAAACTACAAAATACCGATGAAAGAAATTGAAGAAGACACAAACAAATGGAAAGATATACCATGCTCATGGATTAAAAGAGTTAATATTTTTGAAGTCTATATTACTCAAAGCAAACTATAGATCTAGTGCAATCTCTGTCAAAAAACCAATGGGAGTTTTCACAGAAATAGAACACAGAAACTTAAAATTTATATGGAACAACAAAAGACCCCCAGTAATTAAAGCAATCTTCGGGCGGGGGGGGGGGGAGACAAGAAAAAACCCAAAACCCAAAACCAAAGAACAAAGCTGGAGGTATCACACTCCCTGATTTCACACTATATTACAAAGCTATAGTAATCAAAAAGTATGGTGTTGGTACAGGAATAGATACACCAATCAATGGAACAGAATTAAGAGCCCAGAAACAAACCCACATTTATATGATCACTTAACCTAGGAGGCAAGAATATACAATGGGGAAAGGACAGTCTCTTCAATAAACGGTGTTGGGAAAACTGGACAGCCATAAGCAAAAAGATGAAATTACACTACTATCTTATACCGTACACAAAAATGAACTCAAAATATATGAAAGACTCAAATGTAAGATCTGAAACCACAAAAATCCTAGAAAAAAAAAAAAAAAACAGGAGATAAGCTCTTTGACATCAGACTTGGAGCTGATTTTTGGATCTGACTCCAAAAACAAGGCAAGAAAGGCAAAAATAAATAAATGGGACTACATCAAACTGAAAAACTTCTGCATAGCAAAGGAAACAGTCAATAAAACTAAAAGGCAACCTACTGAATGGGAGAAAATATTTGCGAATCATATATCTGTTGAAGGGTTGATATCCAAAATATCTAAAGAACTCATATAACTCAGTAACATTAAAATAAACCCCACCAAACCATCTGATTAAAAAATGGGCAGAGGAATTAATAAACATTTTTTTTCCAAAGAAGACATAGAGGCATGTAAAAAGATGTTCAGCATCAGTAATCATCAGGGAAAGACAAACCAAACCCACAGTGAGATACCACCTCAGACCCGTTAGAATCGCTGTAATTAAAAAGACAAGAAATAACAAGTGTTGGCGAAGATGCAGAGAAAAGGGGACTCTCATGTACTATTAGTAGGAATGTAAATTGGTTTAGTAACTATGGAAAACAGTATGGAGGTTCCTGAAAACATTAAAAATAGAAATACCATATGATCCAGCAATTCCACTTCTAGGTATATATCTAAAGGAAGCAGAAACACAAATTTGAAAGGATATATGGACTCTTACGTTCATTGCAGCATTATTTACAATAGCCAAGATGTGGAAACAACCTTAGTATCCACTGATGACTGAATGGATAATGGAAAACACACACACACACACACACACACACGTGCTCACAATGGAATACTACTCAGCCATAAAAAAGAAGGAAATCTTGCCATTTGTAACAACATGGATGGATCTTGAGGGGATTATGCTAACTAAATCAGAGAAAGACAAATACTATATAGGTTTACTTATATGTGGAATATAAAAAAAACAAATAAGACAAAACTCAGATATAAGAACAGAATAATGTTTATTAGAGGGAAGGGGGGTTGTTGGTGGGAGAGATAGGTGAAGGAGGTCAAGAGATACAAACTTCCAATTATGAAATAAATAAGTCATGGGGATACAGCATAGCAACTCTAGTCAGTAATATTGTAGTGCATACTTAAATTTGCCAAGGGAATAAATCCTAAAAATTCTCCTCACAGGAAAAAAAATTGACTTAGTATGGTGTAGATGGTACCTAGACTTATTATGGTAATAATTTCAGAGTTTATACAAATATTGAATCATTATGTTGTACACCTGACGGTAATATAATGTTATATGTCTATTATACTTCAATAAAAAAAAAGAGCAAAAAGCATACAAAGTTTTATTGTTGAGGGAAAGATTTAGATCATTGTAAAAACCATTCACAAGTGAAATAGTGTCTTAAGTAAAACCAAAACAAAACAGTACAAATCCAAGTATTTTGTAAAATAAGTGTAATTTTTTTTGCAAGCTCTGTAGTAAATTATATTTTAATAGCAATTTTAGTTTGAATATTTAATACATAATAAACATATTCTCCAGAAGAAGTGTATCTATGGTTTTTTATTACACTTAACATTTCGATTCTTTTTGAGAAGTATATGACAAGATGATTTATCATTAATACATAATATTTTTTTACTTTAAAAAGAATTCATTACCAAATGCAAAAGCAGATCAAGTGAATGTATTGGATGTTGCCTTATGTAATATAAAGAGCATAGTACAGTAAAAAGAACACTGGACTTTTGGGTTTTATTTGTTTCTGCCTCGAATAAATTTGCTATCAAAGAGTCTATTCATCTTATATGAGCTTTAGTTTTCTCATCTATAAAACCCAAATGGGTAGGCTAGGGTATTGCTACTCAGTGTGTTCTGTGGACCAGAAGCACTGGCATCACCTGGGAGCTTGTTAGAAATGTAGATTCTTTGCTCCCATCCTGGGCCTATTGAATCAGAATTTGCATTTTAATAAAATCCCCAGGTAATTCATATGCTCATTATAATATGAGAGACCCTGGGCTGAAGGAGCTTGAATATTGTTACAGTTCTAACGTGAAGATATATAAATCGGGAGTGTGACATTTTATGTAGAAATATCCATATATTTTAAAGTGATGGAAAGTGTTCTAAAAGAGATGGCATAAATTTGGCACTGTATAGATTTAAGTTGCTCCCAGGACAACTGGTTGTTCCCTGTGTGATCTTGGTAAGTTACTTAAATTTTATTTTTTTCTTATATGAAATGGGGATAGTAATATCTATGTCATTGGGATGATGTATTAAGTGAAAAAAGACTGGAATATAAATGGAGTTCAATAAATGTTAGTTTTTCATTCATTTTTCTCCCTGCCATTCCCTCCCCATACTAATCACCAACTTGAGTTAGCTACAAAGAGGTCAAGATGAATTAAACTCTCTTGAAAAGTACACCAGTAACATGTTCATCTTTCCTGAACCATGAGAGACTATGGACTCTGAGAAACAATCTGAGGGTTTTAGAGGGGAGGGGGTGGGGGGATGGGTTAGCCTGGTGATGGGTATTAAGGAGGGCACATACTGCATGGAGCACTGGGTGTTATACGAAAACAATGGATTGTGGATCACTACATCACTACAATGATGTATTGTATGGTGACTAACATAACATAATAAAATTAAAAAAAATAACATGTTCATCTTTCCAACCTCAGTTGAGCTATCAGTGCCAGTTAATTTCCTACTCTCTTCTTCCAAGTTCCCATTCTAAACCTTTCTCACGCTCCTCAAATGCAGAATATCACCTCTTCCTGTCATATTTCAGGCTTCTATTAGGCCAACTTTGTGATCTACAGTGGGGAAGGGGAGGCAGAGTGATGTCAAGATCTGAAACTATAATTACCTCCATGGACAGGAAAACATGGAATATGAACCTCAAACATATGTCTGTGACATTCCATCAAATTCAAGCAAATAACTGGGGGCATCTCAGGGTGGGGAGACAAGTTGGAGATGGGAAGATTATATCATAATGCTCAAAATTGAGAATTCATGTTCTTGCCACAGAACAGGGACCAGATCTCTTTGTTTCATTGATATAAATAGACTAAAGTAGCAGTTTATGTCCTAATGCCTGGGACTTAACATGTACCCAACAAATAAATTTCTAGATGAGTGAATCAAGACAAGGTTGAAGAGCAGATCAGCTAATAGGAACAGCTGGAAATAGGGGAGTTTGTTTTTGGGTAATAAGACCCACAGAATATGGAAGAGGAACTGGGAAAACCAAGACAGTGCCTAGAGCTGGTAAAGGTGCCAGGTCCTAGACAAGACACCAAAACCAAAGATGAAGGCATTAAAAGATGGAAATGAGATCACTGGTCTCAGACCCAGGAATGACAAAGGAGCCAATTACCAAGATCTGGCTTCATCAGTATAAGGTCAGTGGCAAGAAGCATTTGGATGTTTCCAAGGACACTGTGAAGACAAAGGAAGCACTTATAGACTAAACGGAACCCCACTGGTGTTTTAGATAGTACTTGGGATTTGTTTAGTTAGAAGTCACGCAGACAGGATTCATGAAGTCATCGTCATGAAGGAAGAGGTTTATCATACTCACAGTTCCCTAGAGGTAGAAAACATGGGCCACATGGGGAAGGAAACACGCTGAGGCAAGGTGGATGGGCAGAAGAAGAAAAATAACAGTCTTGAGTCTTGAGTACAGTTACTGTGAGAAGCTGGGAAAGGGGAAGCCCCTTACTGCTGTATAAATGAGATTCAGATATGTTTAAATGTGCTTGGTTATTGTACAATATGAACTGCACACCCCCCTAAAAGAGGGAATGACACAGCTGGGCCCAAGGTGCTAAACAAGGGTGGTCGTTAGATTATGGCCTAGAAAAGGATACCAAGGCATTAAATATAGAAAATAAAATGATGGTTACTACACCTGGGGTGGGTTAGGCAGGAGGATCTCACAGATGTTTGGGTCCTGGTAGGCTGCACTGGCAGCATCCTAGGAAGGTAGCTGGACATCAGATAGGAATGGCCAGTGGTTCCCAGCTCACAGTGTGGTCTAAAGGCAGTGACCCTGATGGGAACTTGTAGACTATGAGAGTGGTTATCTCCATGGTACCCAGTGTGAAACAATGAGATATTGGGCCTGAGGAACACTACAGCATATTGTCACAACTCTGGGAGCCAAGGAGAATTTCGGATTCTGACTGAGGCTAAATTTCTCATCAGCCCATAGCAGGTGACACAAAGAGCTGGGAATTAAGGAAGTTTTGAAAACACCAAATATCAGGGGCTATAGTAGTATGTGTTATAATTTGATAGTTATTGAAACAGTAGATGGGAATTGGATCCATTTGATATGCATAATGGGGACAAATGTTTGCATAGTAACTGTCTACCTTCCATTCAGCCAGGAGTTGAGAGAGCATCTCACACCGAGAAGGAGAATCAGAAAGTTGTTTTGGCTTTGTTAATCACAGACACACATTTCTCCCAAATAATTGGCCTCTTGTTTCAAAAAGAGTAAATACTTTATTCTTTTCCCACTAGTTTGAAATGTTGCTTTGTCGCATATTAAGCTTTGATGTATTATTTGGGCCATTAGTTCTTAGAGTTTTTGGCTGCTGATGTTTTTCCCTTGTAACATCATTTAAGGATCTCAAAGAACTTTTGTTTATGTGGGTTATATCTATTGATATTTATCATAATAGAAATTAAAACTAAGAACTATTAAAAATATTTATTAATCATTAAGTAATAATAAAGCTATTACATATTAATGTAAATAACATTTTTATGAAAAATAACTATTTTCCTACCAAAAAAAAAGTAGTGAGAAAAAAATGGCATTGTTTCACCATTTTTGCAAATCTCTTAATGTCTGGCCTCATAGAAGACAGCTGGATTCTCATATCTGCTTTTTTAGTCAATCTGTTGTGATGTCTTATTTTCCTTGAGGAGTATGACAAAAAAAATCTGGTCTTACATAGATATGTAGTTGGGAAAGACAGGACCTTGTAGACCTCTCAGAGGGTTTCAAGAACCCCCAAGGGTCCTTGGATCACATTTTAAAAACTGCTACTTTAGTCTACTGAGCTTTCTATTCTTTTCTATTTGTCTACCTCCTGAACTAATATTTCATTGTTTTAATTTAGTGCACGTTTACAATATGTTTAACACTCTAGATTAAAATTTCCTTCCCTCCCAAAGTTTTGTACCTTTCACAAATTTTTTCAGTTAAACTTTAAAATAATTTTATTAAGTTTAAAAGACATCCTGTCATAATTTTAATTGGATTTATATTATTTACAAAGGAATTTGGAGAGAATCAACATCTTTACAATATAGATGTTTCTTTTTGATATTACCCCAGTAGCTGAGAAAGTGGGGAAAGATTTTTGGCTCATTGGACTCATTAATGGAGTAGAGTTAATGTAGTGTTATACACCTTCAATATAAAGTAGTTAAATTTCAAATCTTGGATTAAAACCTTATAAGGATAATGGAAGTCATTAATCCTAGCAACTGTTTTTTTTTTTTTTTTTTTTTTTGGTATAACACTGAATAGCAAGGGGTTCTTTCAGCCTATTGAGTCTGGTTATTTGTTGTTTCTTTCTAAGCTTCCACAAAGTTTTGTCTTCATTCTTATGGTCAGAATTTCAGGGGCTTATTTGAACCTTGCAAATATATAAAGCATCGAAACCTATGACAGTGTGCTATATAGAAAAGGATCTTAAGTGGGAAACAATACTAGGGGATTCTAGTTTCTAATCTTAGTTGTAACTTTAACTTTATCATTTCCAAAATAGGAATAATGAAACCCGTCCTCCTTATTTCAGCGAATTGAGAGGCAAGTAAACTGTGGTGATATACTTTGTAAGGTTTTATAAAAGGCATGATATTATGTAATGCTGGAGTAATAGAGTTGTAGAGCAGGACCACAGAGATTAACTACTCCACCAGTCCTTGGGGACCTAGGTATTTCCCAGAGCCAGGTGGTGGAATTAGGGGACTGCGTAGGAGAAGTGAAAGAGTGGGGGACACTGCCTATTTTGCTGTATTAGGTTTATGCCTGATGTTTTGTTTTTCTTCTCCCCTCAAAGAAGGAGAGATGCTGCTTTCAAACATTTGAAAACCTCTAGTTCTAGTTCAGAATGTCATTTTTATAGATATAAAAACTGTAGACAAACAGAGAGTTCTGTTCTCCTTTACTCAGCTTGCTAACAGTGGTGTTAGACCGGAAGCATGGTCTGATGTGTAATGTGTGATATACACTCCATTTGTTTAACCTTCAATTCAAAATTTGTGTTAAATTTAATCATCTTTGGCTTTCAGTCTGGAAACCTGATTTTCTTTTGAGCTGTAGCCAAGTATAGACATACTCTTTGTAAATAAGGTCAAATATAGACACACGATATAGATGCTGTTTAGTCTGTCAAAACTATATATCTTCATCTTAGAACTAAAGAATATTTATATGCAATAATTCATGAATGTTCATTATATGAAGACATTAGGAAACTTATCTACTTAGAGAAAATAAAAATCTATTTAAATGAAGTATATCTTACTATGGGGCATAAAGGAAAATTCAGTGGAAAGGAGAAAAATCAGATGCTCCTTATTGGAGTCTAACCCACCTCCTGGAAAAGTTTCAGTCAATCTGTGTGTCATGTCTATTTGACGCCAAATATCCAGGTGTTTCCATGTATCAAGATATTGGCACAGAGATAAGAAGTTTAGATGAATATTTTTGATTTGCTTTGATTTTTCTTCAGATAATCAGCTATATGGCCACAGATGAATGAACTATTATTATTGGATCAAATTTTGTTGAAATAAAAGAACTGCATAATAAGTTCTTTTTCTAGCATGTCTTGATTTTATAGCACAATAAAATTTAAACCAGAATATTAAATGTACTCTGGCTTGCAGGGAGACAATGGTAGCTTCTTTTTGGGAACAGAGGTGGCATGTGGCCACCATCTGGTTCGTTTCTTTTGGAATTATGTTGAGCACATAAGAACCATGGGCTGAGAGCATATATGCCTGTCCTGCCGAAGCATCTTTCATCAGGGGGAGCTTTCAGAGGCATAGTTGAGTGTGTAAGTCCCCATTGCCTCATCACACTATGGGGCAGTTCCCAGTTCTCTGGCAGGGTTGGACATTACACTATAGGAGAGGGATCCTAATCCTGGTGTAAGGGTCTTTCCAGCTTCTTGATAATGGAGGCACTGGCCTTTCTTCTTTTGCAGTCAGGGACTAGGATACCATAGCATAAAAAGGAACTTGTTTGAAGCAGATGATTTAAATAAAATATTTAGAGTTTCTTAATATTTGATAAGGCAGTGGATAACAATGTTTAAATTTTCGGCATAATCTTTTTTTTTTTTTAATTTTATTTATTTATTTGAGAGAGAGAGAATGAGAGACAGAGAGCATGAGAAGGAGGAAGGTCAGAGGGAGAAGCAGACTCCCTGCTGAGCAGGGAGCCTGATGCGGGACTCGATTCCGGGACTCCAGGATCATGACCCGAGCCGAAGGCAGTCGCTTAACCAACTGAGCCACCCAGGCGCCCAATTTTCGGCATAATCTTAAGTACATACTCCTGAATTACAGAAGAGTAGAAAAGTCACAATTTTATGTAGCACTGTTTACACTTCAGGTTTACAAAGTCAGCTTTTTGTAGAGCAATGAAACTGTCCATGAGAAGGTGTTGTACATTTATGCAGGCAATATGCTTCCTCACTAATGGGTCTTTGTTATAGAAAATAATTTGTACTGGATGTTGAGCCCTTTTTAAAACAGGAAAATGTAAGTCTCATTTTACACAGACCATTTTTAATTATAATTTGACAAAAGAAATAACCACATTACCTATTTGATTTGCCAGAACCTTATCTAGCACCCTGTTGAGCCCAAGGCACTCAAATACTGACATATTGCAGAGAATGAAATTCTGTAGCTGGCACACTAACTAGCATTGATGCCAACAAAAGCATAATATAGCCTTTGTACTCAAAATAAAACAAAAATACATTAAGCTACCAACTGTAAAGGTTTAAGAAAGCCACATTTAATTATATACAAACAGATCCTTCTAACAAAGAAATATAATGAAAAATGGTCTTGGAGTTTAAAGGCCGAAGTTTGCATGGTCCACACTAGTAACTGTCATGAGCTTAAACAAAACAGAATTTCATGGTACACTTGATTTATATTAAACATGACAAGGGGATGCCAAATTTGTTTTTATGAACTGATGGGTTCAATTGAGTAACATTTGCAGTGTGAGAAAATAGCACAATGCATTGTCATTATAATTGGCAAGACAAAAAGCTATAGTTATTAGTTTGTAGTGTGTAATTCATTGTATTCAAGTTTATGAAGAGTATATTGCCTTTGAAAGTTCACCTGCCTTTGCCTTTGTACACATGTTAACTTACACAAAGTTAATGCTAAAATGTGCAGTCAAGACATAAAGGGTTGTATAGGTGTTTCCCCTATTTTGAGACAAAAGAATATAAAAGGCCAACTTGGAAGACTGACATTAGTAGAAAAAAATGTAAAACGTTTGAAAGTATTGATGACTATATCTGTTCAATGTTGAGTCCTTACTTTAGGATAAACATTGTACTTCATAAACATTATTTCACTATCCTTTTGAAAAACCCAAAAAGTAGGTATCATTATTCATATTTTACAGATGAAGATTTTGAGGCTTTGAAACTTGTCCATGAGACAAGTTGTCTAAATTTACTTATAAATTCACACAGAGCCGTCTGGTCCCAAAGCAAGTATTCTGAATCTCTGTACAGTAGATATCTGTGAAGTTATTCTTTCCTAAAAGAGGATCTCTAAATTTGTGACTTAGGATACCCAGGTCAACCAGAGTATAGTTCAATGACTGAGATGCCGCTAAAGAAGCAACTTAATTATATCAAAATGTAACTGTCTGATGAAGGGATAAATTAATAAAAGGACAACACTCTAGAAATTAAATGAAAAAGGAGGGATGTATGGGATAGGAAATAGTGTTCAGGTGAGTACAGTAGAGATGTCCTTTTAGTTCTGAATGGCTCATATTGATTACTGGGGCAAAAATACCCCCAGGGTGAAGAGAAGCAATCCAATTCATATATCTCTCCTTCCTTGATGATGTAATTCCTATATTCTGAATCTGGGCTTTTCAAGCAAACTTCTGACCTGTAATTTAGTCTCTGAAGTGAATTGATCCACCAAGAAGGAGCACCCAGAGCAAATGACCAAAGGCTGTGAATTATTGTAATTTAATAACTGGCATTTGGTTTATAAAACAGACTCCTGCAATTTCAGTTTGCCTAAATAAATCTCTCCGAGTTTAACTGGTTGGATACAATAATAAAAGATAGTTTCTGAATCTGAAAAGCTGAGAACCAGGACCTGGAACCTGGTAACTACCGAGGGACTACTGATGGGACATGCTCTCTAAGACCTCTCCCTCTTCAATACAGCTCCTTTATTAAACAAACATAAAGTCTTTATGCTTCTCAGTTCCATCCTCTCACTTACATAGATGAAGAAAATAAGGAAGAAAGGTACAACAGTTTGTCCAATTAAATAAATGATGTGGAGCTCTGTGCTTGTCCTTCGATATCTTTCCTGATTTTTAGTTACCTTAGTTACAGATATTTGGTACTTACATAGTCTTTCACTCTGTAATGAACAGCTATAGTTTCACAGACAAATGCATTTGAGCCTTTCCAAATCAGCTAAGGATATCACAGTGTGTCATTTATTGTTTTATTATTTTCAGTCAATATCCTGAACTAGAATACTGGAAACTATATTATGTTATAACAATGTGATTATACACCTATAATGTGATAGGTGATTTTGGAAAATAGGTGCCAAGCACTTTTTAAAACTTTATGTACTAAACTTTCGTAGCTGTTATAAATGACAAAACTGATTGTCAGATAGTTCATCTAATTTTTCTGTGCTCTAATGGATCCAATGCTTGCTGCCATTGTCTTAAAATTCTTAATAGTTTTAAATTATGTATAATTTAAATGTAATTTATAATCATTGTGACTCAACCAATAATTAGCAAAGCCTCAGTTTGTGTATCTTCAGAGCTTACATTTTTCCTGAAATAATGCTGCTTTTGAATTAAAAAAAAACCCACAATTTTTGTAAGGATGTGTTTAAAAAATACTATCTGGCTTTACAAACCATATATACGTCAAATATTTTAAAAATAATAACCCCCATAGGTCAAAATATTATTGAGTAGATGGGACAAACTTGGATTGGACCATTGTCTTTAAGTGAACATCAAGAGAGGAATGTCTGAGGGGAGAGGACACAAACCAGAAATAAATGTCCCTTTTACCCCCAGCATTGATATCCATATCAAGCTATGTGTGCTGCTAAAAGCTGGCAAAAACTTTACCAGGTATCAGAAAGGGAATCTGAATATATGTGTATATGGACAGTGACGGAAGGGGAGAAGGCAGTGAAGGAAGGATGTAGAAAGATGTCACCAAGGCTGGCTTCCTGGGCAGGAGACCTGTGGGTCATATCGGGCCCTGCACCCTGAAGGGCCCCATGCTTACTCTGGTGCTACATTGTCACTGTCTTGAAATGCTTAATACTTTTAAACAAGTTGGCACCCTATTTTCATTTTGCACTGGGCCCTCCAAATTAAGTAGCCAGGTAACATTTATAGTTCAGATGAATCACTTGAATCTTGGTGTAACTGCCTGATTCACTAATACTCTGAAAAATTTTCCCAAATTGTATTTAATTATATTTTTATTAACTACAATTAATTAATAACTTATTTCCCCTTCTGTCTCCCACATCCTTTACAATTATTGAGGGAGAGAAAGTCAGAGGAGGAAATGAATGATGTTGGCCATTGGCATGCCTCAAACCCCAGGAATACTTTCTATCTTTGGACAAGTACATAAGAAAAGGGCTTAGGCATTTAGTTGAACATCTGTTTGTTACTTGCCAGCCTCTGAACTTAGAACTTTAGGTAGGCATTTTATTTAATGTTCATAGGGAATTCTCTGCTGGGGGTATTAATATCCACATCTCACAAATGAGGAGAATAGGATTAAGAGAAAGTAAATAATTTACCCAGGACTGATACTCAAATTGTGGCCTATATAACTTTAAAATCCAAACTGGCTTCCTCAAGTAGGGATTCCCCAACTTGTTATGTGACCTTCAGAACTAAAGAGACTTCTTTGCAAATTAATTTGGGGAATCAAAGGTCCAGCAAACCTATTGGTACCATATTAGGTGTAATTAGTGGTATGCTGTTAAATGTTTAACATTTAGCAGTGGGGGCAGGGGTTAATTTATTGAATTTGCCAGTTTCCATGGTGTAAATACTATTGCAAAGGCAGATTTCAAGCTCCTTGGGAAGAGATGTGTACAGTCGGCTCTTACTAGCTGTGTGAACCAGCTTCAGTATATCACTGTTTATAATCCAATAATACATTAGGTTAACATTTTATTGTAAATGTTGAATATTCTTTCCCTATAACAGACAATTAGTGGATTATATGTAAATATCTTTTCCTTGGTGGGGAGCCAGGGGAGGGGTAGTTGATAGAGACAAACGGGGTTTTATGTTTTTTCTGCAGCTACTTCATTGCTAATTTTCTTTGCTCATTGTTGTATTGACTGGGGCCATGTCTGTTTTTTGTTTTTTTGTGGGTTTTTTTGCTTGTTTTCTTTTTTCAGTTCTCTTAAAACCATCAGTAGGCATGTTGAAAAGTTTATGGTCTAGGATCAGTTTGTAGAAAAGAAGTCATTAAAAAAATTCCTGCATACAAAGCATACCACTCTAGGCCATCTTATTTATTGGCATTCTTTTCTTATATTTATTTTGTTTTTAGATCTTTAAAATTTTTTGTTTATTTTTTGTTTTTGGATTTAAAAACATTATCATGGTTTGCCTTTAGCTGGCTATGCAAGCATTGAAACATTGTTAAATCTCTTTGGGAATGCAGTTTACCCTATAAATAGCAGACTGAATCGCCTGTGGTCCTATTACATACTAAGACTATAAGAAAGGATTCACTGACTGAAACATTGGGCACAATAAAATACCTCCGCATAGTAGTTCTATAATATTTAGTTCCTGAGTATTCTGTTCTTTTTGGATCTCTTAAAATCTCAGTGTAAACTAGGGTTTCTCAGTCTCAATACTCTTGACATTTCGGGCCAGATGACTTTTTGTTGTGGGGGGGTTTCCTGCACATTTGTAGAATGTTTAGCAGTATCCCTGACCTTTATTCACTGGATATCAGTAGCAGCCTTGAAGATATGACAACCAAAAATGTCTCAGACATTTCAAATCTTTCCTGGATGGTGGTGGTGAGGGGACAAAATCACTCTGAGTTGAAAACCACTGATTTAAACTGTATAGATATAATGGAGTGTTTGTTGTGATTTAATGATGATTTCCATTGTTTTTTTCTTTCTTTTGTTTTCTTTAATTTAAATTTTAGGTAGTTACCATACAGTGCAATATCGGTTTCTGGAATAGAATTCAGTGATTCATCACTTACATACAACACCCAGTGCTCATCATAACAAGTACCCTCCTTAATACCTGTCACCATCTAGCTCATCACCCACCTCCCTTCCATCAACCCCCAGTTTGTTCTCTATCGTAAGAGTCTCTTATGGCTTATTTCCCTCCTCCTTTTTTTCTTTTCTCCCTTCCCGTATGTTCGTCTATTTTCTTTCTTTCCACATATAAGTGAGAACATATGGTATTTATCTTTCTCTGACTGACTTATTTCACTTAGCATAATACACCCTAGCTCCATCCATGTCATTGCAAATGGCAAGATTTCATTCTTTTAGATGGCTGAGTAATATTGCATTGTACATATAAACCACATCTTCTTTCTCAGTTCATCAGCCGATGGACATTTGGGCCCTGTCCATAGTTTGGCTATTGTTGATAATGCTGCTGTAAACATCAGGGTGCATGTACCCTTTTGAATCTGTATTTTGGTATTCTTTGGGTAAATACCTAGTAGTATAATTACTGGATCATAGGGTAGTTCTATTTTTAACATTTTGAGGAACCTCCATACTGTTCTCCAGAGTGGCGCCACCAGTTTGCATTCCCACCAAAAGTGCAAGAGGGTTCCCCTTTCTCCACATCCTTGCCAATACCTGTTGTTTCTTGTGTTGTTTTTTTTTTAGCCATCCTGACAGGTGTGAGATGGTATCTCATTGTGGTTTTGATTTGGATTTCCCTGATGATGAGTGCTATTGAGCATCTTTTCATGTTCTGTTAGCCATCTGGATGTCTTTTTTGGAAAAGTGTCTATTCATGTCTTCTGCCCATTTCTTAACTGGGTTATTTGTTTTTTGGGTGTTAAGTTTGATAAGTTATTTGTAGATTTTAGATACTAACCCTTTATCAGATATGTCATTTGCAAACATCTCCCATTCCTTAGGCTGCCTTTTAGTTTTGTTGATCATTTCCTTTGCCGTGCGGAGGCTTTTTTATCTTGATGAAGTCTCAATAGTTCATTTTTGTCCATTGTTTTTTTTTCAATTCATCAAAGATTATGTTGTTGAGTCCATTGTGAGTGGAGTCCATTTTGTTAGCATGCATTTACTGAACACCTATTATGGGCCAGGCACAGTTTTAGCTGCCTACCATCTATTATGAAACAAATCAGATGAAGATCCCTGTCTTCATGGAGTTTACATTCTAGAGAGGGGATAGAGACTATGCATAATAAACATAATAATTAAGTCTCAACATTTATAGTCGATTTTAGAAGATGAAAAAGAAGAAAAATAGAGTTAAGTAAATTAGATAAGGAGAATAGCAGGGAAGGGTACAGGTGGCAAGTTTCAATAGAGTAGTTAAGGGTAGGCCTCAATAAGGTGATATTTGGGTAAAGACTTGAAGTTGGTGATAGCTGAGGAAGACCATTTCAGAAGGAGAGGACAACTGGTGCAAAAGTTCTAAGGTAGGAATGTACCTGGCCTTTAGAAAAACAGCAGAAAGTTCAGTGTGGCTGAAACAGAGTGAATGAAGGAAGATGGTAGGGGAGATAAATGGGTCAAGGTACCAGAACACATAGGACCTTGTAGCCTAGGAATGACATATTGTGACTTACCTTTTAATGTAACCATCTGGCTCTTCTGAGATTAGGCTATTGGGGGTGGTAGTGGTGTAGGATAGAAGCAGGGAGAACTGTCAGGAATCTATTGAAATAATTTAGGAGACAGATAATGGTGATTTGGGTCAGGGGAGGTAGTATTAGAAGTAGTGAGAAGGGATTGGATTTTGGATATATTTTGAAGGCTAAGACAAAATTTCTTGAGAACTGGATGTAGAATGTGAGAAATAGAGGAGACAAGGATGACTGCTGGATTTCAACACTAGCAACTGAAAAAGTTGGAGTTGCCATCAGTGTAAATGGTGAGAAGTGGAGGTGGGGTAGGTTTGTGGTTGAATTGATCTGTTTATTGAACAAACAAATGGAGATTTCAGGTAGGCAATTGTCTAGTTAAGTCTGGTGTTTGAGAAAGGGTTGGGGCTGGAGATGAATTTGGGAGTTATTGAAACATAGGTGGTATTTAAGATCATATCTGAATGGGATTTCCAAGGAAGTTATTATAAAAAAAGAAAAGACAAAGTGGAAATCTCTGTGACACTCCAGCATTACATGGTAAGGGAGGAGAAGGAGGAAGAAATAACAAAGGACATCGAGAAGGAACAAGTGTTGAGATAGGAGAAATCTGGGGAGCTGTGATGTCCTGTATAGAAATGAGGGATCATCAGCTGTGTACAATAAATGAGGACCAAGAGTTGATCGTTGGGTATTGACAAGTGGAGGTGATTGGTGACCTTGATAAGAGTGATAGGAATAAAAGTGATACAAGGCTGAGTGGAGTGGATTTAAGAGAAAATGGAGGTGAGAAATTGGAGATAGGATATACAGATCACTCTTTCAAGGAGTTTTAATATAAAGAGGAGAAAAAATGCAACATGGCAGCTAGTGGGGAAAGTTGAAGTTAGAGAAGATTTCTTTTACATGTGGGAAAAATTTAAAAAGGATCTTTTTATCCTGATGAGAAAGACCCAGCAGAGAACAAGAATTGATGACATAGATTAGGGTATGGAGAATTGTTCTAGTGATGTCCTTAAGTGGGTGGGAGGGATGGGATTTGAGTACAAGTAGAGAGGCTGGCTCTAGAAGAGCTATAATATGTATTTGACAGATAAAGAAACAGTGTGGAGAGATTGAGATTTGAGAAGGAAGAGTAGATTTTGTGTTATTTATTAAATAGAAAACATAATATACCTTGATATTTTATTATGGGAAGAAACTATTGCGAAATAATATTCTAGACATTAGTGATATTGACTACTTTGTTCTTGAATGCATCAGTATAGACAATTATAGAAGCTTCCTCATATTTTACTATAAATAATGTAAGTGGACAATGAGATACGCAATGCTATATTGGTTAAAGTGATCCAATTTTATAACTTCATCCCCATTTTAATTACATTCTTTCTTCTTTCTCTTAAGAATGCTGTAGATGAAATGTCCTTTGAGAATATAATGATATTTCTGTTAAGACTGCATTGGAGAATAATGGAACACAATAAAATGTATTTTTACCTTAGTTGGTTACAATGGAAAATTATAAAGTGGTCTGTTTATTCAATAAATTTTCATGGCAGGGTACTATTTTATTGCCAAATGGCAGCTTAGTGTAGTAGACTGATCTTTAAATTTTCAAAGCAGCAGGATTCTTTTTTTAAGGAAAACTTTAATTGAAACCTCAGTATATAGAACAGATAATGATGCTATTTCTTTTGGACAAATGTCTTTTTTAGAAGTTGAAATTGATAACATTTATTTCATAAGAATCAAAATAATGAGTTTTTTTGTGAGCACACAGATTGACTTTAGTAGCTAAGGATGACAGTAGCACTCTATCATCAATGTCACCAACTTATTGATTTCTGTGTTTTGTTTTAGTTAAACTGTATCAAGGAAACCATGAATAATACAGAGAAGTAGTTGCAAAGGAAAACAAGTATTTAGACAGCTCACTTTATAATCTCAGGATGGTTGGAAACCATATAGAATATTTTCCATATTAAAAATGAATAAAACTTCTCAAAAAGACCACTAATATCTAACAACTGATTAAATTACTTTAATAAAACAGACATTCAGAATACAAAATGTATAATAACCACCTCTATAAATTGTAATATTCTATGGATACTACCAGAATTTCTCTATATTAACTTCTTATTTCATAATAGACTACATATGATAGGCTAATGTGTCTAGCAGATGTTCTTGAGCTCTGTTTGGCATTTAATTGAGTACATGTAACACATGTGTCCTATTTGTGAAATTTATGAAAGCATGAGCATGCTGAATCTAAATTCAACAAAAGATCAGGACAGAAAAAAAACATCTTTCTAATCATCAGCAGATTTATAAAAAGTTTAAATGTATGCATAGAGATGGTAGGAGAACATTTATTTTAAGGAGGACACAAAAATGAATGGATCTAACTGTACAGCCAACAGATGGTGGTTTTCAGCATGTCAGAGTTTGATTTATAACACTTAAAAATGAAATTTGTACCTAACATTTGCAAAACTCCTGAAACATGTCTTTGGAATACTAAGGTTCTGGAGAATACAGTTTGAAAACCACTCATTTTATGGAAAGAGCAAGAGATACAACATCTTAATGCCTGCCCAAGAATCCTGACTTATTCACGCACTAGCTGTATAAATTTGGGGCACATGATGTAAACTTACAGAGCCTTGGTTTTCTCATGTGCAACACAGGGATTGTGATCCTCGCCATACCTAGTTTTTTTTTTTATTCTTATGTTAATCCCCATACATTACATCATTAGTTTTAGATGAAGTGTTCCATGATTCATTGTTTGTGCATAACACCCAGTGCTCCATGCAGAATGTGCCCTCCTCAATACCCACCACAAGGCTAACCCATCCTCCCACCCCCCCTCCCCTCTAGAACCCTCAGTTTGTTTTTCAGAGTCCATCGTTTTTGCTAAGACCAAATCCTTTACAATATGTTAAAGTATTAAGTATCTGATACAGTAGCTGGTATAGAGAAGACATGCATCAGATGCTATTTACATCTAAACCTGATGTCTTGAAAAATAAAAAGTAGTTTCTAAATCCTTAGAAAAACAGAAAGAAAAAGAGAAAAAATATAGTTTGGGAGAGGGAGAGAGATTATGGTTTGATTTAAGGAAAAAAAAAATTTCATCATAAAGAGAGTGACTTCCTAACAAAGAGAATAGTGAATGCATGGGATAAAATGCTGCCTTTGGAACTGAGTGGAAATGTTTACGATCTAGATTGAATGCTCTGAAACATTAAGTAATGTGTATCTAATTTTATAAATCAGCTATTCCATTTCTGGAGTAAAAAATATTTTTTTCAATGTTCTGTTCAGCTTCCAGTAAGTATTATATTTCATAAAAGTAGAGAACAGAGGATAAAACTTCATTGAAAAGATGCATCATCATAATGTAGTTTTTCTGATTAACAACTAAGCCTTGTGGTCTGGAAGGGTTGAAGGGTCTTATAAGTGCTGTCTTCTGGCGAGTAGGCCCACCCTGGGTCAGTTCATTATTGTCAAGCTGGGGCAGCATACCCAGAACTCTCTCACTATAGATAAGGTAAAAATCACCTCTTGCCACAGGTTCAAATGAATCAATATCCCCTGAATGAACTTTTCTTCAAATATAAGAGCCAGAAATATTCATGGTTTAGTGACTTTCAATTATTTAAATCCATGAGCCAACTCAGTGATACAAAAGGTTATATATTAACCTTTGTTCCAAAACTTGGCTGTTCCAAAACTTGGCTGCATACTAGCATCACTAAGGGATCTTATTTATGGAACAAATTCCCAGGGTTCACCCCCAGAAATGCTGACTCAGGTACAACCATTTGACTTTGCTCTTAGAGGAATGTAGAGTCCATTTTAAACAAGCTTACTGTAAGTGAGACTAACATACACAGAACTGCTTTACTTCATGCTTTACTTTACTTCAGAACTGCTTTTACTTCATACTTCAAACATGATCCTTCTATAGGTCACAGGAGCATGTGGATTTAGAATGTAGTTTAATTTATTCAGCTCTTTGTCATACTTACTCTATCTCAGCTCCTTGGGCAGCCCCAAATGGCCTCCCATTGAATGGGTTAAAAAACACCCTATTTTAGATACTTTCCATCTTATTTTCCTTCAAGGGTCCTTAAACCTTTGTTTTATCACTGCTCCTAGAAACCCTTGGATTTTTCTCCTAGGTCTTCTGCTAGAGCTTCTGGGCTTTGGAGTAAAGGTGGGATGCTGAAAGATGTGCCCTAGATCTTGTTGATAAAGTATCTACAAGAAAATCTGAACTTATCCTTCTGTCAAAATTGGATTCTTTTCATGTATTCCCTGACTCTTACTATGTTAAAGAATCCCAAGTCCCACTAGTCAGTATCTCAATTTCCATAACATTTATGTATCTACTGCCCAGGAGGAGGGAGGAGGGGCAAGAATAAAATAATCTTGCTCTCTTTTATTGAACATTCTTCCTGAAATTGCTTTTAATTTCCCTTATTTTTACATATTTTTAAAATTATGAAGTCTTTTAAACATAAGAAAAATATTGGGGAATAACTTAATACATATTTCTGTATCTACCCTGTAGAATGAGTAGATATCAAAACTTTGCTATAGTTGAATTCTTATGTATGGTTGTGTGATTATAAATGTATATAGCCATTTTAGTAATCGTTTGATAGTATCTACTAAAGGTAATCATGTGCACATCCTACAATTCAAAAATTCCATTCCTAGGTACTTACCCCACCAGAATTTTAATTATGTACATTAACACACATGAACAAAAATGCCTATATAGTGGTACTCATAATAGCCCCAAACTGGAAACCATTCAAATGTCCATTAAAAGAAGAAATTATAATGAATGGTGGTATATTCATACAATGGAGCACTAAACAGCAATGATAATAATGGGCTACTGTTGGACTCACAATATGAATGAATCCCTCAGACATGATATAATGTTTAGTGAATAAAGTCAGAAACAAAAGATATAAATTGTGTGATTCCTTTTATATAAACATCAGGCAATATTTAGTGATAGAAGTTAAAAAATGTTAATCTTCTGGAGTATTGGGGATGTTCTATATCTTGATATGGGTGGTGTTTACATGGGTATATTTACTGTGCAAGGAGACATCATTGAGCTATACATTTAAAATGTGTATACATTATATTATATATGTTATGCTTCAATTTAAAAGTTCACAAAAAAAGAAAGAAAAAATATGAATGACTTTTGGCTTCAGAGATTATAAAGTATCAAAAAGGGTGAATAAGGAAAAATACAAATTTACTTACATTGTAATGAAAAATTTTTTTTTAAGATTTATCTATTTCGGGGGGTGGAGACAGAAGAAAAGGGAGAGAGAGTCTTTTTTTTTTTTTAATTTAAATTCAATTAGCCAACATACAGTACATTAGTTTCAGAGGTAGAGTTCAGTACTTCATCAGTTGCGCATAACACCCAGTGCTCATCACATCACATGCCCTCCTTAATGCCCATCACCCAATTACCCCATCCTTCCACCCACCTCCCCTCCAGCAACCCTCAGTTTGTTTCCTATAGCTAAGAGTCGGGAGAGTCTTAAGCAGACTCTGCTGAGCACAGAGCCTGACATGGGGCTAAATCTCCCGACCCTGAGATCCCAACCTGAACTGAAACCAAGAGACAGATGCTTAACTGACTGCACCCCCCAAGGCACCCCCCATTATAATGAAATTTAAAAACATTAATTACACTGAGAAACTTCTATTAAGTTCAAAGAGAAAGACCTGATTATGAACAAGGGACAAGGATAACATTAACTTAGATTTCTCAACAACAACATTGAAATCAAAAAGAAACAGGAGGGGGAGATGAACCATGAAAGACTATGGACTCTGAGAAACCAACTGAGGGTTCTAGAGGGGAGGGGGGTGGGGGGATGGGTTAGCCTGGTGATCGGTATTAAAGAGGGCACCTACTGAATGGAGCACTGGGTGTTATATGCAAACAATGAATCATGGAAAACTACATCAAAACTACTACATCAAAAACTAATGATGTAATGTATGGTGATTAACATAACATAATAAAATTTAAAAATTAAAAAAAAAACAGGAATATTTTAAAGCCATAAAGGAAAGAGGAAAAAAACCCACACTGTGTCTATACTTTTATATCTAGCCAAATTTTCATTTGATGTGAGGATATTATAAAAAAACATTTCAGGCATACAAAGACTCACTTTATTTTGTCATATGAACACCCATTCTGAAAACGTTTTTTGTAAGAAGTACTCAAAGCGTAGTGCCTATAGTTAGTAATATTGTATTGTTCGTTAGGAAGGTAGATCTTATATTAAGTATTCTTATCAAACAAAAAATAAAGAGGACAGGAGGAAACTTTTGGGGTTATTAATATATTGATGGCGTAGATTGTGTTTCACAGAAGTATACTTCAAACTCATTAGGTTGTATACATTAAATATGTACAGCTTTCTGTTTATCAATCATACCAATAAAGTTAAAAAAAGCAATCTAAAAGTTATAAATTGAAATAAAGACAGAACACAAATATAGTAAATGGAAATTTGGGAAAAAAGAGGCCAAAAATGAGCCCCTGTGCAGCAGAAATCATAATATATATTGTAGGAGGGTGAAGATTAAAATAATTGCGATTCATACTTTCATTTCGAATAATAATTATGTCTGGTAAGAGAGACTATGAAAAGCATAAAAAGTTCAATACAACATTAGAAAAAGAAAAAGTATACTGAGCATATAGGATATAAAAGAAAGCTGGGTAGTGATGTTAATATCTGACAAAATGGAATTCCAGGTAAAGATATTTTAAGGGGCAAATAAAGATGTGAGAGACAGTTACACTGTTCTTGGAGCAAGAATATATAATCATGACTAATGTATATTTACCTTGTAGCATGGCCTCAAAACGTGTAAAGTGAAAATTGACAAAACTGCTCAGATAAATATCTGGAGATTTTAATCCCTCTTTTGAACAGGTGAAGAAGGAAAAATAAACCAATAAATAGAGGATCTGAGTAATATATAGTAATTACCATGCACAATATATTAGACAAATTTGTACCAAACTGAGCTTACAAATATGTGTGAAATATTTTAAAGATTGATCATATACTATGGGAAAAATAAATTTCTATGTGCTTACCTTTTAGGTATATATGTCTTTTGAACTGCATGTAGTTAGAATTTTTTGATGATTTTCCTCTTTAATTCAGTATGGGTCTTTTAAATTTAGACTTAGTTTAGTCTTATTTTCACCTACTATCTTTATTTTAGTTCCTTCCTGATTTTGTATATCCTAATTTGTTATCACCATTAATATTCTATACAAAATATTGATTATTTAGTTTTACCCACATATTTTCTCATTTCTTTGCTTACTTAATTTTCTTCCTAAAGCAAGCTTTTGTAGTTCTTAATAGTTGGTGAGCAGGAAACTCTTAGTCTGAAAACATCTTTAATTTGCTCTTGCTCTTGAATACCTGTTTAGCTAGGTATAGAAATCTAGGTTGTAAGTTATTTTTCTCTCAGCTCATTGAAGACAGGACTGCTTTTTGAATGGTTTCCTTTATTGCTGCTGGGAAATCCAGTAGCTGGTTACTTTTTCTTTCTTTTCAGGCAGTTTATTTTTTCCCTCCAGTTATTTTAAGATTGTCTTTTATTTTTTTGTTTCTTCCATTTCACTTCAGCATTTCTGTTGTATATATATTTTTTCATTTTTCTTTCTCTGTTTCTACTGAGCTTCTTCAGCCTTAGAATTTCTACTATCCCTTAATTTTTGAAGAATTCTGAGCCAATATGTCTTCAATCATTGCCTCTTTTGGATTCTCTTCATTTACTCTACCTGGAACACCTCTGAAACTTATGGTAGAATTTCTTCTATCATCCATGTCTCAACCTCATTTTCATTTTTTCTTCTTTTAAGTATCTTTGGCTGTATTCTGAGTATTTCTCCAAATCTGTCTACTAGTTCACTAATTTTCTCTTCTTTTGTATCTAATTAGTTGTCCATTTACAGATTTTTCAATTTCATTGATTGTGTTTTAGTTCTAGAAGTGTATTTTGTTCTTTCCCACAATGCAAGTTCCTTTCCTAAATGTCTTGTTCTTTTACTTCCGTTCCCTTCCTTTAACTATTTAATCATTGTTAAGGGTTGAATTGTGTCTTCCCCCTGTTCAAAAAAATCATATATTGAAATCCTAATCCCTAGCACCTCAGAATGTAACTGTATTTGAAAATAGAGTCTTTAAAGATATAATTAAGTTAAAATGAGATCATTAGAGTGAACCCAAATATGACTGGTATCCTTATAAGAAGAGGAGATTGGGACATAAACACACACATTGGAAAGACCATGTGAAGACACAGGGAGAAGCTGGCCATCTATAAGCCAAGAAGAGAAGCCTCAGAGGAAACTAATCTTGCTGACACTTTGATCTTGGACTTCTAGCCTTAAGAACTGTGGGAAAGTAAATTTCTGTTGTTTAAGCCACTCAGGCTTTGGTACTTTGCTGTGGCAGTCCTAGCAAACTAATATAATGCAGTTTTTAGTTTATTTTTTTTTAACTTCCTCCCTGTTATTTCCGATAATCTTTGCTCAAATTTTGTGTTATGCTACGTTACATTGCTATTTTCTTTCTTTCTTTCTTTCTTTCTTTCTTTCTTTCTTTCTTTCTTTCTTTCTTTCTTTCTTTC